>NC_132916.1:4200000-4500000 GCF_047675955.1 Chlorocebus sabaeus | reverse complement strand
AGCTGGGAGAGTTGTTCCATGGCCACAGGACAGAAGGTCTTGAATGCTACGTTTGACTATGTCCTTAAACAGCCTTAATTTATCTGATGCTTATGATTCTGAAGATGACAACAGGGTGAGGTCACCTTCGTCATTCAGAAACTGCATGTAATAAAATAAAATGAGAAGCATTGCCAAGGAAATTAAGATTTCTCAGGAAACTCCCTAATCTTTTCATTTCTTCGTCGAATGTTTCTTGAATGTCAGGACCTTGTCTAGACTGGGGATATATGGGTAGAAATAAACACTAAAGAAGATAAATAAATAAAATGTGAATTACATTAGATAGTGGTAAGTGCTAAGAAAGGAAAGTGAGGCAGCAGAAGGCACTGCAGGCTGGGGAGAGTGTGGAGGTGGCATGGAGGAGCTGCAGGTACCACGCAGGCTGAGCCTTTTCTGCAAAGAGCCCCAGGAATTGAGAGGTTAGCAGGGGGCATCTGGGGAAGGGGCTCCAGCTAAGGGGCGCAGGTGCAAAGGCCTCAGGCTGGAAGCACACCCAGGACTCCGAGGTGCGAGGGGGCTGCTGTGGCAGGGCAGAGAGAACAAGGAAAGACAGCTAAGGGGACGAGGCTGTGTGGCCTGGAAATGAGAAGCTGGGGTCCCCGCACGGAGACAGTTGCCAGGTCACCTGAGGAGGGGCGAACGCCGTGTTTCTAACTGCAGCTCGGCACCACTGTAGACTTACTTCTGCTTGTCTTACGCAATAAGGAAATCGGGTTCCTTCCTTGTCACAAAGGAACTTAACAAGTTTGTTTTTGGAAGTCACAGATGTGGCGAAACCCACTTGAGGCCCTCCATCCCTGGGGGAAGACTCCTGGAGGAAATGTGTGGGGGGGGATTCCACAGGGACAGTGAGACCCCGGGGTCCCCATCACTGACGGGAGCACATGAGGGGGTCCCCCCAAGCAGCCCAAGCCGGCCTAGGGTGGGGGAGTTTCTCCAAACACAGACCCTGAAACAATGAATTTTCTCAGGTACCAGCACCCAGGGCGGCCGGCCCTGAAAATGCTGGGTAGGGACCGGAGACATCCCTCAAGTTCCTACGCCTTGGCTGGGCCCTGATGAGGTGAAGGAGGAAAACAGAATTGGAGGCCACTTAACAGCACTTCTCTCAGCCAAGGGAGGCCCAACATGGTTCTGGTGGGCTCTCTGAGATTTGAGAGTTGGAGCTAAGAGCAGCGTGGCTTGGAGGAGATCACAAAAGGAGCCAGAAAACGTGGCCTCTGCTCTTGTCGTCATCAGAATCGCCAGGTCCTGGGGGTGTCCTTAAGTCCCCTAAAATCTGCATTTTGGCTCCTCAGGAGGCTGAGGCAGAAGAATCGCTTGAACCCGGGAGGCAGAGGTTGCAGTGAGCTGAGATGGTGCCACTGCACTCCAGCCTGGGCAACAGAGTGAGACTCTGTCTCCAAAAAAAAAAAAAAAAAAAAAAAAACCTGCATTTTGGCTTTTACCTAGAAAAGCCAAGTCTGGTTAACAGAAATGAAAATGTCTTAGGAATTGCCTAACCAACCGCAAGTGCATTTGGCAAAATGGAATCAACTGGAAACCCAAAGTGAAGTAACTCGAAGTATTTACAAGCCAAGGCAAATGTTCAAAGGGAAGCTCAGACACAAAGAACAGATGGCGGATGAGAAAGCCGGAGAAGAGTGCATTTTGCCAACACCCACAAAATGCAGATTTTGTAAGTGCCTTGAAGGCTGTTTATGGCCTGAGCACCCAGGAATCTACGCCCTTAAGCTCCAGGGACAGAAGAAACTTGCTTGAAGTATGGTCACTGCGTACTGGAAGGGGATGATGTTCCGTCGTCTCCCCAGGGAATCCTATTTTTCATGAAAACCTCACCTCTGTCTATCTTTTACACCAGTCAGACCCTTTCCACCTTTTTAAAATAGAATGAGAAAGAGAGGAAGCTATAAACAACTGATGATTCCCCTGCTGAAGAGGGCCGCCTCTCTCCTCTCTCTTCCCGGGAGTTTACCTAAACCGTCAGGGAGCTTGTGGCTACACAAATTTCTTTAAAGATCCAATTGTAGGAGCCGCAGACAGAGTGCTGCATTGTTTACCTTGCAGGACATCTTCACAGAAATAGTTCTAACCTTTCTCATACATTTAGTGAAGAGTGTTAGTACAGGTTGAAGGACGCCTACAGTGAAATGAAGGCAAATAGAAACAGAGAATTGCTGGTAGTCAACCAGAGAGGAAATAAACAGAGAGAACGTATTTTAATGGAAATGTTCTCATTAGCTCTTATTTCTGATCCCTTTAGATACTTTCTCATATTGGAATGTGTTGCTGAAAAACAGTGAAATCAAATGCCCATATGTTATCACATTTAAAAACTGAACTGCTGCTCCTTCTGAAATTCAAATCAAGTTTTCATACAATAGACGCTGAAAAATTACCAACATTTAGTCACTTGAGAAGCTGCCTTATCTGTTTCTCTCTCACAGAATCTCTTCAGGTGTCTGTTGTAAAAAACACGAAGGAGTGTTTTTTAATGGATGGATGGATGGATGGGAGGATGGGTGGATGGGTGATGTGTGAATAAGTTTAGAAGTAAGCACCTGGATTTTAGAGACACACACTCTCACATATAGAACAATATCCCCTCCTAATAGGAAAGACATCAATAATACACAAGTGGTTTCATCTTCATAGAGAAAAGACATTCCCATACACAAACTCAGTATCACAGAGGCTAATGTACGTGGTGTAAGTTAATTGTACACAAATGTACAATTAACGTCTTAGGAGAAGAAGCTATTTTTCACCACATTCAGTCCCAGTTGAATCATCGAGTTGATAAATACCCTTAGGAACTCAAAGCCACAGTGCAGAGTCTATGTCCCTGCCCCTGAGAGGTGGCTGCAAAGGTTCTTGTTTAAGGCGGACAGAAGATTGGTTCTGGACAGGACCCCTGCGCCTGTAAACAACAAGATCAAATGCTCCATTCTGAGGATAGACGAGCTTCCAGATCCTGGCTGGGATGCACCTCACTGCAATTCACAAACATAAAACACCTCTTATTTGGAGGTACTATTATGTATTTCGACATGTCTGGAATTAAAAATGTATTTTTACATATATATTTGGTAATTGATACAGCTTTTTGCCAATTGAATAAATACAGAATCTCAGCATATAACAAATGCCTACAAATAATAGATACCCAAAAGGTGCTGTTATTTTGTAGCAATTTTAGAGAAAAGTTATCTTAGGTTCTTGAAAATTTCCTTATACATGGATATTAGTGATTGACAATATTTGTAAAACAGCACTAAGTAAACAAAAACCATATTATTTATTGCTTCTAAATATCTAGGTATGCGTTTAGAACAGCTGGCTTGTCAAAATAGGAAGGGACAGGCTGTCAACAGATTAGAAACGTACTGGAAAAGTTGAACTAATATGTGCAATTTCAGTTTCATTCAAAACTAGGCAAAGTCAAATTAGTCTATATTTAATAGAACTGTAATTGTTTTGCCTTTTCATTTTTGAAGTTCAAAAGGTTCTGATTCCCAATAGATTAATAACATATTATTTCCATTTACATTTAAGGAAAATGAAGATTTCAGCATTAACTATCCACCAAAAACAAATGTGTGGTGTAACTGAGTTGAATGACCAAAACTTCACTGCTAAACTCTAAAGGCTTCAAAACTGTGAAAAATGAATAAAAATGAAAATTTTAAAGATGTGAAAAATAAAAAGAAGTGACGAATGGCCAGATAAAAGAATCTTCCAAAAGAATTCTCCTACCATTTCTTTTTATTTAGACTAAGTTTTATCGTATGCTGCTGCCAGTGTATATGAAACAATTACCCTTGTGAAATAGAAGTTCATGGAAATTCAGAGAGGTGGGTGTTAAGGACTGACCGAAAGAGAAGTTTGTGTGTTATGGCACATGTGTTACAGGGGGTAGCTTTTGTACAGGCTTCCAATTTAGCTCTCTTTCGAATATTCACTGGATCATAAGAAGTGGTTTGGGAAACCTTTCATTTTACTACAAAAAGGAACAGAATTTCTGGGGTCTCAAGGGATTTGTATTTGGAGATGTTCCAGTCAGCAGAGGGTCATGTTGAGCATTCTGCAGACAGAATTCTTTAAGGTCTGCAGCTGCCTGGGAAGCTTTTACTCGGTTGAACCCAGCCTCCAGCAGGAGCTGTTGAACCACTTTCTTTATAGCGGCGACACTGGAGGAAGTGGACACGGTGCACGCGAGGGCTGGGCCGATTCGTGGGTTGCCGGGCCGTGGGTCATAGGGGCCGGACAATGGAGAGCATTCTCACATTCCTACCACGGGCTGGACGTTTTGAAAGCAGGCAGAAATTCTTATTCCTGGCATCCTAGACCCGGTGTTACCATAGCTTTTTTTTTTCCTTCCATCCTTACTGAAAACATTCGTAGATATCCCTTCCATAGGAAAGCGGAAGGACTCCTCCCTCCAAATTAAGGACCTTGTTACTGAAGAAAGTCAGAGAGGGATGGGGAGGGACAGACAGATGGACGATCAGAGACAGGGAGAGATGGAGAAAGACAGAAGGAAAGGGAGAGAGATGCACAGACTGAAAGAGAGCGACAGAGTGGGGAGATGGAGAGAGGGAGAGAGAGAGAAAGAGAAGGAGAGGAAGGTGAAAGGCGAGGAGGGAGGGAGGGAAGCGGCCGGAGACCCTCTGAAGCCATCTTGACATAATCGAGCCCACCCAGCTCACAGCAAAGTGTACCCCATGATTGAGCCCTGGGAGAAAACACCCTCCCCTTGAGCCCCAGCCTCCCCTTCAATACACAGCGCTGCTGTCTGTGGCCACCAGGCTTCCGGGCCTGTTGTTACACAGCAGGAGACAGCTGAAGCCTGCAATTGCTCCAGCCCTTGTCCTAGGACAAGACTACTTGGTGTGCATTGGGGAGAAGGGGCGGCAGAGACAATGAATCCCACAAGAGGCGAGCCTGGCCTGGGCCTGGGTAGGCATAGATGTGGTGAAAAGTGGGAGGAGAGTGGGCGACAGGCGCAGGCAGGTATGGCAGTGTGGTTCGTGTCCATAAAGAAATGTGCAGAGCCAATCGATGGCTTTCCCTGGGTGTCTCTGCAAGGAGGGCCCACATGAGTTGCTGACAAATGGCCTGACAAAAAAAGACGAGCCAGGGACAAAGCCAGCCTTACAACTTGACGGCTCAACTTGACTTCCTCGACAAAAGCGGCACAGATGTGGCTCAGACCCGACTGTCAGCAGGTGCACGGCACTCAGAGTCAGCAGGAGACTTGTTCTCTTGGGAGCTGTGAGGTGTCACCTGAGAGCTCACAGGTAATTAGGAATTCCTTACGACCCCATGCACAGGGCCTGAGATCCTAGGGCAGGCAGGAAGGAGGTTCCCCATGGCAGAAAGGAAAGGCCATTCTTCTCGACGCTTCCAGAGTCATCCAGCAGTCTCTTGGAAATGAATGCTGGTCTCAGTTTCTTTTTACAAAACTGGCAGTGGGTTCAGTTTCTTCCTCCCATGCTCAAGAGACAAGTTCTATGGGCTGGCTCCTTCTGCCCACAGAGAAGCCTTAGCATGAGAAGGAAGGGGCCATTAGGTGGGTGTGTTAGGAACTTCAATCTGTGAACAGCTGCCAAATCCCAGACCCACTTCTGACTGTCCTGGGCTCTCCTACTGGGATGGCTCCTGCTCCTGCTCGGGCAGGTGGCCAGGTTTGCTCACGTCAGAGGGAGCTGTCAGAAGAGAGACTTTTCCCAGCAAGCCCCTGCTGCCCCCCTCCTCACATCTCTTGGTCAAACTCTGGGGCCCCAGAACCACAGTGCACACTTCCAGGGAACTCCAGCTCCCTCTCTGGGTGAGCATCGGTCATTCACCCCAAATCCTTCTTTCATTCAAGGAATCTTTATTGAGCGCCTCCTACGTGCCCAGCAATGCTCTGCTCACTTGATATCTGAAAAGAGTTTGTCTGTATGAAGAGTTGGAAAACTGCAGTCAAACCCTGGCTATCACATGAGCAAGTCTGTAAAATTATCCAGCATGCTGTGTTCATCCCAAAACCACCCTGAGAGGTCCCTGGGCCTCTCATAACCTCCCTTTTAAGACTCTTCTCTTCTATGATTTATAAAATGATTTTTAGCTGGGTGCTATGGCTTGTGCCTGTAATCCAAGCACTTTAGGAGGCTGAGGAGGGTGGATCACTTGAGGTCTGGAGTTCGAGACCAGCCTAGCTAACATGCTGAAACCCTGTCTCTACTAAAATTACAACAATTAGTTGGATGTGGTGGCGGGCACCTGTAATCCCAGCTACTCAGGAGGCTGAGGCAGGAGAATGGCTTGAGCCAAGAGGCAGAGGTTGCAGTGAGCCGAGACTGTGCCACTACACTCCAGCCTGGGCAACAGAGTGAGACTCTGTCTCAAAAAAAAGAAAAAAATTTTAAAGTACTTTATTTTCCTTTCCAATCCTTCTTCCTCCCCTCCTGCCCACCTTTCTCTTTCTCCTTTCCTCACTGTCCTTCGCTCTCCTGCAGCAGTGTTCATACCGCGCCTGTCCGGTGCCAATTCTCAAGCACACACTGCAAAGAGTAAGAAGATAGGTCTCAGCTGATTGGCAGTAGAGCACAACATCTGCAGAGAAGGCCAGAGAAGTCCTCCGCAAGGTGTCCAAGTGTCCTCCAAACATTAGCCACTGTTGTTACTAATAAAGGAATTTAAGACTGAAAAGACCTATGGAGGATTCAGGAACCCAGGGGCCTGTATTACATGGAAGAGCTGAGAGGGTGATTCACACACCCGTAAAGATGAGTCTCCTCCCTCATCCTCCCCACCCTGGGTCCATAAGAGATGCTCCTGAGCAGTTTCACCCCATAGCCCACAGGCTTAGATTTGGTGCTGAGGTAGCCAGGGTCAGCCCTAGTGCAGGTAGAGCAGCTTAATTTCAGATGAATTTTTCAGTGGCCATTGGTCACTAGGGGCCTGGACAGGTCAAATCATTTTCCACTGGTGAACAAGTATCTCAAAGCCAGCCCCTCCCCCCCACCCCGCAGCTGACTGGCAGGGGTGCTCTGCCGTCCACGGCATCGAGGACACGGCAAGGGGAGGGCAAACAGAGGGTCTAGGAGGGGCCACCCAGGCTGCTGTGCAACATGAAGAAGGATTGCTTTTAGAAACAAGCCCTCATGTGAATTATTTAAAGTCAGGCAGCCTACTATTAGCAGATCCAAAGGGGGAGCTCCTGGTGATTAATGAAATCCTGATATTTAACCTCCTGAGCTGGACTAGTGCCTGCAGGGCAATGGTGCTCAAACTTCAGGCGCATTGGAATAACCCTGAGGGCTTGTTAAAAAGCAGACTGCTGGGCCCTAGCCCCGGAGTTTCTGGTTCAGTAGGTCTGGGGTGGGCCTGGAAATGTGCACTTCTAGCAAGTTTCAGGGGCTTCTGCTGGTCCTGGATCAGTGTGTCACACAGGACCGATAGATTATTGTCCCTGATTATGGTGAATAATCTGGCCCAAAACACTTAAGAAACCTCAAATTTTCTCATACTAGCACATCTGTGAACACAATTATCCGTGTGTCATCTCTCTGTGTGTGAGGCCACATGCTCTCCACGAAGACAGGTGAGTGGAGACCAAGACACATAGGAGCTGCTATGACAGCAACTGTCCCCACCTCGCAGAAAGCGCAAAGCTCCACTTTACAGCAAAAATACCAGCAATCTCCTCTCAGACTTTCAGAGCAGTTCCCAAACAGGCAAGAGCAGGACCCTTCTGTCTCTGAAAGGCAGATCTACAGCTACACCTTATTTGGCTATACAGAAGTATCAATAAGATAATCATATAGAAGTATCAATAAGATAAGTATTTAGAGAACGATCAAAAGTGCCTTCCAATATAGTTCAACAAACAGCCCAAAGTTTGATTTTAAAGGAGGCATTTCCACAGTGGACAGGTGTTTGGTTTTTTTGTGCCCAACCACATCTCATGTTCTCCACTGGCAGTGCACCTGAAATGCATGAGTTTCTGGAAGGTGAAACGTGGCCACTCCAGTGGGACCCACGCTGCCCCGGCCAAGTTGCTCACAGTCCATGAAATGTGGCTTCCGCATCTCAAGGGCATTCTCTCCAGGAATGTTTGAAGTTCAAGTAATTCCGCAGATCCAAGGCTTATTGGTTAAATTTCATCCAGCACCTCACAACAGCGGCTGAAGTCCCATTAACTTCAATCGCATCAGTGACAGAAGCCACAGCCTTGGGCTGCTGCATGGTTTTAGACAGAAACCATGAAACTGCACTGGCAAAAAGTGTAAAACTACACGCACTGGGTCCGCAGATAGGTGCATGAACCTAAGAGGGGCTGGCCCTGTTCCGCTCTTACTTTCTATTTTTCTTTCATTTTCTCCACTGTCATTTCTCCAAAGCAGGACTGTCTACGCTTCATTGTCCTGCCTGTTGACAAATTGTTAAAGCAATTGCCTTACATTCATTTTAGATTTAATTTCCAGTAGCACTTTTCCTTTTCATGTTAAAGTCTTGCCTCATTTCAGTTTTATTTTTTTCTCACCTTTTTGTGAACAATCTCCTCCTTCGGTCAGCTCTGGACTAACAAGATTGGACCAAAGATCTGTTTGCTTGGTGCAGGAAAACCACCGACAGGAGCCCCCCGGCCTGCCCACATGAAAGCCCGGGGCTTCCTCACAGTTTGCTGTGAGCTGCACCAACTCTCCTGGAGTGTGAAACCAATTTCCAAATTCACCTGAGGTCCTTCTACAGAAAGGCTTTTGGTGAAAATATTTAGAATGTAGCAAAAAGCAATTATCAGAAGGGTCTTTCAGACTTGAAAGTCACTTTATCTTCATTATTATTAATAAGTATTGATACTGGAACGGGTGGGCTCAGTTACTGGTCACAAAGAAGGGCTTCTACGTGCCCCTGTGTGATTTTCTGTTCTTCCCTGTGTGGGTGGTACAGCGCATAGGCAGGTCTGAGCATTTTGGAGACAAGCTGGGTTTGGAGAGAGGGTCCACACGGCTAACTGGATTCTCCTGGGCCAGAGTGTTACTGAATAGTCCTGTTTCCATTTCATCTGTGAAATGAGTTTCCTAAAAAAATAGTAGGTATTTCACAGGCTTTGTGTGAGAATTGAGATAATCCATGAGCAATTCTTGAAACAACATGATAAATACTTAGTGTTATTATTTTAGTCATCTGCCCTTAGCCAGGCTCAGTGTGTCACACAGGACCTAGAGATTATCATCCTAGCGCCTTGTCCTAGCCCCTAGCTCATTGCTTTGACACGAGGTAAGAACTACTTTCGGCTGGGCGCGGTGGCTCAAGCCTGTAATCCCAGCACTTTGGGAGGCCAAGACGGGTGGATCACGAGGTCAGAAGATCGAGACCATCCTGGCTAACACGGTGAAACCCCGTATCTACTAAAAAAATACAAAAAACTAGCCGGGCGAGGTGGCGGCGCCTGTAGTCCCAGCTACTCGGGAGGCTGAGGCAGGAGAATGGCGTAAACCCGGGAGGCGGAGCTTGCAGTGAGCTGAGATCCAGCCACTGCACTCCAGCCTGGGAGACAGAGCGAGACTCAGTCTCAAAGAAACAAAAACAAAACAAAACAAAAAAAACACTACTTTCCTCCTTATTCCACTGTTTTATGTAGGACACTTTGTCTTTTTCGTTTATTCCCTAAAGGTTTTTTTCATAGCGCTAACTATTACAGATTGATCCCCGTAAAATAAGTCTTATTTAAATTTGGCTGTAGGCTTTTAAAATATAAAATCATGTGAACATCCCATAAAAACTATAACACTGAAAACTGTAGCATTACACATTAACAAGCACTTACACTCACATAGCGGCTTCTGGTTTAGGGACTCGGATAACATTCAAGTCGTCTTCTGAATAGGCGTTTTCTAGATAGTGTGCTTGTTTCTCACATCGTGTGGCTTTATTTTTCTAGCTGCTTTTTCTCTCTATTTAGATTATTACACATTTTGAATTGGAAGAGACATTATAGCCCACCTAGGTGAGCCTTCATCACAAGACCAAAATCATTTTGTGGGGGGAGAGGAGGGAGCCTCCCGTTTAGGATTACACACGTCCAAGCTACCAGGGCTCAGCCTGGACGCAGGATATACCTTGAGTTCTTTTTTAAAAAAAAATCTCCCGTGTGCTGGGCACGGTTGCTCACAACTGTAATCGCAGCACTTTGGGAAACCGGGGCAGGTGGATCACTTGAGGTCAGAAGTTCAAGACCAGCCTGGCCAACATGGTGAAACCTTGTCTCTACTAGAAATACAAAAATCAGCCAGGCATGGTGGCACACACCTGTAATCCCAACTATGAGGGAGGCTGAGGTGGGAGAATGCTGGAACCCAGAAGGGGCAGGTTGCAGTGAGCCAAGATTGTGCCACTGCACTCCAACCTGGGTGACAGAGTGAGATTCTGTCTCAAAAAAAGTTTAAAAAAAAAAAAATCCCTTATATCGAACTGAACTTTAACTTCTTTGTAAATTATTCCCATTGGCCTTATTTCTGGTTTCTGATGCTACCTAGAATAAATATGAAATCTATTTATTGGAATATTTATTGCCTTAGCTCAGGCTGCCGTAACACAATTTCACATGCTGGGTGCCTTAAACAACATAAATTTATTTTCTCACAACTCTGGAAGCTGGAAGTCCAAGATCAGGACACCAGCATGGTTGAGTTCCGGCAAGGGCCTCCTCCTGGCTGGCAGACAGCAGAGAACATCACTCCCCTGTAGGGCCTCCCTCATGATCTCACTGAACCTTGTCACTGCCCAAAGGTGACCTCCAAATACCACCACACTGAAGATTAGGGCTTTGACGCAGGAATTTGGGAGATGAGAAGGACACAGTGCAGTCCACAGCAGAATAGTCAATAAAACATGAAATAAGTATAAAATCCACATGCAAACCCTAGGTATTTCAGGCCACTTACACTTCCCCTTAGACCTTTCTTTCCAGGCTCAGATACACCTGCTTTAGTCTTTACTATGCGACAGCTTCTAGAGCTTTACCATCCAGCTGAGTTTTCTTTCTTAAAAAGGACTACATTTTTCATCCTTGTTTTGAAAGCTTCATGAAATCCCATAAGTTGTCCACCAAAATCTATCCCATTCTTGCTAGCACTAGATACTTATATAGCTATATACATACCTATGGACAAATAAACTGATTTCAGTTCTTTGAGTACAGAGGGGTAAACAAAAACACCACCAAAAATGCTTTAAAGTCTTTGCTTTTTACAGAGATAATAAAGATGTTGATTCCTTTCAAAAGCTTCGTATTTCTAACACGACTGGAGAAAACCACCTTTCCTAGCTTAATATGTAAGATTTATTTTGATTCAACAGTGTTAACTGGAACTTCTGCGTCTACAGTCACGACAGCATTTTGTCTTCTCTCTAGAGAATGCCACACGTTTGTAAATGAAACTTTCAGCCATGTTCAACCACCGGACGGACTGGCCCCCCAAATTCTGGCCGGTCTAGCAAATTGAGAATGACGTGCTCCCTCCACCCAAGTGTGGAGGCCCAGCCTCCGCAGCCCATTCCAGAGGGCAGAGCTGGTGAGATGCATCAAGGCTGCGGAGAGAGGCGAGAGCCTGCACAGCAATGGAAATAGTCTGCACCCTCCAAGCCGTGTTGGTTACTCAAGGTCCCAAACCAATTTTCTAGTGAAGAAGTTGTTCAGGGTACTATGCTCATTACCTGGGTGACAAAATAATCTGTACACCAAGCCCCCAAGACATGCAATTTACCCACGTAACAAACCTGCACATGTACTCCCTGAACCTAAAATAAAAGTTGGAAAGAAAAAAAAAAAGAAGTTCAGGACACAACACAGCAAACTGTTCAGAAAAAATATATAGGTGTGTGTGTGTGTGTGTGTGTATATATATATGGTTCTATCAAATATATGTGTGTGTGTGTGTGTGTGTGTGTATATATATATATATATTTTTTTTTTTTTTGAGACAGAGTCTCGCTCTGTCGCCCAGGCTGGAGTGCAGTGGTGCGATCTCGGCTCACTGCAACCTCCGCCTCCCGGGTTCACGCCATTCTCCTGCCTCAGCCTCCCCAGTAGCTGGGACTACAGGCATCTGCCACCACACCCGGCTCATTTTTTGTATTTTTTAAGTAAAGATCGGGTTTTACCGTGTTAGCCAGGATGGTCTGTATCTCCTGACCTCGTGATCTGCCCACCTCGGCCTCCTGAAGTGCTGGGATTACAGGTGTGAGCCACCACGCCTGGACCACATTCTCTTCTAAGGCAGGAATCATACCTGTCTTTTTGTACATCTTTAAAATGAAACTATGTGGATGATGCAAAATATAACTTTGCATGCAATTAGAATTTTTTTTTTTTAAGACGGAGTCTCGCTCTGTCGCCCAGGCTGGAGTGCAGTGGCGTGGTCTTGGCTCACTGCAAGCTCCGCCTCCCGGGTTCATGCCATTCTCCTGCCTCAGCCTCCTGAGTAGCTGGGACTACAGGCGCCTGCCACCACGTCCAGCTGACTTTTTGTATTTTTAGTAGAGACGGGGTTTCACCATGTTAGCCAGGATGGTCTCGATCTCCTGACCTCGTGATCCACCGGCCTCAGCCTCCCAAAGTGCTGGAATTACAGGCGTGAGCCACTGCGCCCGGCCGCAATTAGAATTTTTAAATGCTGGTTACACCAATCACTTTACTGAATGAATATTTTAATGCTAAATAATGAAAAAGATGGAAACATAGTAGATATACAAAAAATATTCCCTAAGAGAAATGAAAATATAATGTTAGATAACAAATTTGTCATCCATATGAGAGTCTCATCTGCTTTTCCTGGGGGAGCCCACTGTCCTTATCAGCGTGTACCACAGGCCTGGTTTCCCTTCTCCTAGGAGCAGCCAAAAGCCAGGGTCCAGGATTAGACATTGCAAAGAGATATTTGAGCATCATCAAGAAGGTCAGTTTGCTCATGTGGTAGTAGAACATTGCATTTGATATTATAAATTTTCATTAGCCTGTAAATAAAAAAGAATATAAATTCACAATTAGATATAATGCTTAATATTAAGGATAAAGCTTTAATATTTAAACAATACTTCATTTGGCATAAAACTAGAAATGTATAGTCCTTTCAACTATGCAAGATTTATTTTGATATTTCAATATTCAATAACATTTTTATATGCATATATGTAAAGATACATATATCTGGAAAACTTTTGAAATTTATCATCGTGTAAAAAATTTTATTGATATGTTATTCATTCTTAGAATTCTAGAGAAAATTAACTTTTTATGTTGATAAAGACATAAAGACACATTTTATATACAATTTAAATATTCCATAATTATAGTGAATAATATTTATAGACACCTATTTAGATCAAAGTCCAGTATTTTCTAGAAAATAGTACCATTGTCCTTTTGTGAATATTTATGGACAGGTTGCTCTCTCTCCATGCTAAGACTCCTTCCTAAGTCTAGTCCCATGACTATAGCAGACCTTTAATTGCCAAATGACCATTGAGATGTCCAGCTGCAATCACGACGCCTTCTTCACACAGGCCTTCTATAAAACACAAAACAATTCCTAATGGCTGAGAGCAATATGTTAAAGACAAATACACTTCTAAACTCACAACAGAATTTTCTTGTTTACCTTCACTGATACAGGATTTCAATAATGAGAAAAGTTTTGTGTTCGCTGCCTTCTGTTTCTAATTTAAAACCTTTGTTCCGAGGTCTCAGCTTTCTGTGTCCATTCAAGAAGGTTCACAGCCTGGGAGCGCTCAGGGATCTGAGTCCTGATCACACACATAAACAGGCAGCTTCCACTGGAAATGCATGAAGTCATTCTACTAACAATGTTTTTGGGGTTTTTTTTGTTTGCTTTTTGGTTTTTCTGAAACGGAGTCTCGCTCTTGTTGCCCAGGCTGGAGTGCAATGGCACAATCTCAGCTCACTGCAACCTCCGCCTCCCGGGTTCAAGCAATTCTCCTGCCTCAGCCTCCAAGTAACTGGGATTACAGGCACCCGCCACCACGCCCGGCTAATTTTTTGTATTTTTAGTAGAGACGAGGTTTCACCATGTTGGCCAGGCTGGTCTCAAACTCCTGACCTTAGGTGATCTACCCTTCTCGGCCTCCCAAAGTGCTGGGATTACAGGTTTGAGTCACCTCGCCCAGCCCCTACTAAAAATGCTTAAATATTTACATCTTCTCAGGAAGTTAGCAGTTCATGTCATAAGTTATTTAAGAAATTTGCAAGTTTGAACAAAATTTATTTAGGAATTTTATGACAGCAGCACTTTACCAATATGTGGAGTAGAATGAAAGATAATATGGCCTGGAAAGGCCAGAACTTAAGTAAGAGCAGTGAATCTTCGAGAAGAGAGCCCAGAATATTTGTTCAGGAAATTAACATGAACCCATAAAGAGTAAAGATTGTGCTACCTACAAGCACTCTGCCTCAGCATTTTGCAAAGAGAAAAAGGTGTGAAATCAGCTTTTTGTGTTCACCTCTGCACTGACATGGCTTAGCTTTGTGCCTGGCCAGAGTCAACATTTAATAAACATTTATACATGAATCTAAGATGATTTTATCATAGAATACTACAAACCTCAGAGAGGGGAGCATTTGTTTATCAAACTCCACAAAATTCCTATGTGAGTCACTTGAAATATCAATTTTTCTAAAACACCACAAGCCACTCAGTGAGACGACGATTCATTCATTCTATTAAATGGTGTTGGTCTGAGTTTCATTGACTGTCAAACTACAGGTATCTCATAGTTTAAAAATAATTTAACAATTTACTAATAATTTTAAAACTATGCTCCCCTAAAAGTAAATGATTGTGATGAGATGAAACCACTGTGTGAGTTTATCAGTTGTTACATGACTTCATAGAGTGAGTTTAACTTCCAAAATTCGTTGCAGCCTTACTTTAAAATCTCACGTTCTCAAATACTAGAAGACTTTTGGAGAATACTGGTTTTTCTTTTTTTGTTTTTGTTTTTGGTTTTTTTTTTTTTTAGCCATATATCATATGTATTTGTGCACAGTTCTTAGCAAAAGGTAAATATTCAACATTTATTGAAATGAATTTATTCACTTCGGTGAGAGAGACAGGCCGAGCTCGTAACTCGCTGAGGAAAAAAAAAAAAGTGTAGTTTTTTCTCACTCTGAACTGTAATTCTTAATGATTATAGTTATCACTGATTTGGGGACACTAAAGGAAAATATCTAACATAGAAGCACTATTTTTCAGTGCTTACTTTATTAAAAACCAGAATATTAAAAATCAACCCAGTTTTACAATCTTTATAAAAAAGCTGTTCTATAATCTTAACCCAAATGGAAGACAGATAATATCACTTCCCAGAACTAATTGCTAAACAGTTAAAACATTTATAAAAACCCACAATAAAAAAAAATGAGAAATAAACAGACTTCTAAATTTTGTATTTTGGAGCTTTTCTTTGATTTCTGTTCCACAAGCTTCCTTTTGAAACAGCTTCCATAAATCTTCATAGTCACTCATATTTTTCAAGATTCCACATTTGGTCAATTCATTTTGCAACCCTATACTCTTATTTTCAAAGAGCACGAGTGTGTGTGTGTGTGTGTGTGTGTGTGAGATTTAAAATTTAAAATCTTCTCTCAAACCATCGGAGTGTAACAGCTGGGTAACTTGCAGCTAGCCAGTCAGGAAACGGTTATTTTCAACAGTAATTGACACCAAAAAAGTAACACCACATCTTTGAAAATCTCTAAGGGTTCATATATATTTTAAAAAATAAAGGGAACAATTAAGTCAGACAGACTGGTTTTCTTCTTTTTAAGCTAAGTAGTCATACCTGGGAGTTAATATAAGGGGAATTCTTGGTGGGAGGGAGGATGATAGAAGAGAGAAGGGGGGCTTTGCAGAGGGGGAAGAAAAGGTTTGAGGACATTGAGAGGAAGTAGATAAACATACCTTTCCCTGAAAATTCAATTTCTAATTTTACCTTCCTTTGGCATGGAGACTCTAGAACATTCTTACACTATATGAACCAATTGTCATATGGGAATATGCTGCTTATGATAATAAATCATGTATTTGCCAGTTTCGTGGAAAAGAGACATGAACGCTTTTCAATATAATTTCATCTCCTAGGCAATGGAGCGCACGTGACTGACAAGGCTACCTGACAGCTGAAGCACTTCCTCAGAACAGTGAGCCCAGAGGCGCTCTCTCATTTACCCGAGGGTTTATGAGGTGAGGGTCACACTCTCCATTTTCCTTTGGGGAAGAATAGAATCAGGGACGCACAGGATTCTATAAAGACTGAGGGACATTTTGGGATGATGAAAATGTAACGTCATCAGCAGAAATCAGACTTTTTTTCAGTCTAATTTCTACAGCAGGTCCTCATCGCTGTGACCCAGGGAGGCGGCGCCTCCGAGGTGGGTCCGTGCCGCCTCCCTCTGCAGGAAGAGCCTTCAGCACCCTAGGGCCGTTCTCAGGGCTCTTCCCAAAGCAAAATGAAATGAAACGGAGGTTTTCCTGAGCTTCAGCGTCAATCCTGCAGCGGGCTCGGGGGCACGGTGTTGAGTGGTAGAATTTACCAAGTCCTGAGAGGCTGAGGGGGCAGGTATTGCTCCCGCCGCCCCTTGGGCAAGGGGCCTCCCGGAGCAAAGGCTGGGGGACCCGGGCTCCCAGTTCTGGAGTCGTCCTGACGGCAGTGTGACCCCTAGACCACAGGGACGGCAACAGTGACTATCCGGGGGTGTCTGGGCCACGGCCGCCTGTTCCACCAGGGGGACGCAAGTGCAGCGAACGGGCTGGGGACTCCGCACGGGGAAGCTCTGCCAGACCCGGAACGGCCTAACAGCAAGGAGAGAGAGCCGGTCGCCGTGGCTCAGGCCTGGAACCCCAACGCTTTGGGAGGCCGAGGCGGGGGAGTCGCTTGAGGCCAGGAGTTCGAGACCAGCCTGAGCAACACGGTGAAACCCAGTCTCTACAAAAAACAACAACAACAAAAATTTTTTTAAATTAGGCTGGCGCAGTGGCTCACATCTGTAGTCCCAGCTACTGGGGAGGCTGAAGCAGGAGGATCGCTTGAGCTCGGAAGGTCGAGGCTGCAGTGAGCTAGGATTGCGCCACTGCGCTCCAGCCCCTGGCGACAGAGTGAGAACCTGTCTCGAAAAAAAAAAAAAAGAAGAAGAAGAGGAATGAAAAAGAAAACCAGAGCGAGAAAGAGGCCAGCCCACGCTCAGAAGCTGGGTGGAAAACAAAGCCGCCAGAAAATGACAAGTAAACACGCAGCCGCGGGAAGCCACTGGGCGGAGCGGGCGCTAATGAGCGCGCAGCGGGGCTGCCACGCCCGCGCGGACACCGAGCAGCCGCGCCTTCCCCTGCGCCCGGCTGTATCTCCAGGAGCTCGGCGGCCGCCGCCCCGGGGAGAAAGCTCCGGTGAGGGGAGCAGACGCTGGGAACCGTGGTCTCGCCCTCTGCTCTCTCCCGGCTGGGGACGGGGGTAGCTCCCAGGCAAACGCCCTCCGGGGTCTCCACCCGGGGGGCCCACCTGCCTCGTGACGGCTGAGATGTGCGCGTCCCACCCACTTTCCAAGGCGCCTTTGAAGTCGTTTCTCATTAAAAAAAACAACCCTTTTGAATAACCAAATGTTCCTTTGGTGCCCTCCAATTTTATTTTATTGTAATCTATTGAGTTGTATTTATTTTTCTGAATCCGCTTCCTACGAAAGCGCCCCCTCCCATTTTAAACCGTTTCTCTGGAAGCAGCAGGGGTTTTTCTGGAAGCAGCAGTGGTTTGTCCAGCAAGGATTAACTCCTTGCCTTTTCGCGTCTAAACTTCTGAAGACACCTGACAGCTCGTTTTAATTCCGCAAACGACAGTTCTTTCTGCGGGGTGTGGATTTGGACTCCCACGGCCGCCTCCTGGGGCAAGTGCGTCCCCCTGGGCGCCCACGCGGCCCCGCGCGCTCCAGGCAGCGACGCCACCCAGCCAGCCCCGCCTACCCAGAGAGGCCCAGTCCTGTCCGGGTCCCCAGGGCCTCGGGAACCCTACAAACTCCTTCCTCCCGGGGTTTCCCAGCAGACCACACACAGACATGCGCTCCGGAACTTAGGGAACCATGTAAAGGAACTTCCAACAGGACTGTGCCTTTTATGCGTGTTTATCTTAAACATTTTAGGAAACAAGTGGCAAAGTGCTTTAAAAGTAAAACTTAGAACGTCTACACTAGCTGATGGTGCAAACGAGTATTTGCTAAGCATTACCCGAGACCTGAGAACTGTTTCTTTATGATTTACTTATAAGTGATAAGTTCACTTTGTAGAAAGAGAATATATTTAATCATAAATATATCATCATAGGTACAAGGATAAAATTCAAGAAGAGAAGACTACAGATCACTTTAACGCTAAAGGGAATTGTAGTGAAGCATGGATGTTTTCCCATTAAGGTGACTGTCTTCTTTGGTGTGTGTGTGTGTGTGTGTGTGTGTGTGTGTGTTTGGCTTTTTGTGCCTTTATGTTTCTATCAGTTTGTCTTTCCCAGTGAAAATTAATTCAAATATGTCTTCACTGGTATATTTCAAGTGTCGTGCGCTGAACATTGAGTCAGAATAACTTGATTAAGGTTCAATGATGAAACCACTCTGTCTCACTGATTTTAATTAAACTGGAATCTGAAAAACACATGCATTCAATATAGTGGCCATTATTCTTAGTTCTAAACAAACATTTTTGATTTTAAGCCAATGTTTTTAGTTCTAAACCAACATGTTGAAACCCTGGGAGGTTTCTGCATTTTCCGGAGTAAGAACTGCTTGCATTGACTTGCCAGAATGTGCAGCACCAGACCCTCAACCTTAAAGGAAGTTCTGTTCTTCTCCACATCTCTCTTCTCCCCAGGACCCATGACTTTACACTTGAATATTTCTACAGGGCTCACAGTTCACTGAGAGGTAAGTCAAAGTCAAGAACCACTGGAAGACAATGAAAATTTCATTCTTGTGAGCAATTTTAACTCTTAACTGTTACAAATGATAGTATCTGCATACAAGATCTTCTGTATACCAGAATCAGTGTTCATATTTTGACTCTTTCTTTCATATCAATATACTTCCCATATGAACTCAAAAAGAAATCTATAAATATAAAATTATTTCAGAGATATTTCTTAGACTCTGACAAATTATCCAAAAGTTGAAAAAAGTTAAAAAGATAGATGGCAATTCTTGTTGATGTCAGATAGAGGCATTGTTTAGCAGGCACCTGTGGATTTTCTATATAGGTGAATATATTTGGTAGGACTCATCGCTTACTGTTGATTAAAGATTAAAGACTTATGGGAAGTTACATGTCGAATATTAATCCATTAGAGATGCAGATTTCTGTCCATGAGAAAAGATAACCCTAAAGGTTATGGCTTATCGTCTTGTAGGACACTAACTTGTTTTGTATCTATGAACAAATTCATTTCAGTGTTTCTCTGACCATCCACTGTGTAAACGTTCATACCTCCCAACTCTTATTTGAACCAGTCTTCACATCTAACTTATCCCCTTATTAACTTATTAAAGTTGAACTTAACTTACTAAAGTTTTAACTTATTTAATTGAATTTAACTTATTAAAGTTGAATTTAACTTTAATAAGTTGAATTAATGCAATTGCTCAGTAAACATTAATTGAAGCTCATTCTTATCTAGTATAAACATAGAATGCAAGGTTCTTTGTGACACAAAGATTTATAGAAACAATAAGAAATAATGTAGCTGGCTGGCTTATACCTGTAATCCCAACACTTTGGGAGGCCCAGGCGGGAGGATCACTTGAGCCTAGGAGTTCCAGATCAGCCTTGGCAACATTGTGACACTCAATCCTACAAGAAAAAGTTTTTTTAATTTAAAAAATTATTCAGATGTGGTGGCATGTGCCTGTGGTCCCAGAGGGGGAAGATCTTTTGAGCCCAGGAGGTGGAGGCTGTGTGAGCTATGATTGTGCCACTGAACTCTCACCTGAGCAACAGAGTGAGACCCTGTCTCAGAAAAAAAAAAAAAAAAAGAAAGGAAGGGAGAGAAGCAAACAACTAGCAATATAAAAGTGATTTGTTTTGTATTTGTATGATATTTAACTAATAAACTCTAAAATATTAGCTGAAAGAACAAAAGAAAATGCTTGCCTTTATATTATCTCATGTGTTCAACATAATTATGATAATTTAAAAAGATGTAAAGACCTTCATTTTAAAAATGTGTTGCTGAAAGTAAATAAATGAATAAAACTGAGGGGAAATAATCTTTCCCTCTAAAGCTTAAAAACTTAGTAAATAAATAGCATAATGTATGGAAAGGGCGTAGGCTTTGGGTGAATCTAATTTGGTCTCAAATCAAGTTCTATCCTTTGGGCAAGTTACTTATACTCTCCAAGCCCCAGTTGTTTCAACTGTAGATTAGACTTGGTAATAACACCTTCCTCCCAGGATTGCTCAGAGGATAAGGTAGAGTCTGCAAAGTGCCTAGAGCTGTCTGGCAAACAGTAAAAAATGAAAGCATAATAAATAATACTTTTGCATTCCACAAATTTTTCTTATTTTTTTAATTAAAATGATTTTTTTATAGATAGAGTCTCTCTCTGTCATCCAGGCTAGAGTGGAGTGTCACAATCAGAGCTCACTGCAGCCATGAACCCCTGGGCTCCTAGGCTCCTGGGCTCCTGGACTTAAACTGTCCTCCCACCTCAGCCTCCTGAGTAGCTGGAACTACAATCGTGAGCCTTTATGTTAAGTTTCATCTACTAAATTGTAACAACTAAAACTTGAGGACTAAAATATATGGAAAAATTACTACTACAGGAAAAATTGTTTTAAAACCTATCATTTATCTCTTTATTAGTGAACTGGGCTATAAATGTTCTAAAGATATGCTCAGGCTGGGTGTGGTGGCTCACACTTGTAATCCTAACAGTTTGGGAGGCCAACACAGGGGGATCACTTGAGCCCCAAAATTTGAGACCAGCCTGGGCAACATAGCAAGACACTATCTCTACAACAACAAAGATAGTGATATGGTTAGGCTTTGTGTCCCCACCCAAATCTCTTCTTAAATTATAATCCCCGTAATCCTCACGTATCAAGGGAGAGATGAGGTGGAGGTAACTGAATCATGGGGAGAGTTTCCTGCATGCTGTTCTCGTGATAGTGAGTGAGTTCTCACGAGACCTGATGGTTTTATAAGGGGCTCTTCCCCCTTTGCTGGGTACCTCTCCTTCCTGCCACCTTGTGAATAAGGTGCCTTGCTTCCCCTTCCACCATGATTGTAAGTTTCCTGAGGCCTCGCCAGCTATGCTGTACTGTGAGTCAATTAAACCCCTTTCCTTTCTAAATTATTCAGTCTCGGGCAGTTCCTTATAGCAGTATGGAAATGGACTAATACAGATATGCTCAAATGAATAAAAATAATTATGCAAACCAACCATTGTGTGGCCACTAAAATCTTTACTTAATTGGCATCACACTCTTTACTTCTTTTAAAGGAATAAATTGCATGCATTAGTTATCTATTGCTGTGTAGAAATTGCCCCCACTGCAGCAATGTAACACAACACACACCTATTATATCAAGGAATCCGTGAGTCAGGAGTCCGGCGTTGGACTTGCCAGCTCTCCTGCTGGGGTCTCACAAGGCTGCCGCCAGGTTGTGGCCAGGACAGGTTCTCATGTGGAGTCTGATTGGGGGAGCGTGCATGCCCCTGCTGGCATGTGGTTGGTAACACTCAGCTCCTTTCAGTTGTAGGATCTGTGGTAGCTGCTGGCTTCTTCAGAGCCAGTGAGGGAGACAACAAATCTCCCCGCAAGACAGTCCTATGTGATGTGAGTCATCCCCAGAGTGACTTCCCATCACCTTTGCTGTAGCCACTGGTTAGAAGTCAGTCACCAGTCCTTCTCTGTGACTCAGGGGAGGTGACTACACAAAAGGCAATTAAACCTGGAGGCACCTGGGAGTCTGCCACACGCCCCCCTGCCTCCCTCCCGTGTGCAAAAGTCATTCACCTGCTCCAGGCACCTAAAATTTTCAGAGCTTCATGACATCAGCTCAAAGCCTGAAATGTCATCATCTAAATCAGGTGAAAGGTCAGCAGAGAGTCGTGGTGCAATCATTGGGTTCAGGTTCTGGGAAACAATTCCTCTCCATGGATGGACCCAGGAAACTAAAGAGATTAGTGACCTGCCCTGTGGGGAGCAGGCACCAGATGCAGCTATAGACATTTCAGTTTTCAAGGGGAGGAAATGGCAGATAAAAGTCATCTTGACTTCATAGCAATTCCAAATCCAGAAAAGTAAAGGTTGGGGATTCTCAGTCAGGTTTCCAGGGCTGGGGAGAATTCTCCTGGCTTCTGGATTCCCCGTCTGGGCTCTTGGTTCCCGCATCTGCACTGCACTTGTTTGGAAGGAAAGGTTGCCCATGTTTGTAGTTGAGAAGCTTTGTAGCCTACTACCAGCCAGCAAAATCCGGGGAGTCCGGCAGCCTGCTTTCATCCTGTGCCCTCTCTGTTCCTTCCCACCCAGGCCGGCAGTGTTTCTGTGAAAGTCATTTCCTCAAAATCTTTGTCTCTCGTGGATTTCACCCGGGTCCACTCCATGAGCCCAAGGCCGCACCTACCAATGTTTTTGAGGCAAGCCCTTTTCTATCTTTGGGTCCTGCTGAGGTGACCCAGAGTCAACACCCTTCGGGTCCTCAGGGGCTCCCTGGTTGGATCCATGAGGCTCAGCCCTGACCTCTCTAAGGCACGCTTGGTGGGGCAGAACACTGAGGTTATGATCCTTCTGAGGCCTTATCCAAAGGCTGTGCAGACACAGCCCAGCCACCTGGGCTCCTGGGCTTACACTGGCTTGACCACACCATCTCTTGCTATCTGCAGAGGCTGACACCTTGATTCTGGACATCTGGACCCAAATTGTAAAACATAAACTTCTGTGGTTGTCCTCCGCCCAGTTTGTGGTCACATGTCGCGGCAGCCCGAGGCGACTAAGATAGGAAACTAAAGTGGATGTTTCTTCCTCCAAGCTTTTGAAACTTTTAAACTTGTTTTTAAAATTGAGACAGAGTCTCGCTCTGTCGCCCAGGTTGGAATCTAGTGGTGTGATCTCGGCTCACTGCAACCTCTGCCTCCCAGGTTCAAGTGATTCTCCTGCCTCAGCCTCCCTAGTAACTAAGACTACAGGCACCCGCCACCACGCTCAGCTAATTTTTACATTTTTAGTAGAGACAGGATTGCTCCATGTTGGCCAGGCTGGTCTCGAACTCCTGACCTCAGGTGATCCACCTGCCTCGGCCTCCCAAAGTGCTGGGATTACAAGCATGGGCCACCGCACCTGACCTGAATCTTTGTTCTTTATCAACTTAAGAGTCCCAGAGAGCAAAGCACCTGCCTCCCATCAGCCCAGTGTCTTTGCAGCAGCATCTTCATTTCCACCAAAAGGTTACTGATAGATTTCCACTTTAGCACCTAGCTCGTTTTAGATAATATGCTTGCTCATGTGTCTCTGTCCCTAACTCGGCTGAACTTTCTGAGACAGCCGCCACAGCATTTTAGAACTTGTGATGTTTCGGAACTTGGCCTCTAACCAGACCGTAGGGCTCAGCTCGCCACCCTGCTGCCTCCCAGCTGGTTGTCTGCAGAGGTCACACGAGCTTCTTGTGCTTCCTTTTTCTCACCTGTACACTGGAAATGACAACAGTAGAACCCATCCCACAGTGGGGTGCGGGCCAGTTGAACTGATCCCTGCAAAGTGCTTCCAACAGTGCCTGCCCCACAGCAAGTACTGAATGCACTCTGGCTATTGTGACGTTTGTGTCCTAATATAAATGAAGATTGTTCACGCTAAGGATGCAAACATTTGCTGAATGAGCTATGATTTGATATTCTGTCCTAAACATTCAATTATATTTGCTTTTCTTAGAAAAAAAAAAAAAAAAAGCTGCGATTGTATGTGTGTGTGTGTTTAGTATAAGCCACATCAAATTTCTTCAAGCAATAGGTATACATGAAATAAGCAGCAATTTATAAGATTCCTTTCTACTCTAGAAATCTAAAAGTAAAACTTCAGCAATCCTTAAGTTTAGGGCAGTGAGACAGGCTGGATGATCGGGTTGCCTGGCACTAAGGTCTAAATGTGCCCCTCAGAATTCATGAATTAGAAACTTAGTCCCTGGTGCGACAGTGCTGGGAGGTGGGGCCTCGTGGGAGGTGTTTAGGTTATGTGAGCTCTGCCCTTATATAGTGATGGTTCAATGCCACTATATAAAGGGCCAGTGGGAGTGGGTGTTCTCTCTTGCTATCTGTCTCTCTTCGGCTCTTCTGCCATGCGAGGACACAGCGTTCCTCTTCTCTGGAGGATGCGGCATCTAAGGTGTCATCTTGGAAGCAGTGAGGCTAGGCCTGAGCTGCCAGGGCCTTGATCAGGCCCCGGAACTGTGGGAAATAAATACCCGGCCTTTGTAAGTTACTCAGTCTCAGGCATTCTAGTATAGCAGCACACACTGGACTAAGCCATGTGGGTAGTGCGATTTAAAAATAAATTTTAGGGCCGGGCGCGGTGGCTCAAGCCTGTAATCCCAGCACTTTGGGAGGTCCAGACGGGCAGATCACGAGGTCAGGAGATTGAGACCATCCTGGCTAACACGGTGAAACCCCGTCTCTACTAAAAATACAAAAAACTAGCCGGGCAAGGTGGCGGGCGCCTGTAGTCCCAGCTACTCGGGAGGCTGGGGCAGGAGAATGGTGTGAACCCAGGAGGCGGAGCTTGCAGTGAGCTGAAATCCAGCCACTGCACCCCAGCCTGGGCAACAGAGCGAGACTCCATCTCAATAAATAAATAAATAAATAAATAAATAAATAATAAATAAATTTTAAAACATTGTTTTCATTTGATGGTTCCAAAAGTGTATCCTATTTTCCTGCTTCTCTGACTTGTTTGTTTTTACCATCTATTATTATTGTCGATTTTACACAAATGCACTTTTAGACTAACTCCTTAACTCTGAACATCACTACATCCCCCTCTATTTCTAAAAATAACAAAAGTGATTTCTATTTCTTGAGCACCTACCAAGTGCCAGGCTCCGTGCTGGGTTCTATTTTCTTTAGAACATCTATTTCATTATTACTTAACTCAACAATTATCTACTTTACACATTATAAGCCAAACTCTTTTCTATACTCTATGTGGGTTTAATTCAACATATAGTCACCACAACCTCGGAAAGTAGATATTTAATTACACAGGTGAACAAACTGAGATTTGTTAAGAAACTAGAACAAGGTCTCACTGTGATTCCAACCAGACTTGTCTTATCGTTATTACAAATGATACTTTCTCTCATGATAGACATCTATATAGTTTACCTAGCTGGAATTGCTGCACACATTTTGTTTGGTGTTTTGATTTTTTAATTATATTGTGTATATATTTCCATATAACACATAATAATTTACGTAATTATGGTAACATTGTTACACCCAATTATCTACTTCAATTCAGCTAATTTCCTCTTGGTAAACATTGATTGAGTGTTTATGTGCCAGATTCTGTCAAAGGCCAAGGACATAAAAATAATTGAGATAAGGTTCCTACCCCCAAACTTTCATCTAGCCAGGAGACATACAATATGTGAAAAGATAAGCATAATGCAACGTGATACATGCATTTCTCAATGGTTGCATATTTGAGTTATTGCTAACTTGGCTGTTACCAATAACGTTAGTACTGCCAGACGCGGTGGCTCAGGCCTGTAATCCCAGCACTTTGGGAGGCCGAGGCGGGCGGATCACGACGTCAGAAGATCGAGACCATCCTGGCTAACACGGTGCAACCCCATCTCTACTAAAAATACAAAAAAATAATTAGCCAGGCCCGGTGGTGGGCGCCTGTAGTCCCAGCTATTCCGGAGGCTGAGGCAGGAGAATGGCGTGAACCCGGGGGGCAGAGCTTGCAGTGAGCCAAGGTTGCGCCACCACACTCCAGCCTGGGCGACAGAGTGAGACTCCGTCTCAAAAAAAAAAAAAGAATAGTGTTAGTACAAATATTTTCACCATGCCGCTGGATTATAGTTTCCAAAGCGCACTAAGAAGCCAAAGTATGGGGACAATTGCCCTGCTTCCATTATGACAGTCAGGCTGCATTCCAGGGTGCCTGCACCAAGCTTGTTTCTCAGTATCCAGTGCCTGGAAAGAGGATGGTCACATGCCCTTTACCTCACAAAGAAGTTATGAAGCTTCACATAATCTGTAAATAAACGTGGTTACTGCTGATGTGTAAAGCGTTACTATCCTTTGAGTACTTGTTTAGCAAAGTGTGGGTTATATGTTCATGCCTATATACATTTGTATCAATCCCTATGCATTTTGGGTGTAAACCCGTATCATCACTTTACATTTATTATTTTCAGATTTCATTGTCTCTTATAAAACAAAGTTCCTTTTCATTGTGTATAAACGTTTTTAATAATGTTATTTTGTTAAGCTTAACTATGATGTCTCTGATTATATTATCTCCAACAAGCAAAAATGAACATCTCCACTGTTGAGATGAACGAATTTTTTCATTAAAAAACCCCTGCTATTCGCGATTGGCCTTGCTCGTGATTAGAGCGTAGGGTGTGCAGAGTGTAAACGTGAGAGCAGGCCCTGATTCTTCAGCACTTCCTCTCCCACGTTGCACTATTCCAGGCTTATGATATCTTACATTTTTGGAACTTTGGATTTCTTTCTGTACTTGATTCCCATGCTCTGAGTGTAACATTTCCATATAGATAATTATTGTTGTATAATACATTTTTTTTTTTTTTGAGATGGAGTCTCACTCTGTCACCCAGGCTGGAGCACAGTGGCATGATCTCAGTTCACTGCAACCTCTGCCTCCTGGGTTCAAGTGATTCTTCTGCCTCAGCCTCCTGAATAGCTGGGATTACAGGTGTGCACCACCACACCCAGCTAATTTTTATATTTTTACTAGAGATGGGGTTTCACCATATTGGCCAGGCTGATCTCGAACTCCTGACCTCGTGATCCGCTTGCCTCGGCCTCCCAAAGTGCTGGGATTACAGGCATGAGCCACCACGCTGGGCCTATGGTGCAATACATTCTAAACCTGTCGCCAATGCCCCTTCATTACCTCATTTGACAGAGTAAGTGGTCAACCCTCTGAGGAGAGCATCGAGGACCTGGGAGAGCTTCGGGTCTGCAGAACCAATTCAGGAACTGCCGGGCTGCTCCAGGGACCCACTTCTACTGCACAAGCATCCTATATTCTCTTCCTGACAGCCCCTGATGCCTGCCCGCCTGCTTGTGCGTGTTGCTGCCACCTCTGCATTTCTCCAGCCCTCTGTCTGTCTGGTGGCCTGTTCTAGTGGCCCCAGCTGTCCAGGTCCCCACTGCTGTGGCCATGATCCTGCTTTGCACAGGAGATGCAGCTGTCATCCCTGCAGCCACAGCAAGCCTGCCCACTCAGGCTCAGGCAGAAGGGGAGCAGCGCCCCCATTCTTCCTGCCGGATCACACCCCAGCTCTTCTCTCTTCCTGGGATGGAGGTGGGAGGGCTTGGCGAAGATTCCTCCACGATAGGGCCCCATGTCCAAACTAAGGGGCAGCTCTTTCAGTTACCGTCCTCTAAAAGAATTTGCTTTAAGCTCCAAGAAGCAAAGGTGGAATGTATTTTCATACCATCAGACATCAAAAGTGCTCTTTCCCACTGCTGATGGCTCCGTTCTTCAAGTCAAGGGCACATCTTTAGGGTGTTCCTGGGAGTATCAGAGTCCTGCTACCAGAGTCCTCTTCACAGGTGTTCTCAGAGTCCTGAGTTCCCTCAGGCCTCCTTATCTCAGAGGCCTCTGTGGGAATGCAGAGGAGGCCCCTGGCAAGCTTGCCCAGGGCCTTGCTAGATTTCCACCCCAGGGAAACCTGCTCTCGAAGACTCTGCAACATCCCAGTGACCACCGGCAACCCATCTCTGTTTGATAGTGGTGACTATCTCATGATAGACATCAGGGTTGGAAGAAATGATTTCTAAAGTCTGTTTAATAAAATTGGTCAAATTTTGCAATTTCCACATCTTTGGTCATGAGAAAAATGAAGTCACTAAGTAAATGATAGCCTTTAAGATGTTCAATGAATCCATCTCAGAGATAGAAAAGCTTTGTCAAAAAACCATAAAAACAATTTTGGTGCCCTGGAGGCATCAAAAATTAGGTACCACCAATATTTGCTGGACATCATTAAACACTTCAAATTTTTTCATTAGAAGTTGATGTTTTTCTCTTAGTAGGTACTAGTTAAAATTCTACTTTTATGACGAAATGCTATTTGGAGTAGAACATGTATTCTTTAATGCCTTTAAGTATCTTATTAGAGATCGTTTTATAATTTCCTCATAGGAACATGATTCAAAGTCTACTGCATTTAAATAATTATTTACCCTACACACACAACGAAAGCATTAGTTGGGCATTAGTATAAATTCCATACAAAATGTCACTTCTTTGAAGCCATCTGAATCTCCCTGAGACTATTTCCTAAAAGCCTCACCTATGGCTTTAAAACGGAGGACGGGAAAAATGCCAGTTGCAACCTCGCTGGCTCTCATTAAGGGGTCACTGTCAGAAATTGGTTGAGGAGAAGGAGAAGGAGGGGTAATTTCCCTTTAAAATGGAGAGGAGCTTCTTTTCGAAAGGAAATTCGCTGAGGAAGTTGTTTTAAAACAAATAAATGTTCAGGATGAAGCCAGCAAAAGGTGTGAAGGGGCCCGCTTTGATTTTCCAATTTGTGTATTTGGGCTCAGACAAGGACAACATTTTATGCACATATTAATCGAATGCAAATACGCCTCCCGTGAGGACAGAGGTATTTGACACTAAGTATTGTCAACAGAAAGGTTTTTGGTGTATTTTTTAATCCCATCAAGGTACCTATGGAGGGGGCAGTACCGGGGGAGGTGGGACGTCCCTGTGCCTGGGAATGGAGTCCGGGCTGGACTTCCAGATGGGTCCAGAGCGAGTCATTTACAGAATTATCTCCACATCAATGAGTTGTCGGAAAGGTGTAAACATCTCCTTCCAAGTCTTCAGGTGACTGTGTTTATTTAGCTCCCTCCTCCTCTCCCCCAGGAGCTCTGGTTCTTCAACTCGAGTGGGCATCCATCACCTGGGGGGCTTGTGACAACAGTTTTTGAGGCCCCCCCCCCAACCTGAGGCCACAGCTCTGTGGGGCCAAGGATGTGCATTTCTCACAAGTCTCCGGGTGACACTGGTCCAAGACCACACCTTGAGACCCGCTGCTGTGGGTCACTTTTGATCCTCAGATGCTCCAAAACTTTGCTTGTTCCTAAAAAGGGGGACAGCAAACTGAAGCTTTTACTTCATATTAGATAAAGAAGTTGTGCTCACTGGACACCAACAGGAAGCTTGTTTCCAAAGGCTTATTAAGCTGTGCAGGGCGAAACCTGTCATGAGGTGGGCGAAGTCTTGGAGGTGAAGGAAATCTATCTTTTCAAACCCAAGTGCTGGTTTATTGTCTTTTTTGTACAGAAAGGTATTCAAACACAGATTATACCATGCAGTTACCTGTGGACACACCTAGAGAAACCCAAGTTGCTTTTCATTTATTCATCCATCGTTCAGTCACTCAAAAACATGTATTAAATGCCTCCTGTGTGCAGGTGCTGTTCTAGGCTCTTAGGAAACGTGGGTGAACAGTGGACTCCTTGGCCCTGGAGCTTAGGTGGGAGAAACAGTGAAGAGGCCTAAGATTTAGGTGCCAGGGTCTGGAAGGAGGTGACCTGTGCGATGACAAAGCCAGGAAGGTGGGAGAAGGGTCCAGGAGTGGGCAGCGTGGGGCAGCTGAGAAGGGGATGGGGGCTGGTGGCAGGTGAGCCAAGGTGAGGTGGTGGGGAGGGAGGAGGCTCTTACCAGAAAGCGGTCCCAATCCAGACCCCAAGAGAGGGATCTTGGATCTCACGCAAGAAAAAATCCAGGGCGAGCTCAGACAGTACAGTGAAAGCAAGTTTATTAAAAAGGAAAGAATAAAAAAAATGGCTACTCCATAGGCAGAGCAACCCCGAGGGCTGCTTGTTGCTCGTTTTTATGGTTATTTCTTGATGATATGCTAAACAAGGAGTGGATTATTCATCCTTCCCCTTTTTAGACCATAAACTGTCATGGCGCTGGTGGGAGTGTAGCGCCGAGTACGATCAGAGGTCACTGTTAGCGCCATCTTGGTTTGGGTGGGATTTGACTGCTCCTCTACTGCAAACAGTTTTATCGGCAAGGTCTTTATGACCTGTGTCTTGTGCTGACCTCTTATCTCATCCCGTGACTTAGAATGTCTAACTTACTGGGAATGCAGCAGGTCTCAGCCTTATTGTACCAAGCCCCTACTCAAGATGCAGTCTCTCTGGTTCAAATGCCTCTGACAGAGCCTCTGACGGAAGAATGCTCCCCACAAAGGGGCCCTCGAGGGCAGAGGCCCTGCCCTGGACCCTGACTCCATCCTCAGAAAGCAGTAGGGAGGTCGGAGGGGTGAGCAGGGAGGACAGGAGGATGAAGGAGGGACCGCCCAGACTGAGCCTGATACGGTGCTGAGAGGAGACAGGTGTGCACAGGTGGGTGGGGAGCAGTGACGGGAGGATAGAGGAGGGACTGCCCAGACTGAGCCCGATGCTGTGCTGAGAGGAGACAGGTGTGCACAGGTGGGCACAGAGTGGTGATGGGGACCCGGACTTGTCCAGGTGGGAGGAGCTGTGGCCTGGACCAGGGTCTTCGGGGACAGGGATGAGAAGCAGGAGGATTCTGGATATAGTTCTGAGGAAGAACTGTATTGCTCTTACTGGGATTCCATGGCCTTGGCCTTCATCCTTGTCTAGAGGGGTTGGTGCCCACTGTACCTCTGCAGGAGGGGTGTGGGCTGAACCCAAGGCTCCCTAGTGAAGCATTGTCCTGGCCTGAGCTTCTGCCACCGTCTGACTGGAACAGCACTAGGCCATTTATCTGTTTTCATGGTAGGTGTCCCTGACGCTACCAGGTCACGCTATGTTTGTCAGTGGGTCGCCTGCACGGGTTCCTCGGCCATCTCCTTCCCTTCAGGTCACTTGTCTTTTGTGCACAGCCTGCACCCCTCACCCACACAGTTTCTCCATTTCTCCTAAATCAGTGGCCACTTGGATTCCCCCCCACACGAGACGCTGGGTCAGGCTAGTGCTCAGGACAGATGCCAGCGCACCATCCACTGGTTAAGTACACACTTTAGGATGGTGTCTTTCATGCAGGCAGTGAGAAGCTCGTCACTGGGACCTCCGCAAGGTTCAGCACAGATAGGTGGCTCCGTCCCTAATTCCCAGGGACTCTCCTGAAATTCTCCATAGTCTGCCATCGAAAAGGAGACATGGGATGTCCCCCTTACGTGGCCAGGCTGCCTTGCAGCCCCCAATCACCCAGCTGAGTCAGGGGGTGGCCCGCTCCTCATTACTGGTGCCACAGAGGTGCTGCCTCAGGGCAAAGTGGCCTGTGATAGATGCCATTTCACTCATCTCAACCCAGTGGAGGACAATGCCTTCCATCTGTGTCCCATACACAGAGAAGTCACTCCATGACCGACTCTCTCCCCTTCTGTCTGAACCCATTTCTCAGCTCCTTCCATTCTACAGCACTGTTGAGCCAAGCTGCCATCTTGCAGGCAGGGCAAATCTTGGGGGCTGCTCCCTGCAGGTGCAGTTGGTCTGCCTTTAGGTGCCTACTGGTGGTACAGAGAGGCCAGGAACACCTGTGGGCCCATCCCAGTCTTCACTCTCCTTCATGCTAGAGCCCTCCATGGAATCCCAGAGCTTAGGGTCTCAGGACGGTTTAGTCATAACAGCCCTGACCAGTTGATATGGTGGCCAGTGACTATTCCAATGGGCAGGCAACAAGCCAGGGTCTCTGTTTTGTCATCCTGTGCCGGCGGGCAGAGCAGTAAGGTCTCTGGGGTCTCAGCCCCAGCAAATCTCACCTGTCTTTCTAGTCACAGTAGCCCTATAGCTGAGGAACCCGCCTGCGCTGCGCTGACCTCGGTGGCCGCTGACCTCAGGGGCCATGGCTGGGGGGCCTGACTTTCACTTAGTCGGATCCACACCCTGCAGCCACTCTTCCAGACCCTCTGGCATTTTAGGGGCATCTCCCTACTCAGATGGGGGCCCCATCCATTAAGGATAGCAGCTACCGGCCCCACATTGGTGTGGAGGGCCCACCTGGGTTTCCCCCACAGATCTCCACCCCACTTCCGTGCATCCCATGGGCTCAGCAGGCACGGGGCTTCCTCCCACCTCCTGCTTAGCCCCCCCAACATTGTGCTGAGCTCCTGTGGACCCTAACAGGGATAGCACCGTGTCCAAGAGGCCCAGAGGAGACCTGGGGCCAGCATGGGAGACACATGCAGAGGCGGCCGCTGGACCCACTACTGTTTGTAAAGAGATGCTGTTTACACAGCATTTTCCCTTCGCACCCTCCAGCTAGCAGCCTCCACCTAACCCAAAACAAAGGGCTTGGATCCCCTATACAGCCTGCGCTCCAAGGGCTGGGCCAGGGGTTCAGATTCTTTCATGGATGAAGAATGGATCTCCAGGTTGGCCACTCCTGGATTCCTTAGCTGGGGACTCTGAACACACACTCTTTTTAGACCACAGGGCAGGTCTCAGGGCACACTTTCATTACAGCTGTCAGGTGCATCTGCCACACGCAAGGATGCCCAGTGCGTCTGCCAAGACTCCACAGAGCCAAATACTGAGAAAGCCACGTCACCTTCAGTGAAAGGGTCTGCACAGAAGATGGCAAGGGGGATGGGTGCAGGGAAGGGGAAAGAACTTTGGCCAAAATGCAATCTGGGCCAGGCACGGTGGCTCTCGCCTGTAATCGCAGCACTTTGGGAGGCCGAGGTGGACGGACCACCTCAGGTCAGGAGTTCAAGACCAGCCTGGCCAACATGGTGAAAATCCTGTCTCTACTAAAAATACAAAAAATATAGCCAGGTGTGGTGGCGGGCACCTGTAATCCCAGCTACTTGGGAGGCTGAGGCAAGAGAATCGCGTGGACCTGGGAGGCAGAGGTTACAGTGAACTGAGATCGCGCCATTGCACTCCAACCTGGGGGACAGAGCAAGACTCCATTTCAAAAAAAAAAAAAACAAAAGAAAACAACAACAACAACAAAAACTCAATCTGCTGTAGGGTTCTTGTTCCTTTTAGTGAGAATAACATTAGTGATCAAATCTGAGTGTGAGAATGGGTGCTCAGTGCTACTGGATGTCAGAGCTTCTAGGCTCTTTCAGTGGATGTATTTCAAGTTAGAAAACATATCTTACAAATAAAGCATGAGTTCATATTAATATTTTCAGTGCAAAACTAACATTGTAAAATTTTGCATGGACTTTTATTTTGTACTTCTTTTTCTCACACTAAAAACCTTGGTTTATAAGAGCATTCAAAATTACTTATTTTATCTTATACATAAAATAATTTCAAAATAATAATTCTAATATTATTACTGACAACAAATTGCTAAATTCAGTTTTAATATTTTTAAATTTCTTTTATACTTACACTATATTTCACTAAGCATGTAAATAAAGTAAATAAAAATACTGTATTTTAAAGACCAAGAAACAGTTGTTTTCTGTATGTGGTTATGTTACCAATTGGATATACAATTAGGTTCACGCATTACAGTTTTCAATTGTTTAAACTGCTTTTTTTTCTGTATGATTTAATTGAATGGCACAAAAATCAAAGAGGATTAGAGGGTTAATTATTGAACTGTCACTTTCATGCCATCCTTTCCCCCCCTAGGGTTCCCTGTATGTAACCATCTTTGTTAGTTTCTGGTTTATCTTTAAAAAATAAAAATAAAAATTATATATATATGTGTGTGTGTGTGTGTATATATATATATATATATATATATATAGAGAGAGAGAGAGAGAGAGAGAGAGAGAGAGACAGAGAGAGGCAGGGTCTTGCTTTGTGGCCCAGGCTGGAGTGCAGTGGTACAATTATGGCTCACTGCAGCCTCAACTTCCCAGACACAAGGGATCCTCCCATTTTGGCCTTCCAAAGTGCTGAGAATACAGGTGTGAGCCCCTGCGCCTGGCCTCGGGTTTATCCTTCTTTTTGCTAATATATACACACATATTCTTATTTCCCCACATATATGACGCAAGATGCAGCAATCTATTTCTTCCGTTCTGCCCCTTGATTTTTCCCTCCCAGATATGATATCCTGCAGATCTTGACGCATCAGTCCACAGAGATCTTCCTCTTCTTGTGACTTCATAGTCCTGCCCACTACTAGTGGACATTTAGGTGGTTTCGATCTTGTGTTATCAGAAATAATGCTGTAATTAACAATACTGTGCCCAGGTCACTCTGTGCTTAAGCCGGTATGCATTGTAGATAGATTTCTAGCAGATACGGTTGCTAGACTGAAGGGTAAATGTAGCTGTCATTTTATTTCTATTGCTTTTAAAAATGAAATCGCATTTTTAATCCAAAGTCAATCTTCACCCATGTCAGCATGCTCTCCTGTGTTAGATGAAGTAATCTCTCACACCTGTTTGAGACTGTGGATTAGGTCTTCTTTTTTCTGCTGTCCTAAAAAGTAAATTTGTTGTATATGGTATATTCATTCTGAAATTTCAGATGGATTCCCCTATTCTATACTACTGAATCTTTTCTCATGTCTGGTCATGTTTTTGCTGTCTTCTTATTCACGTGTGTGTGTCTGTATGTGCACTCATGTGCTTGTGTCTTTGCACATGCTCCTGTGTGTGTGTGCACATGTGTGTAATGTGTGTCTGTGTGTGATCATGTGTGCGTGTGATTTTGTATATGCTCATGTGTGTCTGTGTACATGTGTGTATCTGTGTGTCTTTGTGCATGCTCCCAAATGTCTGTGTGTACTTATGTGTCCGCTTGTGTGTGTGTACCTGTTTGTATGTTTGGGGGGGGCAGAGGAACAAGTGTGTGGTGTTGAGCTGTGTCAGGGGCCAACATGGTTTACAATATTGACATATTGGTTTTTTATCTTTCTTAGAGATTTGTGGGTCTCCCATTAGCCTCTTTTAATCTGTGAGCACAATTAAGGGGAAATGGTTTACCTGCGTTGTATATTTGGGGCTTCAGGTGGCAGTGAGGCATGGAAAATAAGGGAAGCGTGAACAGCACTGCCCAGGGTCTCAGAGGTTCAGCTGCTTCAGGTGAGGACCAGGCCATGTCATCACCAGCTCCCCCTGGGTGTGCCATGTACTCACCTGCAAGGGCGGCTGACGGGTCCAACATCACGGTCATGGTCTCTGTCACCTGTTGAGTGTGCTGAGGGCATGCCCAGCCCTGAGTGTTTCACACAAACAGACCCCCTTAACCTCAAGGCCACCCCAAGGCATGGGTACCGAAGCCTGACTCACAGAGGAGCAAACCTCAGCCCCAAGAAGGGAAGCCCCTGACCCAGGACCCGCACCCAGGCCCTGGCCCTCTACGTGCGGTCACAGCCCTTGGCCCCACCAGGCCCTTCACTGGTGATGCCCACGCTTCCCTGGCCAGGCTGCTGCCACTTGCTCAGCAGGGGTTGCTCATGTCTTCAGTGTTCTCACAGAACTGGCTGGTTCTGACCCCACAAACAGAAAAAGCTTTGGGGTGACCCCAAACTCCCTCCACCGAACCCGTGAGCCTGCCTGCACCTCGTCTGCCCTGCTGGCTGGGGCTGGGGAGTGGGGGGCGCTCGTGAGGGGGTGGGGGAAGAGGGTCTTCCTTCCCCAGAGGGGTTGGGGGGTCTGGGGGGAGGTATGAGGGGTGGGAGAGAGGGTTTTCCTCCCCAAGGGTCCTGCTGGCTGGGGAGGGTGGGTATTAAGGGTTTGGGGAGAGGGTCTTCTTCCCATGGAATCCTTGCCTCAAAAGGGTCTTTCTTCTCTGGATATCAAGTTTCTCGGTTTTAAAACTCAAGGGATGAATCTAGGGGATCCCCAAGGATTGACACAGCCTGGGGTGTCTCTGTTCATTCGTGCTGGTTACCCAGGACAGGCATCTGGGGACCAGCATATGTTTTGGGGGTAAGCGTTTTTTGGGTGCAGAGGCCCCGCCCGCCGCCTGCGCCGCTTCCTCTCTCCGGCTCTAGAGGGCGCCCTGGCACAAGGAGCCGCCTCGCCTGGGCTGCCGGTGCAGGTTTCAAGGCTCATGCTCTATCCCTGGCACCTTGGACGACCAAAAGCTGAGTGAATTTTTCACATGCATTCATGTGAAAGAAAACTAACTTCTAAAAAGCATTATTAGAATTTGCAACTTTATGTTCACAAAGTTGCCAGTTCTCAAAATTTTGCCAGAACTACAGACTTTCGGTATAAATGTATAGTGATATTTCCTGCCACTAATAATGGCTCTGTTGTCAGACGAACCGAGGACATCAAATACAGAAACACTAAAGACTCCACAAATTCAACTTGTTAGCAGTAACACGAATAGTTGCCACCTGTTCCAGCAGGATCTGCTGCAGTGCCTTTCCTGTGTTCATCAGCAGGAAAACTCTTCTCGCTGGGCTTCTTTCCATATGCCTTTTTGTATGACCTTTCAAGATTTGTGACAGGCTAAGACACACACACACACGTGTATCATATTTTCAATCAGGGTATTTTTACAGATAAATATTTTTCCCCCCCGAGACAGTCTCTCTCTGTTGCCCAGGCTGGAGTGCAGTAGTGTGATCTCGGCTCACTGCAGCCTCCACCTTCCAGGTTCAAGCGATTCTCCTGCCTCAGCCTCCCAAGTAGCTGGACTACAGGTGTGCACCACTGCGCCCTAATTTTTGTATTTTTAGTAGACACGGGGTTTCACCATGTTGGCCAGGCTGGTCTCGAACTCCTGACCTCAGGTGATCCACCCTCCTCAGCCTCCCAAAGTGCTGGGATTACAGGCGTGAGCCACCGTGCCCAGCTGGAAAGATTTTTTAAATACTGTGTTTTCCCACGCATTTAATAAATTGTGGTTCCCTATGACAATGGCTAGGGGTGAGGTCATGGCGCTCCGTGTGTCTGTGTGCCCATACCCACTCCTAGACAAGAGCACGGACGAGCCGATTATAAGAACACACCTTTCCCAAAGCGCAGTGCTATAGACATCAAGGCCTCTGGGCTGCATCACAGAAAAAACGTGCCACAAACTGGCCACTCTTTCCCATGCTCACTAAGGACACAGAATAGGAACAATTACTTACCGAGAAGAGAAGGGCTTTCATGAGAAAGAGAGAAATGAAGAACCAGGAGAGATCATCCAAAGCCCACACCAATGCTGCTGCAAAGGAAATTGTCTTTCCAAGTACAGCGACACCGCGAAACTCAACCAAGTGACGGGCTCAACACAGCGGCAGCCTCTGCCAGGGCTCTGGGTGACAGAAATTCCCTGCCTCCTTCAGCTTGGCCACCATGAGCTCCTCCCCAGGGCTCTGTTCTGTCCTTGGCTTTCCCTTCTCAAGCAGTGCTCTGGATTTCCGTAGCCTGGCAACGAGGTTAGGGGGTGGTGGTTGGGGAAAAGAACTCTGAGCTGGTGGCTTGTCAAAGGCACTTGGAAACCCAGCCAAAGGAGTCCTGGCTGGGAGTTATGGGAAGTACAGAGACATCACAGGAAACACATTTTCTGCATGATTTTGTCTTTATTTTGCCTTGTCTTTCTCCCACTGGCACCTATATTAATCTCTTCTTGAGGTTAGCAAATACTCTTATTTTTAAATTGAGATACATAATTCGTATACCATAAAAATCTCTCTTTATACAATTCAGTGGTTTTTAGTATTTTTCCAAGGTTACGCAGCTGTCTTCGCAATCAATTTTAGAACATTTTCACTGCCCCTGTACACAACCCAGTACCCATTAGCAGTCACTCTCCATTTCCCTGTTCTTGGCCTGTGACAACCACTAATCTCCTTTCTGGCTCCATAGATGTTACGGGCTGAAACTGTGTCCCCCAAAATTCATATGTTGAAGCCCCAGCTCCCCATACCTCAGAATGTGACTGTAGTTGGAGACGGGGACTTCAAAGAAGTGATTAAGTTAAAATAAGGTTGTATGGGTGGGCCCTGATCCAAACTAACTGGTGTCTTTATAAGAAGAGGGCACTAGAACACCGAGAGACCCGGGCACATAGGGTCGACTATGTGAGGACACAGTGAGAAGGCGGCCATGTGCAAGCCAAAGAGGGAGGCCTCACCAGGTGTCAACTCTGCCAACACCTTGATCTCAGACTTCCAACCTTCAGAACTGGGAGATGATAAATTTGTTACTTAACCTACTGTCTGTGGCACTTGGTTATGGCAGCTCTGGTAGATGAATGCGATAGATTTTCCGCTTCCAGATGCTTCACATAAATAGTCATACAATGTGTGGTCTTCTGCATCCGGTGTCTTTCACTCAGAATAACATTTTCAAATTTCATCATGTTGTGCACGTATGTATGTATTTCATTCCTTTTTATGGCTGAATAATGTTCCATTGTGTGGACAGACCACATTTTGATTATCCACTCATCAATTGGCAGACATTTGGACTGTTTTCACTCTTTGACTATTATGAATAATGCTGCTATGAAAATCATATATAAAGTTTTTTGTGAACATATATTTTCAGTTATCTTGGGTAACTGATTCCACATAGAAGGGGAATTTCTGGGTCATGTGATAACTCTATGTTTAACTTCTTAGGGAACTACCAAATTGTTTCCCAAAGCACCTGCAGTACTTCACGTTCCCACCAGCAACATATAAGGGCTCCAATTTATCCACATCGTAGCCAACACTTGTAATTGACCATCTTTTTTATTATAGGCTTTCTCGTGAGTGTGAAGTGGTATCTTGTTGTGGTCAAGGTATTCTTTGATATCAACAATGGTTAATATAACAGCTTCTTTTTCTGCCTCATCTTCCAATACTTGTGTTTTCCACAAACATCAGGAACATAATCACTAGTCATGTGGCCCATTACTGAATATGACATAATGATTTTATACTTCAGCCATATTTGCATCATTGAACCTGTGTAACTGTGCATGTGTGTTTTTGTGTATGTTTGGTGTACATGCAGATGCACATGGTCAGGCATCCGCATGTATGTTTGTGCATGTCTGTGCATGCATGCACTCGTGTATGTGAGCACGCTTGTGTGTATGTGTGCTTTGTGCATTTGTGCATGTGCACATTTGTGCATGTATGTGCATTTTATGTGTGCGTGTGTGTTTGTACATGTTTTTGTGTGTGTGCGCATTTGTGCATGTGAGTGTGTATACATTTTGTGTGTGCAGATGTGTTTGTACTTTTGTGTGTGTGCACATTTGTGCATGTGTGAATGTGTGTGGGTTTTGTGTGTACATGTGTGTTTGTACTTTTTTGTGTTCACATTTGTGCATGTGTGAGCGTGTGTGCATTTTGTGTGTACGTGTGTGTTTGTACTTTTTGTGTGTGCACATTTGTGCATGTGTGAGTGTGTGTGCATATGTGCATGTGTGTTTGTGCATTTTTTGCGTGTTCACATTTGTACATGTGTGAATCTGCATTTTGTGTGTACAGGTGTGTACATTTTTGTGTGTGCACATTTGTGTATGTGTGTATATGTTTGTATGTGCATGCATGTGTGCACAGGCTTACGTGTGTTTGTGCAGGCATGTGTTTGTGCATGTGCGTGTGTGCACCTGTGCCTGTGTACTCTCCTCCCATATAACTAGATCTCCTGGTCACGAGTAATTGTTCCTTTGACCATCCTCTTCCATTACCAAGCTGCCAAATCACGGGTGCCTAACTGGCGTCAGGTGCTTCTGAGACAGTGCTCTTCCAGAAGAGCCTAGAAAGCTCACTCTGACCACGGCCCCCAAGCTGCTCCCCGTAACGACTTCCAGAACTCTGGGGTGAAGATAAAATGAATTCATATTCTGTCTGAACCCCCAGTCCTCAACACAGCTCTCGTACTCCCTTTCTTTCTGAGTTGGAATCTCACTCTGTCATCCTGGAGTGCAATGACTCCATTTTTTTTTTTTTTTTTTTTGAGATGGAATCTCGTTCTGTCACCCAGGCTGGAGTGCAGTGGTGCGATCTCAGCTCACAGCAACCTCTGCCTCCCAGGTTCAAGCAATTCTCCTGCCTCAGACTCCGGAGTAGCTGGGGTTACAGGTGCGTGCTGTCATGCTCAGATAATTTTTCTTTTTGTATTTTTAGTAGAGATGAGGGTTCACCCATTGGCCAGGCTGGTCTCAAACTTCTGACCTCAAGTGATATGCCCACCTGGGCCTCCCAAAGTACTGGGATTACAGGTGTGACCCACTGCACCCGGCCAGCTCTTTTACTTCCTATTCAGCCTCCTGAGACATAGTTCCATAAGAAATTCCCTCACATCTTCCCAAGGCCACCAGCCCTCTATGATCTGCTGCCACAAAACTCCACTCTCTCTAGCCTTGTCTCCCATTCCCTGAAGCTCAATTTCATGCCCAGAAGGCCCGGCTCATGGTCTGTAAAGTTCTTTCACAGCTCCCTTCAGGGTCAGCACCTTCATACCTTCTGGCTGTGCTCAGACAGCCCCTCTCGGTGAGAGCTTTGCTGTGCACCTTATTAAAATTGCAGCCTTCACCCCACCCCCGTCCTCCTCTCCCTTCACTGCTTTATTCTTCTCCATACTACTGATTACATTCTAACAAACTGTTTATATACATGATTTACTTCTATACAATTCCAAATATAGCTTTAGAAATAACTAACTTATCCAGCTGGCTTCCTGGCTGTCTCCCTCCACCGGACCCAAGTTCCGCTGGCCAGGGCTGCTTCACCTTCATGTTCTCTGCTTGCATCCCTGCTGCCCGGACCGCTGCCTGGCACACCGGAGGCACTCAATCGGTGTTTGTTGAATTGAACGTGTGTAACACTGGTCAGAGGAGGAAGGAGTAACAGATAAGCTGATAAAAACCATGGTCACTCTAATGATCATTTTAACCCCAATAAGGGTGAAAAATGAGAGGCAATAGCTTCAAGTTCAAGGCATCTTCAAGAAATGCACTTTGAACATCTTAAATAAAATCGTGTTAAACGGATAAAACAATATATAGTTGAAATATTTTTACGTCAACTTGTCTCTATGCTCTTGAAGCAATTATTCCGAGTATCTGAGTTCTCAATGAACATCTTTCTAACCAGCCTTGGACTTTTCCACAGTAACCAAAATGGAAGAGCTTCAGAGCACCAGGGCAGGGGCAGGGGAGCACTACCTGTCTGAGCTTCCGTGTCTTTGCGGGAACGTGGGGAAAACCATGTCTCACAAGGCTGTGCTGAGGATCAAATGTAATCATGTAAAAAGGAGCTGTGAAATGTACAATGCTAAGCAAACCTTGTAATTCTCACTACGACTACTTCCAGCCTCATCTCCACACTACTAGGGGTGAGAAGGGATTTTGTGTAAGGACCGGGCACCTAGCCAGCAGAGAAGTTATTTCCAGAGATGGTGTCCTCTGAGACTGCAGGTCTTTGCAGGATAACAACGGCTGTCTTCCTGAGCTGTACTGCAAAGGTGATGTCCATGGGGCCCAAGAGCTCAAAGTCCCACCAACCCCCTGAGGCCCCAGCCTTTCTGGAGAGCTCTGCTATTTGCTGCTCCAATCCAGAATTCCTAGCTCCTGAATTATTTTGTTTGGACCATCTCCTTGGGCGCATTTGCCCAGCTGTGCTGAATGGTATTGGGGGGTCTACAGGAGAGCAAGCGTGAAGACCAGCTGCAGCGGCAGCCCGAGGTTGGGGCTGGGGTGGATGGTGAAGGGTGAGGATGGAGCTGACAACCCCAAGGAACATGGAGCTGAAGGGCCTCTGCACACTGGAACACCTGTTCTCAGTCTTTGTCCACTCAGCCAGGTGGTGCTAGGTCCCTCCTGCCTCTGCACCTGGGGGATCAGAGAGAAACGGCATTGAGCCTGGGAGCCCAACTGGGAGGCCAATGGGGGAATGCAGACCATGGAAACACCGCAGCACCCTGGAGGAAGCTACACCCTAGAATGGGGCTGACGAAGAGGGAACTGAGGAGTCCACCAGAACCATGAGCTGTCAGCCCACAGCTGACAAAAAGACAGCACTGTCTACCGGCAACCTTCAGCATGCTAAGGCAAGGAAGAGACGCTTGAAAAGTCACATCTGCCGAAAACCCAAGGATCCATGGAGCTGAAGAAAGAGGAGGGTCCAAGTGGGGCCAGAAATAAAGAGACCTGCGCTCAATCATCCCTCAAAGGGAGTTCACCCATTTCTTAGAAAGAAGGGCCCTTATGTTACGTTCATTCTTTCAAACCTATTTCCTGAGAGCCTCTGTATTTCTTCATGAAACAAGCTTAAAGAGAAGTTCCCCCAATGCACACCAATACATTAGTATATTGTTATATCTTTGAATATTTAGATTCACATTAACTGAGAAGTAAAACTACTCATAGGTCGCAGGCCACAATGTGGGTTTCATCACTTCCAGGCTTTGTATTGTCACGTTAGCGTCCTGAGTTGAGGCAAAACTGAATCCTTTGATGCTATGAGACCATAACAGGCAACTGCATAGAGACCCTGGTGCCCAGAGAATGAGCAGAGCCCTGAGCAGCCCCCCTCCAGAGCTCTATCTTCACAGGCCTCGCTCCAGTCTGTGCACTGTACCTGTGCCTGACTCACAGGTTCCTGATGGCCAAGATGTGTTGCAGGAAAACTGTGCACACAGGCATCTTATCGCCTCGTTTAAAAAGTATGTTTCTCCTTTTCTCTGGACCGATCCTAAATCAGATGGATTCATTAGTATCTTGGTTGTAGTCTTGTGTCACACAAAATGTTTATTTCCCCCGTGGAATGTAAAATACCCAGAGAGCATTCCTCTCTGGCTCGTACCCATACTGGTCATTCCATCTGCTATGATCTGAATGTGTGTCCCAAAGTTCACATGCTGGACGCTTCATCCGCAGTGCAACAGTGTGGGGACTGTGGTCTTTAAGAGGTGACTGGGTCATGAGGGCTCTGCTCAGTGAATGGATGAAGGCTGTTATCACAGGAGGGGTTCTCTGGGGATTGGGCTGGGCTCTCCCTCTTCTTCTCTCTCTCTCTCTTCCATGCTCTCTTGCCCTTCTGCTTTCCACCATGGGATGACGCAACACAAAGGTCCTTGCCAGATGCTGGCACCTGAATATTGGACCTCCTAGTCTTCAGAGCTGTGAGAAATAAATTTATTTTATTTATAAATTACCCAGCCTGTGGTATTTATTCTATAATAGCAGCACAAAGAGTTGAAGACACCACTCAAGGGGAGTTAGTTGTATTTTACTTAAAGCCTAAGTCTTTAGGAACAAGGTTACTCAGGAAGAGATAATGCATTGAGCAGTGGTGCATTCAGGGAATAAGCTCCCAAAGCACCTGTCAGGAGAAAAATCACACCTTGGACAAGCAACACCTGATGGTATTTTATGGGCAGTCCAGCATGAGATAACTGCGGAGGCTCTAATCTAAACATGTGCTGCATCTTAGCTGTGGTCTCTGGGCTGAGTGAGGCTGGTGGTCAATATCTTGAGGGGTGCTTTTATGGCATTAGTGGGATCTCATGAAGATGCCGATTCCCTGACTGCTTCACCCTTCTGCTGCCGTAGGACCAGTCCCAGGGGATGACAGGGCCCCTTTTGCAGACTTCTTCACATGAGGCTGCCCACAGCAGTTGCCAGCACTGTCCTGTGGGAGGGTGGCGGCTCACTTACAGTGTTTGTCAATTTCTGTGGGGATTTGAAGCTTCCATGTGAATCAACTGGCTCAGGAAATTTCCAAAAAGCTCACACACAGTTCTGCCCCAGTAGGATGAGCAGCTCCCACACAGGCGGCACCACCAGGGCACAAGCTGTGCTCCTTACCCGGCGCAATGTCTCTGTGAACCTGGACATGATACAGCTTCGTGCTGGGGGAGACGTCTCTGGAGAGGTCAGTCTGCACCGCACAGCCTCAGGTAAGCTCCTTGAGCCTCACCTCTCTGAGGATGTGTGAGGCGGGCCTGTGCCCTGACCATTCCCTAAATGGCGACCAAGAGCAGCGTGGGCATAGGCAGGACTTCCAGCAGGGCACTTGCTGATACAAAGGGAGGCAGGAGCACGTTCAGCAGCCTGGTCCGCAGGGGTGGTCTGGCCATTGCTGTCTCACATCCTGTGAGGGCAGGGTCTGCTCTTTGCAGAACCCCAGAGAAAAAGAAAACCATTCCCTCTCACTTCATGGCTTGCATCCCTATCCCCCCATCTTCAATCCACGCCCCAACCCCACCACCACCCATCTCCAGCCCATCTCTGCCCTGCCAAGTTCAGACTCAGCGAGAGCTCGTGGTCCCTCCTGTTTGTGGTCTTGGTTTTCTTCCCAGGGGTCCATGGTCCCTTCTCTCTGGATGAGGCTCACTCTGTGCTCCCAGAACTGTCTGCCCCCCAGGACTGTGTCTGCCCCTTGGCCCCCAGCGCATCAGTAGCTGACTGTGGCATGGGAAGCATCCAGGTACCAGGAGCTACACACAGCTGGGTAGGAGGGGTGCTGCCCCCGGCACTCGGCAAACCCCTCAGAGACAAGGCTACTTGGATTATAGCAATTTTATGTAACTGCTGAGGAAGCTGAGACAATGACTTTTCAACTTTTCAGTACTTCTGTTTTGTGCCCTGTTAACTAATACTCAATTTTTAATAGCAGTTGTATTTGCTGGAAGAAAACAATATTAGTAAAGAGACAGCTATTAGGAACATTATGAGTATTATGCTATTTTCCTGTGATTGAATACTAAATATTCTCTGGCTTCTGTAGCTAACTTTTCTGAAGGAAACGTATGTATCCACGTGAATGTGTATTTGTACATTTTAGGCTTAGGAACTGAGTTTCTGACATCATATGGTTATCTTTTCAATTGCTGGAGACTCTTAGAAGTTGCGCCCTGAGAGGACTTCAGCCTTCACATCACATCATGACTTTCTCTCCTCTTTAGCACTGGCTACGGGTTCTGAGTTAATGGAATGCCACCGTCTTTAAATTCCCTGGAGGTTTCCATGGCAGTGCAAGACCAGAGCTCCAAGACCCAGTTGTACGCCTGGTGAGAGTGTGCCTGAGAAACCACTACGGCTTTGAAAGGGATTTCTCTGAAACGATGAAAGTCAATCTCCCACTTTTGGAAACATTTGCAAAACGAATTTCTTGCTCCACCCACTGCACGTGGGACACATTGTCTCACCAGGAGGAACCGAGCAGCTGAGGGCCCTTTGTCCTACCCAGGGCTGCATGACAACCCGTAGACCCTCCTGGCTTGGGCTCGGTACAAGCTACGCTAGAAATGTAGGGAGGAAACTGGCAGCTGTCTGTGGCAAGGAGAAGGCGGGGTGGGAGGGAAGGAAAGAAAGAATGAGGACCAGAGGAATATGAGGGACAAGTGTGGGCTGCGTCATTTGTTCCTAAGCAATTCGCTCTTCCGAGGCCCTAATCTTTTCCTAGAGGATTAGCATAAGCTGGCTTTCGAGGCAGCTCTTCGTGTTCTAAAATAAAAGCTGATGACTTGTTACTGGAATTTCTTCCTAGCTCCATTTTAGGGAGGTGCTGTTTTAATTTCCTGGTGGTGGGGTGGATGGCAAGGAACTCAGCACTGGTGGACGGACTTAGCAGTCACCTGTATCTCCTCCACTTCTGCAATGTACGTAAGGACAACCACAGCCGCCCCCTCACACGCGAAAGAAAGCTGCGTGTTCCCAAAGGAAGATGGTGTTATTATCAATTTTGTTTGTCACTTCCAAATTCAACATTTTCTTGCTAATCTTTCAAGCCTTTTATGGTTTTGTTTTAGAGGTAAGCTTTGTAAATAGTGCTGTCTGTTTATCTGTATTTGCAGTCCAATCCTTGAGCCGCCAAGGCACCCCTCCCTGGCTAGCAGGCTCATTCTTGCATCGTAACTCCTACCTCTGTGGCTCAGTCCATGCTCCTGGGGCCAGGGGAGGCCACGCCAGCTCAGACCTCACCTCCCCAGAGTTACTTTATTTCTAGATATGGGTAGCCTTTGCAAAATGTTCACCTTTTGCTCCTTGATGAAACAATCCAAAATGTCAGTAGATTACAAAAGGAAGCCATAGCACCATTGAAATACCTTCTGCATATTCTAAATAGGAAACAGAAATCGTGCCTCTCGTCATATCTGGGCTTATCCTCTGAGAGTGTATGTAACTGGAGAGGTGCAGATTTGGAACTTACGTGTTTAGGAAATGATGAGGCTGTGCTCCTTCTTTGGTAAAGCCAACTCTCCTTCCTGCTTAAGCCCTGAACCTGGGGAGGGATAAAGGTGAACATGGTGGGAATCTGAACTCCCACCTCCACTCCGGGCACATTCATCAGAGCAGTGTTTTCCAAAGCTCAAGTCTGAAACCATTAGTGGTTCATGTCATCAATTTAGTGAGTATGGCTGGCAATTTTTTAAAGGAATAGAAGAGATAATAATGTAATAGATTCTATACAATATGGACTAGAATAGAAGAAATTGAATTGCACATAGAGTGAGTAGAGTTTCCTTAAATTTTTTGTTTCAGATGCACTCACATACATACACACTTGATCACAACTACGTGTATTTCTTACTGGAGGTCAGGCAACCAAAGTCTGGAAGCCGCTGTATTTTAGGAAGGAAAAGGAAAAGCAAACCTTCATCCCAGGGAAGCAGATGAGGATAGAGGAAGCAGCAGTCAGGCCCTGGGGGGCTCAGGAAGTGCTGGGGTTGCCTCCACAGTTGGTGTGGTCTGAGCACCCACCTTTGGAAATACAGTGAGGAGGAAGGGAGGAGACTAGGAGGGAGATTTCGATCTGCACGTGCCAGGTGGGGGCTTGGAGACCATGCCACCTTAGGCCAAGGGGCAGAGGTCACAGCCCACGCCTTCTCCCGGAGTGGGATGAGGTGGTCCTGATCATCACTACTCAGAAGAGCTCTTGCTGCGCCCACACAGGAAAGGCCAGTGCAGAATGTGGGTCGGGGCTGCCTGCCCTGAGACCAGAGCCCCAGGAGCAGGGCCTGCCCACTGTGTTGCCATGGCAGCCTGAGGTGCTTGGCCATCTCCACACGATAGGATCCTATTCTTCCTCCCTCCATGATGGAACTCACCTGCTCTGCAGGGGCCTGGGTCATGCTCCAAGCCCAGAATTTCACCCCACGGGGAGGGTGGGAGCAGAATGGAAGCCCCCTGCCCAGGGCAGACACTGGCGGACCCACCTGGCTTACCGACCTGTGCTCATCAGCAGGAAAGCTCAGCACTGCCTCTTTTCCTGTGACACGAGGGTTTTGTTTCGAGGACCAGGAGGGGAAGGACAGTCATGTTCCCTCTGAGACAGCCTGTACCTTGCAGAATGGGCCGCAGATTCGGGACCGGGCCTCCCACACCTCAATGATGATGGAAGGAGATAAAATAAAATAAAATAAGCACACTGCTCACCCCAAGGGCACATCTGCGGTTCCTCCTACTGCAGGAGGACAAAAAAGCCACAAAAGCCAGCCTGCCAGCAGCCCTGGAGACACGGGCATTGCGGGGCCCAGCTCCTGATGAAGACTCCGTCTCTCCACTCAGAGCCTGCTTCATCTTTTTTTTTTTTTTTTTTGAGACAGAGTCTTGCTCTGTCACCCATGCTAGAGTGCTGTGGTGCAATCTCAGCTCACTGCAACCTCCACCGCCTGATTTCAAGCAATTCTCCTGCCTCAGCCTTCTGAGTAGCTGGGATTACAGGTGTGTGCCACCACACCCGGCTAATTTTTTTTTTTTTTTTTTTTTTTTGTATTTTTAGTAGAGATGGGGTTTCACCATGTTGGTCAGGCTAGTCTCAAACTCCTGACCTCATGATCCACCCGCCTTGGCCTCCCAGAGTGCTGGGATTACAGGCCTGAGCCACCACACCCAGCCACCTGCTTCATCTTTGCACCAAGGATTTGCGTTTTGATCTTTCAGTCATCAAAGAAAGGAAACTGAGATTCTTAAAATACCAACAGGAAAGGAAATTGTTTAAGAAAACCACATCCCGAGGCCACGTCTGGAGAGTCCTGTGTTTTCTAAATCCACCATATGTTCTTTTTATCAAAAATCGAATCCATTTTCAGTGAGTTCATGGTACCCTTAAAACCTAGAATGCAGATAGCAATCAGAAAACAACCAACGTTGTAAAATGGGCAAAAGATGAGAAGAGGCACTTTACCAAAGATCTGAGGAAAGCAAGTAAAGACAGCACTCAGCAGTGTCAGTCATCAGGAAAGTGAAAATCAAAAGCACAGCAAGATGCGACCGCAGCCCTGCGGAAACTGCTCAGACCCAAACAGGCCCCACCAAGGGTGGCCAGGCCACTGCTCACCATGGGGTATCCCTCTTTCTTGAGACGGAGTCTCGCTTTGTCGTCCAGGTTGGAGGGCAGTGGGTCGATCTCGGCTCACTGCAACCTCTGCCTCCTGGATTCAAGTGATTCTCCTGCCTCAGCCTCCAAAGTAGCTGGGATTACAGGCACGCACCACCACGCCCAGCTAATTTTTGTATTTCTAGTAGAGACAGGGTTTCACCATGTTGGCCAGGCTGGTCTCGAACTCACGACCTCAGGTGATCCACCCTCCTCGGCCTCCCAAAGTGCTGGGATTTCAGGCGTGAGTCACTGCACCTGGCTGCCTCCTTCTTAAAAGTTGACTTTTCAGGGCTTCCTTTCGCCCTCTGTGGTTCTTATTCTACACTCTTCCTTGGGGGTCTCAACTCCTCCTTCTGCTTTCATTGCCCCCAGGATGCTAATGACTCCTACATCTGTATCTCCAACTCTGACCTCTCCCTCCCTGCTCTAAACTCACACCCACCTGGAGGTTCTATCAGCACCTGAAACCCAGTATTTCCAAATCTGAGCTCATTGCTATCCCCAAGCCTCGTCTCCCTGCTATATTCCTTGTCCACCCAGATCAGAAGCCTTGGAGTCACCTTCTCCCTTAGGATCTCCCTCCATCTGTCACTAAGTCCTAAGAAACCCACCCTACAAATCCCATCAAAGTCCACCCCTCCCCTTCCTCTCCACCACCATCCTTCATTTCAGCCCGCATCATCTCTAGCCCAGCCTTACCTAAATTCCTCCTGTTCCCTCTACACTTCCCCTTGCCTACAGGATCTTCCTACAAATCTGATTGGCCATCGCCACCCCACCTGCCCATCTTCTAATGTGCCCCACTCCCATGGCAGTCAAACCCCAGGGTGTAAGAACCATCCAGAAGGAAAAGACAATCTCATATCCCGGAGTTCCCACTTCAGTCGTTCAAAGCAGGCTCGAGAATCCACTCAAATAAAACCCCAGGTGACTGTGATGCACGGGTGGGAAAGGGAAGTTGGGAAGAGAGGCTTCGAGAAACTCTGGAGATATTCTTTAATTTTGGTCCTTAGGAGTGGGGGTGGGAGGGCTTGCTACTAGAATCCAGTGGGTAGAGGCCAACATCCCGCAGCGCATGGAACAGAACACCCACCCACCAGGGAAGACCTGCCTAAATGTCAGTGCTGTGGGGTCTGAGATGCCCTGGCCAGGAGGATGAGGCTCCATCTCCTCAGTGCAAATGCAAAGCCCTGCCTGACCTCCCAGGTTGATTTCCCAAGAAAAGACACTCCACAAGGCCCAACACGGTGCAGCTCTGCACTCTGCATGCCACGCCTCCCCACCTACCTTTGTTACTAGGAAACATCGACCTCACTTGGGCTGCCTGGTAGACCCTTGCCTGTCTGGGCTCCTCCCTGTTTCCTTCAGGTGTCAACTGCTACCTCTCCCCTGCCTCCCATACACAGAATGAGGCAGGAACCACACTCCCAGCGTGGACCAGAGCGGGCCGAGTCTTTTGCAGCTTTCTTCTGGGCAGGGGACCCACACCTGCTCATCAGAAACCATTGCTTGGAATCTGATACCTGAGGGAGTGACTCAAAACTGTGGTGCCTGCGACCAGTCAGGAATCCCACAGCCCTGGTGCACACCTAGGCAGCAGGTCCTGTGGCACAGAAAAGGGGGTGGCATTTTAAGTGGCTGTTCCTGTGTGTGACTCAGCCCACAGCTCATCACCCCTAGCTCCAACTCACTTCTCCAAGCAGCCTCCTAGGCTCCCTGTTGACTTTGTGAGCAAGTTAATGGTTTTCCAATTAATTATCATCATTCTCTTTTTTTACTTATTTAGAAATTACTTACTGCTTTTTGTAGCCAAGAGTCAAATTGGCACAGGTTCTATTACTTAGCATGCTTGGCACTAGAAAGAACTCAATAAATATTTATTGTGTAACTGTTACTGTTAAGAAGGAAAACAGAGAGAATGCATTAGAACAAAAACCAGGCAAACTTGAAACGTCCCATAGAAGGGCAAGATGGCATTCGCCTTCTCAGAGGGCGTCACAGCACCAGGTGTGGAATCAGAAGCTCACTGGCAGAAAATACACCTTCTGCCTCTGTGCTGACACACTAGCTGTGAGAGCAAACTGGAGATGAATTAGATGATGACCTCACCTAAGCTAAAGAATATTTTCCAAAGTAAAGTCAGAAAAGAAGTTGAAGCTGGGAACTTCAACTGTGAATGAATGATGTGGTCCACCTTATACAGCTCTGGGGTTGAAACGAGCCAGTCTATGCTTGTTGAGTGTGTTAAAATCATTGTTCATAACCTGGAGCGGATGAATGAGCACTGTTTAATTATTTTAATTGAAAATAACAAAGGAAAAAATTAGTAGGGCAGAGGTTTATTGATGGAAATAAAATGAACCCTGAAGAAAAGACACAATATAAACGTGTATTGGGTATGCCCACTGTCTCAGTCTATTTGTGTTGCTATAACAGAATACTGCAGACAGAGTAATTTATAAAGAAGTGAAATTTATTTTTTCACAGTTCTGGAGGCTGGGAAGTCCAAGACCAAGGTGCCCACATTTGGTGTCTGGTGAGGGCCTTCTTGCTGTATCTTCACATGGCAGAAGGTGGAAGGGTATGAGAGCAAACTAGCCACATCTATATCAAACCTCTTTTCTAAAGGCCTTGATCTCACTTGTGAGGGAGGAACCCTCAGAACCTAATCACCTCCTCAAGGCTCTACCTCCTAATACTATCATATTGGCAACACCTGAATTTTGAAGGGGACACATTGAAACCACAGCACCAATTTGAACAAATTCTTTCAATTTCTCAAAAGCCAAGTTGAGTCTTCTAATCATAAGAAAGGCATATTTAGAAGATTCTAAACATTTCATACAGGCACAAATGCACACAGAGATCCTTTAAAAGGTAAACTTATCTTCCTTTAGAATACTGCTACTCAAAATGTGGTCCACAGGAAAGACAGAAATTGACAGTAAGGGCTTAGACACTTGTATGGCAAATTGAACAGAATTTTTTTTGTCTTGTCATATCTAATATAGAAAACATTGGCTTGTATTTTGTAGGTCTTTGTAAATTTCCTTGAGATTGAAAATTTTTAAAAAATTTCATTATTTTTATTATTTTTTTTTTTTTGAGATGGAGTCTCGCTCTGTTGCCCAGGCTGGAGCGCAGTGGCGCGATCTCGGCTCACTGCAAGCTCCGCCTCCCAGGTTCACACCATTCTCCTGCCTCAGCCTCCCGAGCAGATGGGACTACAGGCGCCTGCCACCACGCCCGGCTAATGTTGTTTTGTATTTTTTAGTTAGACGGGGTTTCACAGTGTTAGCCAGGATGGCCTTGATCTCCTGACCTCGTGATCCGCCTGCCTCAGCCTCCCAAAGTGCAGGGATTACAGGCGTGAGCCACTGCACCCGGCCAAAAAAATTTAATTCTTTACAGCAGATAATTTGGGAAACAGAGTAATAGGTTGATCTATGGAAGTAACAGTTTGTGGAAAACTGATTTGCTTGGTGTTTTGCTTCTAGCATAACAATCTTCAGGGGGAAAAATATCAAATGAAGGTATTGTGACTGGGGCCAAGCTCAATGTGCCAGAGTGGGCTGTTGGTTTACAATGTTCTGCTGCTTCTCTCCACTGGGTCCATCCCTACTAGGGAAATTAAGAACCTCTCAGAATGTTGAGCCAAAAACCATGAGAACAACAGCCTAAGGACCTAATTCCAAGGAGGAGAAGCATCAGGAGTTGCTCAGGGAATGTTCCCATTCCCAAAAGGCCCTGGCAGCACCTGCCTGCTAAGGTTTTGGAAGTGCTACATCCTGGTGACTGCCTCGAATCTATTCCCAGGGAAAATGCACTGCCCATGTTGGGTTGTTGCTCAGCTGTGGTGTATTGAGAATGTGGCTGGAAGGTGGTCATCTCTAATTCATTACCCAATGGTTGGTTTAATCTGTAGGTCTCTGGATCGAAAGGTGTCACACCCAGACCTGGTAGAAAGATCATCACAAGATCTGAGACTTGGAGTCTGATAGGGTTTCTAGGGTGTTTCCTCTGGGAAAGAAGGAGTGCATTTTGCATGTGGAAAGAAATGGAGCAAATATTTGTGATAGGAAGAGGAAGAGAAAGCTATAGCAGATGGCTTTGTTCATTCAAAACATTCTCTGTCCACCACTACCAAACTCGTCCAACAGGAGAATTTCACTTCCCATGGACTGGTGTGGACTGGGTGGCAGGGGGCAGCGTGCTCCCAGCAGGACCACGTGAGCGGACATAGTTTCACCACAGCTCTTTTCCCCTATGCCCTAAGAATGTGTTGGGAATGAAGGCGCTCCTTTAGCCTGAATCCCCATGTGACATGGCCATGGAGAAGGGGCACGCCTTGGCTACTGCTGATGTGATTGTGAGCTGATGAGGTTTGGGGACTGCTGGTCACTCCAGCACAGCTAGACGAAGCTGACACACTAACCCACGGGAATGGAGGTCTAGTTCCTGTTGTTGTCGTTGTTTGCATCAGGTATTTACACTGAACTTCCTTCAAAACCAGGGTAGCAAATGACAAGATAAGACTGTGATAGGGTTTCGCTGATACTGTGAGGAAGGGAAGAAAAGAATATGAAAGCTTACTGTGCACTGAAGCATGTGAGGGTGGGAGCCTGAGGCCTCAAGTGAAGTCCCAGAAGCAGAAGGTAAGTCCTCCAGACCCACGTTCCCAAAGGCGTTGTGCCAGGTGCTGTGACTTGGAGGCAAAGAAGGGGTTCCAACTTCAGACACTCAGGGGCTAGAGACACCGTTATTGATAAAAGTGATGCAGGTTTGTGAGGCAAAAGAAGTTTACTTTTATATCTTCAGAAACTTTGCCTTCATTGACCTTCCTCTTAGAGCGCCCTTAGGACAATTTCACCAATGCTCATTTTGCAAAGGGCCTCAAAACGTGTCTCTCCTCCAGGAATCAAACCAGCTCCATGGCTCCCAGCTCTCACTGACCTTGACCTCCCAATGTTAAGAACACACAGCTGTCTCCTCCACCCAAGTGTGAACTCCAGGAAGTCGAAGACATGTCTGTTCAACTTTGATCACCCAGTCTCGGGCTCAGCGTCTGGTCCATGTGAGGCTTCCATCCACGTTTGTTCTGTGTCCATGCCATAGTGCAGAATACATAGCAGTGGTTGGCATTGATCCCTGGCTTCAAGGGTCTTATCATTAAAAAGAGTTGATGAATCAGCAAAGGCGGTTACAAATTCAGTCTAAACTGTGCGGTAGGACTAGAGTAGGAAGTACGAAAAGCGTGGGTACTGCTATCCCATCGTCCCTGGAGCAGGCACTCACAAAGAACCAGACAGATGAAGGAAGGTGGAGATTCACTAGATAGAGTGAGGCTTGAGCTGGACCCTGGAGGAATTGGGTTAGTGAAGGAGAAAGGAAAGAGCTACTAGGGCAGGGAATGACATGAGCGAACCCAGGGAAGAAGAAAAGGGTGCAGTGTTTGTTGGGATGAAAGGAGACCAGGTCCAGATGAGGCACGGAGGCAGCATGAGGCCAGGGAAGGGAGGGGCATCTGGGGCAGGAAAATGGCCTGCCACTATTGCAGCCTTTGGAGCAAGGCCCAGAAACACCTCCTCCTTACATGCCACACACCATCTCCAGTTCTTAGCATGCTTGTGCCCACAGTGGCAGCCAGGTGGCTGGGCCTGGGGAAGCCTGGTGGCCTCCTGCAGGGACCAAGTGACACACAGCCCTTAGGACCCAGATGTAGCCAGTGCAGTCCAAGAGTGTCTTGCTGCCATTGGTGGAACCATAAATGCTACTTTACTCTGCTTCACAGGGTCACTCCCCCTGTCCCTGGGCCTCAAGCCTCCTCTGCCTGACGTTAGCTAGGAGACCGTCCTGCAGGCACTTTTGGTAGCAACGCTACCTCAATTCAGTAAATGAAAGTTTCCAATCCAGCCTAGGCAACATAGCAATACCCCCATGTCTAAAAACAATCAAATAATAAAAGGAAACAAAATAGCCAGATATGGTGGCCCGCACCTGGAGAATCCCTTGAGCCCACCGGTTTGAGGCGGCAGTAACTGTGATCACACCACTGCACTCCAGCCCAGGCAACAGAACAAGACCTTGTCTCTAAAAGATAAAGAAAGTAAGAAATAGTTCACCCTGGATGACCCTCCCAGCAGGAGGGGTCGAGGGTGAGAAAGTCTGAATTTGAACATGTATCTGATTGCTCACTCCTCTTCTATATCAACATGAAAACATTTAATAATAGCGCACTGTGCTTTTATAAAGAAGATGGTCTGGTCCCTGAGGGAAGCTCTTTGAGGGCGAGCTTTAGGGCCAGAAGGACCCAGGTTCTAGGGTGCTTTTCCAGTCATCAAGATGGATTTGAGGGGCCACCTTGAGGCTTTGTTTGGTCCCCACAGTGAACATAGAATAAGGCCCCTGGAGATGGGCCTGTGGTCAGGGAGCAAGAGGAAGTCTCCTGGCCACCCTGGGACTCCATTCATGACAAGAGGCTCCTGCAAGGATGATAAGAGCCCCCAAAGGCAGGAGGCCCCTTCTACCAGGGCCTTTCATTAAGGGTGACTCTGGTAACTTAACTCTAAGGTTACATGGACAAAAAGTGGAAGGAGAAGGATTCTTCCCGGGTGTGTCCGGCTCTGTTGGGAATGCCCTGCCTCCCTTTAGACTTCAACTGCCTAGTTTCTAAATGGCATCAGAAAGATCTTAACCGCCTGAGGCAGGGAGCTCCAGTTAGCATCTCAGGGTCCTCTGGCTACATACTCTAAGGTGCCTATCCCATCCAGCCTGGCCTACCTGGCTCCATCCTGTTGGACATGAAGCAGTAAGAGAAGCGTCAACACCACTGAAAGCCAGAAAGCAGCCTCCTCCATTCACCTACTGGGCAGTGACACTTCTCAGGAACTCTGGCCTCCCCGTTACACCGGGAATGTGGAGTTTTCCTGGAGCCTATGTTTCCGAGGTCTGTCCTCTATAAATGATGATGAGCAAGTGAACAAAACAGGCATGGATTTTAGATTGTTGGCGTGGACGATAATTTAAAGTAACTTGTAATGAAGCTCCATGGGGGTGGGGAGGGGCTAGGAAGTAAAGTGTTCAACTGTGCTTCCGACCCTGGCCACACCTGGACATCACCTGGGAGCTTCTGACCTGCACCCAGGCCACCTCAGAGACTCTGATTCACCAGGCGTTGGCTTTTTGTTGGTTGGTTTGTTTGTTAGCTACCCAGGCGCAGCCAGAATTGAGAACAGGTTATTCATTTCCAACACAGAATAGCTGTTCACTCAACTGGAAGGGGAAAAAAAAAATGTTTAGTGGTACTGCAACTTAAAAGTCATTTTACTGACTCAAGAAACTTCACATCATCTTTAAGAGTACTTAAGAATGTAACAATTTTCATTTTTTCTTGACTTGTTTTGATAACAATCGGAGTGGTATGCCACCCTACCCAATATTGCTAGATTTTTTTTTTTTTTTTTCAAAACAGAAACAAACAAATATCCAACCTGACAAAAAATGTGTTTGCTTTTCGCCAGTGCTGTTACATTTTCCCGTGCTTTTAATTCCCTTTAAATTCCCCAGATAGATCACAAAGCAGCGCGCCAGGGGCCCTTTCTGGGCCAGCGCAGGTGGTGCCCAGGAGGCCTCTCCGGGAGGGAGAAACTCTGGTCCCAGAGTCCGGGCTCCATCTCCGTCCCCTTTGCCCGCCCTGCCCTCTCCACTGCCTGGGTCAGCCTCGGTCCTCACCCACCCTAGGGCCTCTCGCCCCAGCTCCCACCTTGACTCTCCCGGGCTCCGCCCCGCTCCCGGGGGCCCCGTGGCCCTCACCCGCGCTCTATCACCTATCCCAGCTTGCGGTGCAGCTGCCTCTTGACCCGGAGTCCCCGTTGGTGCGGACCCCACAGTCCCCCCACGTCCAGGCTGGGGACTCGGAGCTGTGGGCTCCGAGCCTCCAGCCGGTGGTCACAACACCAGCCGTGGCCTGGAGACTAACGCGTGCCCTCCCTGCGCTCAGCCTCCCCGCACTTGACCTCTGTGTGCTCAGCCTCCCGGCACTCAACCTCCATGCACTCAGACTCCCCTCGCCCAGGCTCTGCGAGCTCATCCTCCGTGTGCTCGGCTTCACTGTTCTCAGCATCCCCAAGCTCAGATTTACTGCACTCAGCCTCCTTCTCCACACTGCACTCAGCCTCCCTGCGCCCAGCCTCCATGTGCTCAGCCTCTGTGCACTTGGCCTCCCCGAGCTCAGCCTTCGTGTGTTCAGCCTCCCCATGTTCTGCCTGCCAGGTGCCCAGTGTCCGAGGTCTCAGTTCTTGGTTTATTTTTCTCCTTCACCATTCTAGCCAAAAGCTACGTGGTTGGTGTTGGAACTTAATATTATTCCTTGCAGTAGAATGATCTTGCTCTTTTTAGATTTGCTCCTTGAGGTGTTGGATTCTCAATTTTGTCTCCATTGTACCCCCATTGCCTGAAAATTAGGAGACACTCAGGAACAGCCTATGTGCATTTAAAAAAAAACACATGCACAATGTGTGATACTTAAAATTATACTTAAAAATATAGCCTAATAATGCCTAGTTAGGTTAAATAACTGTGGAAATAGAAGTGATTTTCTGTTTATTATTCAATTGATGACATCGTTCCATCCTTTAAGCCACTTTCAGAGGTCAGAATCCTGGCACCAGGAGGGTGAGCAGGGTGGCCTGGGCACACTTGAGATAAGGGGAAACTGTGACTGAGTCCCTGTTCACATGGGTACAGAGGTTCTTATGGAGAGGGGGGTTTAGAGGGAGCCCAGGACCGCTCTGAGCCTTGTCTGCTCCTTTCACCAACCATCTGAACTTAACCCAGCACTTAACTTGAGCTTCAGTTTCCTTGTGGGCACACGGCTTCAATAAGGGGCTGCTCTGTTATTCATCCAAAGGGGCTTCACAGTAGTTTAGCACAGATTCTCCTCATTAAGCAGTTATATCGTTGGGGGGAAAAAATGGAACTGACAGGGTCATGTTCTTTCCTTTTTTTTTTTTTAAGAGAGAGTCTCACTCAGTCACCAAGGCTAGAGTACAGTGGTGCAATCTCAGCTCACTGCAACCTCCACCTCCCAGGTTCAAGCGGTTCTTATGCCTCAGCCTCCTGAGTAGCTGGGGTTACAGACGCGCACAACACCTGGTTAAATTTTGTATTTTTAGTACAGACGGGGTTTCACCATATTGGCCAGGATGATCTCGAACTCCTGACCTCGTGATCCACCTGCCTCAGCCTCGCAAAGTGCTGGGATTACAGGCATGAGCCACAGAGCCCAGCCTGGTCATGTTCTTTCTGAAAACTGGAAAGATGAGTGAGCTATGCATCTATTTCAGTCACATTAAAATCAAGATGCTTTATAAAATTATAATACTTTTTTCATCATTTTAAACTGAACATTATCTTGAAGCATATTTAAGAATGAAATAAATTTTATTTTTTCTTGTATCTTTTTGATGAAAATTGGACAACTATAACAATTATTTCTCTACGGCTCGAATTCTTCGATCATTCCTGCACAGGAGTCTAGAAAGCTGGTCCTGCACGTATGTGGGGACCCTTTTCCACCCAAGCGACAGAAACAGCTGCCAACAGGAGCAAGGCCCCTGGGAAGCAGGCATTCCTTCTTCCTCATTGCGAGGTGGAAGGGGCCGCTGGCGGGGGACGGCCTTACTGTGCTTTTGTGTTCACTAGCTCCACAAAGACCTACTTGCCACCTGGCCATAACAGGGAAAAACAACTGAGGTTACTTCCTGTTTCTCTTCGTTTGTTTACTCTACTGTAACAAAGCAGACCTCACCCACTCTGCGATCAGAGGCTGCAGCCAGGACGAAGTGCTGACCTAACAGGAAGAAAATGAAACCATTTTGAAGGGAATTTCTTTACTGATGACTCAACAGGTTCCCTTCTCCTGTCCCGCCGGCCTGGGAGAATGTGTTGGCAAGAGTTAGGCTAGAGGTTTGAGCCCTGGTTCCCAGAACTCCTGATCTCTGATGGTGGCCAAGTCCATGAACCTTTCCAGCCCTCCACGCTCTCATCTGCAAAATAGTGCCTGCCTCATAAGTGTGTCAGGCAATTAAAGGAGTCAATATCTGCACAGTGTTTGGAGCAAAGTCTAGCAGATATGAAATACTTTACAATTATTAGTCATTATTGTCACCTCGCATATGCTCAGCAGAAAATGTTTTAAAACAGCCATAAACAATTTATCAAAGAAGAAATACAGACCGGGCATGGTGGCTCATGCCTGTAATCCCAGCACTTTGGGAGGCTGAGGCAGGTGGATCACCCGAGGTCAGGAGTTTGAGACCAGCCTGAGCAACATGGTAAAACCCCGTCTCTACTAAAAATACAAAAATTAGCTGGGCGTGCCTATAATCCCAGCTACTCGGGAGGCTGAGGCAAAATTGCTTGAAACCAGGAAGTGGAGGTTGCAGTGAGCTGAGATCATGCCACTGCACTCCAGACTAGGTGACAGAGTGAGACTGTGTCTCAGAATACACACACACACACACACACATATATATATACACACATATATATATTCTGTATTTACCCTTTTAGAAAATTTTCAAATGTCCATTAAGCCACTACTGCTAAAGTATAGCAACCCCTCTGGCAAATGCGTGGCTGCATTGGCTATGTTCCTTCCCTTATTGGAGGGGCTTTTGCAGAGATAAGAGATGGCCCCATGGTGTAGTTCCATTTATCAAACATGAGTGTGCTGGGTGCTAGAGCAGGGAACTCCTTAGGTGTAAATATTTGCTCTGTCACTTGATAGCCATGTGGACTTGGGCAAGTAATCCTTGGACTTCAGTTTTCTCCTTGAAAATGCCCACCCCATAAGCATGGGGTCCTACAAGACTCCGCGTGATCTACCCCAACCCCCCGATGTCTCATGCAGGGCTCCCCTCTGGGCTCACTCCTCATTAGCCACTCAAACTTCCCTGTGGCTCAGTCCTGCCATGCAGCTGATCTTGGATCACTGTCCCTAGAATCTGATGGGCCAGCCCTTCGCCTTCTTAAAGTCTTTGCTCAGATTCACCTATTCCATAATGCCTTCCAGGAGTGCCTAACACTGCAGGCTGCCTCCACCACCCATCTCCCTTCACCTACTAGCTTGCTCTACTCTTCTTTCTCCATCGTGCGTATCACCTTCTCTTTCACTACACAATTCCCCTTGCTATTTATTATTCACTGTCTCCATCACTAGAATGTAAGCCCGTGAGGACATTTTGTTTAGTGCTGCATCCGAGCTCTCCGAATAGCACCCAGCATGTATCAGACATGTGGTCCACAGAAGACTATGGTTGCCATATGGTGGAGTGCACACAGGGTACCCAGCGCACAGTGGGTACTGCAGGTGCGTCGAGCTGTGCTGGCAGGCAGCATTCACCCCACTGTTCTCTGGCCAAGAATCCTCATCTCCCTTTGGAGTACCACCCCCAAACACACCACAAGGTCCTGGGAAGACTCACACCACAGCTGCCCTTTCTGTGAAATCTGCAGCCTGAAGAAAGTGGCCTACATGTGGAGCACAGCCGCAGATCCATCCACAACCCTGAGAGAATCTGCATTAGCTCCTGCGGACTGGATCCCCGGCCTACCTTGGTTCTTCAGTTTTTCCTTCCACTCCTTTTTGAGCCCATAGCCTTCTAATCACTTTCTTCTTTAATCACATTGAAGCAGAGCTGGCTTCTATTGTAAGCATAAGGAAGAAAAAAATTTTCTCTACCCTCTTATGTTCAGTGATGGGGGTGTGTGAATTAAACTGACAACAGACAGATTAACAAGAGAAAAATCATACAAATGTTTGCTAAGTCATGTGTACTCATGGGAGCACTCAGAGGATGGAAAAGGAATAGGGAGAAAGGGTAATTATGGAAAGCACATTACCTTTTTTTTTTTTTTTAAAGTAGAAATGGGGTTTCTCCATGTTGGTCAGGCTGGTCTGGAACTCCCAAGCTCAGATGATCCACCCACCTTGGCCTCCCAAAGTGCTGGGATTACAGGCATAAGACACCACGCCCAGCCCGAAAGCACAATACTTTTTGGAAAGATAAATAGGCCCTCAGGAGAACAGACAGAAGGTATGCCAGTCTTATGACAATGTCTTTCTGGTTGGGATGCCAACTTCGCTGAAAAAAGATGACAGTTGCTCCTGGGAGGGGATTTATAATAACTGAGTTCTTTTGGTAGGCTCCTCTTTTAGGCAGGTAAGGGATTTCAGGAACTCAAGTGCCTTCAACTCAATAGTTACAATAATCCTTATACCAAAGTGGCATATTTTGAGGTGACATTTCCTGATTCCCTTCACTAGAAACCAAAGAATCCTAAAGATAGATTTTTCTTTCTTAATTTATCTATTTAAATGCATTTATGGACAGTAAAACCAAGGTTAGAAACATTAATTTTTTAAAAAACATTAACTTTTAAAAACATTTTTAAAAAACATTAATAACTGGACTAAGCCTTAAATGTGTTCATGTACAGTTCCTGCCCAAATTACCCCCAAATCGTCACTTTCAAAAACCAAAAAACTGCCCAGTGTCGTCACATTCTGCAAACTATAGGAACTGTCAAGTCACAAACAAAGCTGCAGGTGAATCCTACTGGCAGTCATGAAATATGTGTTAATTACCAGCAGAATCTGATACTGAAAAAATAATGTTTAAAAATCCCTTCATCCTTCCCAGCACCCATGGCCTCTAGCTTTCATGGACACCCTATTAGCAAAAGGACATCCATTTGTTTACCCATTTCTGGTTGCTACTGGTGCGCCTGGAGAATTGATGTTTGCGTTACCAGCTTTCTGGCTGCTATGTTGAGACATCATCAGATTATAAATGTACTTGGGTGTGTATCTACTTTAGGTAAAGATGGATATAAAAGGTAATAGAAGAGTAAACAAGGCAAGTTTTTCTAGTATAAACTGGAGCACTAAAATCTAACAGGAATGGAGAATCCCATCTGTTTAAAACTCTAACCAAGAAGAGGGACAGTTTGAATGAATGTGGAGAAAACTGAGGTGGTCACCAGTATGCCAGTTCCATTTCTGATTCAACTGAAGCCTTTACTTAGTCATCCCACCTGCGTTTAGATTTCTCCATGTGCCAAGAAAGTAAGTTCCCTTTTATAGGAGCTGTATTGATCATTTCTGATAAATTAACTAAATCAGATGAGTTGCTCATTTAGTAAAATGCATTGTCACTTGCTCATTGGTGCAAGAGATATTTGTGCACATTTACAATGTGTGAGCAAGTGCACCTGGAGCATGAAGGTAAATGACAGCTCCTCAGTTCCGGCTGCTGGGAGGATGCACTCTAAGAGGAGAAAAGAGGTGAGCACAAAACTAGCCATGCTCAGGGCAGAGCATGGTCAGCATCAGAGGAGAGTTAGAAAGTTAGGGTGTGTAGGTTGATTCCATGTCAACCTAGATGCCCATCAATGACAGACTGGATAAAGACAATGTGGTACATATACACCATGGAATACTATGCAGCCCTTAAAAAGAATGAGATTATGTCTTTTGTGGAAACATGGATGAAGCTGGAGGGTATTATCCTTAGCAAAATAACACCGGAACAGAAAACCAAATACTGCATGTTCTCACTTATAAGTGGGAGATAAATGATGATAACTCATGACCACAAAGAAGGAACAACAGACCCCTGGGGTCTACTTGAAGGGAGAGGGTGGGAGGACGGAGAGAAGCAGAACATTTAACTATTGGGTACTGAACTTAATGCATGGATGATGAGATAATCTGTATAACAAACCCTTGGAACCTGAGTTTACCTATATAACAAACGTGCACATGTACCCCTGAACCTAAAATAAAAGTTAAAAAAAGAAAGAGTGGTTCCTCTGGGCAAGGAACGGTTCCCACCAACAGGTGATATTTGAGCTTTAACGTCCAGCAATGCCTTCCACAGGCAGAAGCCAAGGGCCAGGCACAGAGGTGGTTAATTCTCTAAAACAAAAGCACAAACAGGGATAGCATCAGCTGCTGCAGAAGTAGCTGGAGAGGACACCAGCTGAAAGAGGAGGGCACAGCTGCCTCGTGGGCCCCGGCCTTGGCCATGTGCAGGGGAGCCCTGGCCTCGACAGTCCCACTCCACTACCACCTTTTCTTTGTAATTTCCAAGACCGGCAGCATTTTAAAGCATGAGTTAAATATAGGTAAATGTATGAGTCAATGAGTTCACAAGAGCAAAAAGGGCCAAACAAGGATTTCAAATCGTAATGGAAGGAAAACAGTGAATAACTGATTCCTCTACTCTCTCAAAGCAATGGAACATTTAGCAAAGAGCTAAGCCTAGCTGTCTCATTCTGAGAGTTACACACCAATTACATTCTGAACCACATCCATGTTCAAATCTGAATTGATCTCTAATTCCAAGCACATAATGCATGAAGTACTTTTGTTTAAATCTTATTTCTTTGTTAGCTTAAAGAAACCCATACAAGGGAAGGTAATTGAAAATTAATCATGTCTGCTGAGATTACAATGATCACAAGTAGTTTGCCCATTTCACTTTCTCCTAAATGGTCTTTTATTTTTTCGATTTCACTATTGGATAGTCATGAGTTTTTTGTTTTGTTTTGTTTTTTAGATGGAGTCTTGTTCTGTTGCCCAGGCTGGAGTGAGGTGGTACAATCTTGGCTCACTGCAACCTCCTCCTCCTGTGTTCAAGCAATTCTCCTGCCTCAGTCTCCAGTGTAGCTGGGACTACAGGCGTGGGTCACCACACCTGGGTAAGTTTTGTGTTTTTAGTAGAGACATGGTTTCACCAGGTTGGCCAGGCTGATCTCGAACTCCTGACCTCAAGTGATCCACCCCACCCACTTTGGCCTCCCAAAGTGCCAGGATTACAGGCAGGAGCCACCATGCCCGGCCATGAAATCTTTTTTAAAGGACATCAGTGATCTAGTATTTTTTTTTAATTGCAAATTGTAAAATAAAATTTGTATTTGATTATAAGTCTTTGTAAGATAGGAAATGTTTTGAGAATAGAAAAACCAAATGAATAATATCCTACAGTCAGTCAAATTATTTGATATATAAATAAAATGGGTTTCGTGAGGCATCTGAGGAGCCTTGCGGAAGCTGTGTGAGAGGCATTTATATTTATCTAATGGTTTCTTCTTGTGCGTTCCTCTTCATGGCAGATTGGGGCTGGAGAGCAGCACAGGTATGGACCTTGTCGGAGGTTCATTTTTTGTTGTGGCTTTTGTTATTTTTAAGACATTATTTGACCAAGAAGCATCAATTCTGAATCAGGGCGATGACTTTTCTCACTTTGGATTTATTGTGCCCTTATTTATTTAAGATGAGCTGAAAGAGGCTACCAGCAGAGGACACCCAAGAAGTCCTTACAACTGGTAGAGGAAGCGAGGAGAAGACAAAAAGGGGAAAATGCCCACCCACCCCACACTGCTAAATCTGTGAGATGACTGTTTTTTTTCCAAAATGAAATTAAAATTGACGTGGGAGAAGAATCTTAGTGAACCAGAATGTTTCTAAGAAATTCGGACTCAGTGGCTACTGTGAATACGTAGCTCAGGTATCCCTGACCGAACGGTGTTTCCTGGTGCAGCGGGGCTGGCAGGGGCAATGTGGGAGGTGGAGTCTTCCTCACTGCAAGAGGGAATGGAAGAAGACACACGCCTGCAATTGCTGGGAAAACCAAACCCCAACTGGTTGCTCTGACAGCCTGCTGTCCTGACAGTCTGTCCTCAGGAACAGCGGACAAGTCCTCCCGGGGTGGGAGCTTGACAGCCAACAGCCACAATTGCCTGAGCCACTGTGCCAGTGATAGGCAGGCAGACCCCTTTGAGGCACTACTAAAGTCTTTTTGTGGCCAAATAGGCAAGTCTTTTTTCTAATATCATATATATACACATACATATATATGTATGTATGTGTGTGTGTGTGTATATATATATGTATGTATGTATTTGAGACAGGGTCTTGTTCTGTCTCCTGGGCTGGAGTGCAGTGGTGTGATCAGGCTCACTACAGCCTCAACTTCCTGAATTCAAGCAATCCTCCCACCTCAGCACCCCACATAGCTGGGACTGCAGGTGTACAGCACACCCAGCTAATTAAGTTTTTTTTGTAGAGATAGGGATTTGCTATGTTGCCTAGGCTGGTCTCAAACTCCTGGACTCAAGCAGTCCTCCCAGCTTGGCCTCCCAAAGTGCTGGGATTATAGGCATGAGTCTTTGTGTCCAGCCAAAACTAAAAGTTTTTTAAAAAAACATAATTGTATTAGTCCTCAGATTTTTAAAATTGCAAATGCATAGAACAGAATCATAACAATTGAGGAAAATAGTAAATCGAAGGCTGAAAGAAAAATGTCAGAAGAATCCACTTCAGGTTGACTTGGCCATCTTAGTAAATGACAGAGCTGGAGCACCGTCATCTTGGACAAACACTGCCACTTTAAGTTCTAGCTCCCTTTCTAGCCTCATGCATTTCAACGAAACCACTTCTCTTCTAACAACAAGCAGTCGGAAAGAGCAGACAGTAAAATACAGATAAGACAGCTCAGGCACAGAGGCAGGTGGGGGAAAGTCTCTTGGGTAACTCCCAAACTTCACCCTCACAGAGTGGGCCCCAGTAAAACAGTGGGCCTGAATAAGAACATTCTTTTCTCTTCACGTGCACTAAGATAGGGAAGCTAAAAGCAGAACTCGGGGGTGGGGTCGGGGGAGGTGTACGCCTGCAGCCACAGAAAGACATATGGGAACAGACACACAACTCTCCCTCCCGGATAAGCACAACAAAAAGACACAGAAGCAGTCCAAGCCTCTAATAAACTTTCCCTCCCTGAATCCTTAAAAACCCATAGTCTGTAAGAGAAAGTACCTCTGACCTCACTTGGCCAGAAGCCCCTCTCAGGTTTATTCTCTAAAATAAACCTGTCTTTGACTGTCAAGCCACTTTTCATGTTTCTTTCCTCTTTCTTTAATTCTTACAGTAAGGAGAACTTTGGAGCATAGGGACTTTTAACTTTGTCTTTATATATTTCTATCCTTGGGCACAATGAGTATGTATAATTTTATAATTTAAAAAATCAGAGAAAGCTTTAAGTGAAAATTGTTCTTTTCTGTGATGCCTGAAGAAGGTCAGTTGCACAAGGTGGAATTTTCCATGCTCTTCTATCAGGTCTGCAGTAGCAGAAGTGTGTGTGTGTGTGTGTGTGTGTGTGTGTGTGTGTGTGTATTGGGGTGGGAGGAACAGCTTAAAGTCAGCTAAATGTGAGACAGCTCTGCGTCCTTCCAACACTACTGGTAAACAAACACATGCCATGTCAACATAGCCTGTTGGAAATGTATAGTTCATAGTCTAACCATATTAAAGAACCAGTCTGCAGGATGAATCCCCTTTAAGCTACATGAAAGCCACCTAGATGTGCACCAGTCTACCATCCCTGGTGCATTACCCAGCTGCCAAGTGTCCTGAGAGGGGGATTTATAATTTGTCCACAATACCAAGTACTTGAAATTTTTTCTCTCTCAATTTCCTGAACAAATCAACAACACTAACAAGCTGTACATACCAGAGTAGACTAGCAATGCTCTGGAAACAATAGCAGGCTCTTTAGTCCCAGCTGAAGGAACAAGTCTTTCAGTCTCTGCAATCCCATCTGGGTATGTTATTGGTGCCATTACAGTTAAAGAAATCCATGCATTGCAGAACAGTTAAGAATCTGAAACACTGGTCTGTAGAATGAAAGAGTGACTCAGGATGTTTTTATCAACCCAATCAACATGAAGCAATCTAAATACCCAGGGATGTTCATGCCAGCAAGCCCAGCACAGCCCCACCAAACCACACAGGATGCTTCTGTTTATGCATCCCATGAATGTGGTGCAAAAAAGACAAATGGTACTGATTGGAGTCTGTTTCATTAAAAACTGACTCTGAAGGAGTTTCTCATAGAGAATGATCAGAACCATTTTGGGCTTTGGAGAATTTGCTTGGCCCTGGAGGAGGGGCTGGCTTGAGAGAGAGGGAAGTGAGCAGGGGGCCCTCCGGCATTTTGCAAAGCCCAGGGTAAGTGGGTTTCCCTCTCTTCCTCCCGCTCACCAGTTCTCTCCTTCCTCTTCCTCCAGGGCTGGCAGGGCAGAGGTGACACCAGTGGGTGTCAGCTGACCCTGTTCTTTCCATGCCCAAGTCTTCCCTCGTTCTGGGTGCCCTGCCCACCCCTCTCCCACCTCTTCAAACACTTCATGCCCTCCATTCTCCTCGTTAAAAAATCCCAGTAGCTTACTATGGAGCAAATGAGCCATCTCCAGTTGCCTTGCCATGCTCACCCTAATGGTACTGACTGTGTTTTACAGCAAAAGTAAAATCTTCAGCCAATATCACTAAGTACGTACACATGGGGTTCAGTGCTTGGGGAGGCTACAGAAAATCGAGACATCAGGCGATTCCAGCCAGCGAATTCCCAGGCCTCCAGTACCACTGGAAACAAGCTCCCCTGGGTTCAGAAATCACAGGACCATTTCTTAGTCAGAGATCTTCGTGTAATTAGAACTTGCTCTGTCCCTTCATTTCCCAGCTCCTCATATATCATCCTAACCAGATCTATTTTCAAACAAAGGTAAGTATAACCTAAAAAGTACACACAGCAAAATATCATTGGTGTGATCACAATATTCTCCCGTGCTCCCGGCATGAGGCGCTACATTGAAAATATTGAGAACGCATTTTTTTTTAATTCTGGTAAATATTTTCTTGTGGACGTGTGAGTTTCTTCTGGAAGTTGCTGGGCTGCAAGCCCAGATATGTATCCCTAGAAAAGATGCCCATAACTTTTTATCTCCACAAAGTATATGCCTGCTATTGAGAGTAGGGAGATAAAGTCATCTCTGTAGCGTGGCTTTGACTATAGCCCTGGCTGACCCCTGAATCCAGTTGGCCTGAGAGCATCACGATTTGTAACAAATATGAAACTATGTGAGCTCATCTATTCTTCAGTTTTCTTTAATTGACACTTCCACTCCTCTCGATGCCTCTCCGCAGACCCTGGGATGACACAGAAGCGGGCGCTCATTGTCCTTTAAGTGGATGAACGAGGCCCTTTGTTCGAAGTCTCTGTCTCCTCTGTGCTGCCTGTGCTCTTTTTCTGCAGCATGACGACACTGCAGATGAGGAGAGCCACAATGGGCAGCGAGTGTCTCGGAACTCTGTGGCTCCATTGTCTCCGCGGTGCTGGGCTACAGTCAAGCCACGCTCACCCTTGCAGGACTGCACCAAGGGACAAGATGTGACAGTGACAGAGGATGGCCAAGACCATCTTATTGAGTGCCAGGCACAGGCCTCGGCACCTGCTGTGCTCTGTCTGGGGAAGCAGGCACAGAGAAGAAGTGGGCACAGAGATGAAGCGGCCCCATGGCAGTCCCTCCCCAAGAAAGGGGTGGACCTGGGGCCGGAGCCAGCACAGGGGACGCATGGCCCCCGTCGGAGCCGTCTGGTGCCCCTCAGCGCCTGTCCTCCTTCTCGTTTTCCCAGATAGCTGGTTTCGTATAAGTGTTTTTGTTTGTTTTTTATTTGTTTCTTTGCTTGTTTTGAGATGGAGTTTTGCTTTCGTTGCCCAGGTTGGAGTGCAATGGCACGATCTCGGGTCACTGCAACCTCTGCCTCCCGTGTTCAAGCGATTCTCCTGCCTCAGCATCCTGAGTAGCTGGAATTACAGGCGTGCACTGCCACCCCACCCGGCTAGTTTTGTATTTTTAGTAGGACAGGGTTTTACCATATTGGCCAGGCTGGTCTCAAACTCCCAACCTCAGGTGATCAGCCCGCCTCGGCCTCCCAAAGTGCTGGGATTACAGGCATGAGCCACTGTGCCTGGCTCGTATAAGTGTTTTTTAAACAACTTCCTGGAGTAAAGATTTCCTACTTTCATGATACTAACTCAGGAACCCCACGCCGACCCCTCCATTGTGAGATATAGTAAGGAAACAGGCCGCTTTCTCTAATCCCCGGACAGTCTTAACTCGAATGTGGCCTCTCGACCGTGAAGTTACAGTGGCAAGTACATGTCGGGAGGTTGTCCAAAGTACATTTGCAGGGATGTTTCCCTCCCTGCTTCAACAGAAGCACATCCCTGTGGGGTGAGGTACAGCGAGGAGCACACCCAGTCCAGCTCTCTCCGCTGACCCCAGGCCCTGAGGCAGGCACTGCCCAGAAGGGAGCTATGTCTGCCTTAAACTGGCTGTGAGTTAGTTGTTGCCACTCCTACCTGAGTGATGAGGGACCCCTCCCAAAGAGTTTCCCCGCCTTTATCTACAAGATTGACCAAGCAGTAGCGTCCAGTCAGTGATGAATGTGAGACCTCGAAAATTAAGGTAAGTCTTCTTATCGATGTTACTAGAAGGTGGGAAAGGCTATGGGGAGCTGATCTCTGGCACAGATCTACAGGGGCGGAGAGGTGAGCTAAAGTCCAGTGCTTGCTCAGAAAGGGCAGTGGGTGTCGGTGGGGCACTGGGGCTCTCACGCTCCAGGGACCAGGCATCCCCCGCTCCATGAATGCTGTGGCCATGCAAATTAGGCTCTTGTTTGCAAAAGGGAAAGATTTTTTCCAAAACATTTGAGATGATGTGTGCTGGGGGAGTTCTACGTATCTATTATTTTGATGAAGGAAATAAAAGCAAAATCCTCCTTGCCTCCACTCCTACAAAGAATATCATAAATCACAGAATTTCAGCCTCAGTCATGTGTATATGGGCTGTTTTTAATTATGGCAAAGAAGGTATTGACCACAGAAAAAATCTTTCTAAAATCACAGTGGGAAATGAGGTTGAGTTCTCCCTCTGCATGATGCTGAGGGCAGTGGGACGGAGGGGCTGCAGCCTGGGCCTCTTTCTGTTCATGGTGTGTCTGTGGATCCTTTTCACATCTGTAGGATCTGTAGTTATATCCCTTCTTTCATTCCTGGTCTTGATAATTTTTTTTTCCTTCATCAATCTTGCTAAGGGTTGCTTAATCTAATTTTTTTTCAAAGAACCAACTTTGGACCTTGTTTATCTTCCCTATTGTCCTATTTTGCTGATTTCTGCCATGGTCATTTTTCATCAGAGGTTTTAAATCTGTGGTCCATGGAACCCTCAAGGGTCCTAAATCCACTTCCTGGGAGGCTCCTGGATGTGGCACTGGTGTAAGTCCTACCTGGTGTCCCACTTGGCCCCACAGCACTGGGACAGGCCCTTTGCATACTGGTTAAGAACTTGAACTCAGGCCTACCTGGGCATGAGCTCAGCTGTAAAACTAAAGTAAATAGGTGTGAGGTGAATGTGCCAGTTGCTTTACCCTCAGAGACTCATTTTCTTTTTTTTTCTTTTTTTTTTTTGTTTTGAGACACGAAGTCTTACTCTTGTCACCCAGGCTGGAGTGCAGTGGCGCTATCTCGGCTCACTGCAACCTCCACCTCTGGGGTTCAAGTGATTCTCCTGACTCAGCCTGCCAAGTAGCTGGGATTACAGGTGCCTGCCACTATGCCCGGATAATTTTTGCATTTTTAGTAGAGACGGGGTTTCACCATGTTGGCCAGGCTGGTCTCAAACTCCTGACCTCAGGCGATCTGCCCGCCTTGGCCTCCCAAAGTGCTGGGATTACAGGTGTGAGCCAACGTGCCCAGCCAGAGACTCATTTTCTACACCTGTAAAGAGAAAGAAGGTTGCTGTGAGGCTCAAGCTTGCCCATGTGTGCCAAGCAGTCAGCACCAGCATCTTGACGTTCTGCCTGTTGCAGGATATGTGAGAAGCCACCTCCAGGACTTACGCAGATGTTATGAATTTTTAATATGATGCATAATGATTAATACAAGCTGATTGATCTATCCATCACCTCAGAAGTTTGACATTTTTGTGATGAGAACGTTTGAGATTTTCTCTCTTAGTGATATGGAAATGTATAGTCTGTGGCCTCTTGATTCGGTGGCCTCCACCTAGAAGGAAAAGGAAGATAACTGCTGAGTCAGCTAGAGACATCATATGGTCATGGCTTTAGCAAAAAGAAGAGAAAATTAAGAGCAAAAGAAAAATGCCAAGAAGTGATCAGAAGAAGGAAAAAGAGAGAAGGTGGGAAAAAGAAAAGAAAATTTTTTAAGAAGAGAAAGCAAGACAGAGTGTTTCTCTGTACATGTGCATCATGCAAGAATGCAGACAGACGGCTGGAGCCACAGGGCTGTGGGCCAGCAGGCAGCGGAGAACAGCCCGGCCAGGACTGTGCCCTGCATAGGTTCATTAAGGGACTGTGCCTTAGATTATCTGCCTGGCACCGCAGATTCAGTCAAAAATTTTGAGCAGGCCAGACGAGGTGGCTCAAGCCTATAATCCCCGCACTTTAGGTGGCTGAGGCAGGTGGATTACCTGAGGTCAGGAGTTCAAGACCAGCCTGGCCAACATGGTGAAACCCCGTTTCTACTAAAAATACAAAAATTAGCCAGACGTGGTTGTGGGCACTTGTAATCCCAGCTACTTGGGGGGCTGACGCAGGAGACTCTCTTGAACTCAGGAGGCGGAGGTTGCAGTGAGCCAAGATCGCGCCATTGCACTCCAGCCCGGGTGACAAAGTGGGACTCTGTCTCAAAAACAAAAACAAACAAAATTTCAGAGCAGATACAAAGGCAAAAATAAGAGATTGTAGAGAGCAAATAAACTCTTTGCAATCTTAGGTTACAGACTTCAGACCTGGCTTCAACTTTTCTGACTAGTTGGGCAAGTTCTTTTATCTCCACATTCTTGTAGGTAGAAATAAAAAGGTTGAACTAATTAATTTTTCAAATTTCAATAAAAATTCTTCTATTTTTATGCTTCCAAAAGTTATGTGTGCATGTGCATGCTTGCGTATGTGTGCATGAGTGTGTTTGTGCACGTGTATGTGTACATGCGTGTATTTGTGTGTGTGTGCTGCGTGTGCACCTAAGAGGTGGGAAGAAGCTGAGGATCTTATCTTGCTATCATATTCCATAAGTGGCCTTAAAAAGCAACTGAAACCATAGACCACGTTCTGGGTTGAATCTTGTCCCCAACACCTCCAAATTAATATTAATATATCAAAGCTCTAAATGCACTGTGACTGTATTTGCAGAGTGCCTTTAAGGAGGTAAAGGTTAAATGGGCACATACGTGTGGACTGTGATCCAACAGAACTGGTGTCCCTGTAGGAGAAGGAAGAAATACCAAGGCTCTGTGAGGACACAGTGCCAGAGGCGGCCGTCTGTAAGCCAGGAAAGAGGCCTCACCAGAGACCAGCCTTGCCGGCACCTTGATCTTGAACATCCAGCCTTCAGAACTATAAGAAAATAAATCTGTTTTTTAAGCCACCCAGTGTTGGTATTCTGTTAAGTTGGCCCAAGTAAACAAATACAGATCAATGGCTGTCCTAAAGAACCACTCAACAGGCTGGGCGTGGTGGCTCATGCCTGTAATCCCAGCACTTTGGGAGGCCGAGATGGGCGGATCACGAGGTCAGGAGATCGAGACCATCCTGGCTAACACGGTGAAACCCCGTCTCTACTAAAAATACAAAAATTAGCTGGGCGTGGTGGCGGGCGCCTGTAGTCCCAGCTACTCAAGAGGCTGAGGCAGGAGAATGGCATGAACCTGGGAGGCGGGGCTTGCAGTGAGTGGAGATCGCGCCACTGCACTCCAGCCCAGGGGACAGAGCGAGACTCTGTCTCAAAAAAAAAAAAAAAAAAGAGAACCACTCAATATTGACTGTCCTCAAACCAAAAGGCATTGCTCTTGGCAGACCTGGATACACCTTTGAACAGGCCAACCCATTCGATTACATAGGGAACAGTTCCAGTTAGTTTTGTATCTCAGATACCCTTCATCCTGTAGACGCAGGGTAAATATTTTTGAATGAATAACTGAACCATTCTGGGCCTGCTGGCATACTACGCGGCTCAAAGTGAAATATTCAATAGATACTTGTTATAATTTCCTCATAAAATCAGGTGTTGAGCTCTGTGCACTGTCTGGGGTTGGCTTTTCAGGACACGGCCATGCATCTGCAGTTCTCAGAGTCTGCCCTCCCACTCCGGTGACACGACGGCATCAGGAGTGGCATGTGTGTGTTGTGGAAGCTTGTATATGGGAGGCCCTCATAATTATGCTGACAGAGGTAGATGAGGGAAGACCTAGGACATCAGTCATCAACGGAGAGGACTTGGGATGAATGAGATCTGGGGCAAGGCCCCCAAGAAGTGGAGTGGCCAGCACTCCCAATTCTGTGAGGTGGACGGTGCCTAGGCTGATGACATAGGGTCACTTTAGTTATTTTTGGTCATTGCATCCTACCCTCCCTCCTGTGAAAACACATGGCCAGGAAGGGAGACATAACTACCTAGAAAAGGAGACTGATATTGACAGGGTAGCATTGCAGTGTCTATTCTGAGAGGACATAGTTGGTTAAATCCACCTTCAATAAAATCTGCCTGAAGTATTTCCTGAGCCTGGTCTTGTATTTCTTGCCATATAGCAATGGCTCCCAACCTGGTGGCACATCAGCCCTTTCCCAGATCTATTGAACTAGTAGTATCCTTAGGTCTGAAGTCTGGAAAGTATGTTTCTTAAAACACTTCCTGTCCATTTCAGATGCAGCTAAGCCAGCTCTTATAGCAGGCACTAGGAGCTGACATGGTATGGATGAAACCAGCAGTTTGACTGTTCTGGGGTCTCTGCTTTAAGTTCTGATACAGGAAGTCCTGATAGATAAACCCGCACTGAAGAAGGTTCTTTGGCTTCCCTCAATGCTTTTTTCCCCTTCAATAATTTTTGAGACTAGAAAGAGGTCATGAGCCCAAACATTTAAGGACTGATGTAGAATTGTCTGAGGTTCTAGGGCAGTACTTGCTAAATATTTGAGCAGATCTAAAACTGCTTCCTGAAGATTCCCTACTGTATTTTGCAGGTTTCCATCTATGCCACCTCCATAAGGTGGGATGGTCCAGTTCCAGGAAGGATGTCACTGATGATGGCCCCACTGGCTTTCATCAAGAGCTAACAGTGATGTAAAGAACATTTAGGCATCTTGTGCCGGGCGCAGTGGCTGACGCTTGTAATCCCAGCACTTTGGGAGGCCTAGGTGGGTGAATCACGAGGTCAGGAGATCGAGACCATCCTGGCTAATACGGTGAAACCCCGTCTCTACTAAAAATACAAAAAATTTAGCCAGGCCTGGTGGCAGGCGCCTGTGTAGGCTGAGGCAGGAGAATGGTGTAAACCCGGGAGGCGGAGCTTGCAGTGAGCTGGGATCGCACCACTGCATTCAGCCTGGACGACAGAGTGAGACTCCGTCTGAAAAAATAAAAAAACAACAAGAACATTTAGGCATCTTCGAGAAGCTGCATTTAAGTATACTATCCATTATGTTGTATATAATTCAAATACACACATAATAATTTTCTCCAAAAAGTGTTTCTTGTTATTGGATATTGAGGTTATATGACTCATTACTTTAAACTTTGTCTCTGCTACCAGGTAGCTCAGAGCTAAATTTTGTGCTCGTAACATAATAATTAAGTGTGAGATAAGAAGGCAAAACACAATAGACATTGTAATGTTTTAATTCCTCAGGAAAATAAAAGTGTAGGTGTGCATTAAATGGTTAAAGATAAAAATCTCAGAATGCTGTAACCAGGGAGGGTTTCCAATGTGCACATGAGTGACAGAGAAGGATGTTTTTTGAGTAAAGACTTTTTTGAAATAGTAAAAATTACAGTTAACCTTGAGCTGGGGGAACGCTTTGCATATTGCCTCACAATCCTCACCAGGGTCACCTATGTTCAACTATCCCCACAGACAGAAGATGAAACAGACATGGAAGTTTAATGAAACACATGGATAAATGACAGCATCAGTGTGGGAACTTCAGCCTCCAGGGCACCAAAACCCACCTTGAACCATGGTGCGGTTCTCCCGCACAATGCTGAGGGGTGCTCCATCTCCAAGCCAGGCCATGGGGCCACCACTACAGCTGTGTCCTTATCCAGACAGCATCTGGACAGAGGCCATGCTGGGGAACCACATCAATCCAGGTTTCCCGCAGGTCACAAAGGCCTGCATGTGCATTTCTGTTGATGCAAAAGTGTCCTTGCTTACTACAGAGACTATTATTTTCAGACTTTCTTTGAATGATATACAATGGTTGGTTGAAATGACCATGCTGAAAAGCAAAGATCCCACAGATCACCCACCCTAATCTGAATTGCGTAATTTCCAGGGAAACCCCAAAATTAATGGTTCTGAAAACTTGGCATTCACTTTTCTAGAAATAAGGCAGATCAACATAAAAACCTATCTTAAAGCGCCAGCGATTCTCTAAATAGATGGAATTAAGTCACATACATGCTCAGCTTTTGCAATTGGCAATACTTTTACTTACATAGTGGCACCCAATTTACTCTCCTGGGGTGGAAGTCCCCCTCAGTCCCTGCTATGAGCCAGCACAGTTATGGGAGAATTTGATAGTAATATAATAGTTATCTAATAGTCTAGCCATTATTCAAATTGACCCTTTAATTTCCGATTGGTATGGCCTCCCAGTTTGAAATTACTGTAGGCAAAAGAAAAAAATATTTTAGTGAGTGTATACAGGAGGAGTCCCTAACCTGGGACCCATGAGCTTCCTAAAATATATGCAAATTATATGCAATGTTTTGTTGCTATGTGGTACATGGTTTTAGGAGTCTTTCTGGAATATAGTTTTCATGGAGATTTGTGGCCCCATGAAAGGTCAAGTGTCATTGCCAAATAAACTTTTTTTTGTTTGTTTGAGACGGAGTCTCGCTCTGTCGCCCAGGCTGGAGTGCAGTGGCCGGATCTCAGCTCACTGCAAGCTCCGCCTCCCGCGTTTACGCCATTCTCCCGCCTCAGCCTCCCGAGTAGCTGGGACTACAGGCGCCCGTCACCTCGCCCGGCTAGGTTTTTGTATTTTTTTTAGTAGAGACGGGGTTTCACCGTGTTAGCCAGGATGGTCTCAATCTCCTGACCTCGTGATCCACCCGCCTCAGCCTCCCAAAGTGCTGGGATTACAGGCTTGAGCCACCGCGCCCGGCGCCAAATAACCTTACAGTATTTGACTATCTTAAAAATCCTGGTAGTGATGCTTAAAAATTCTAGTAGTGATTAAAACCATCAAACCTTTGTCAACTCCTGGAAATCACAGAAACTTAGGTTGCACGCCACTCTGAAGAAACCATGTCATGTGAATTGTCAATCCCTCAGTGGTCTCTTCCTGACCAGTTTTCAGTGTCCTCCTCAAAAAGAAGCACAAGTCACTGAATTTCTCTTTTATTTAAGCATTAAGAAATTGGAGCATAGCAACTTAGAAAACTTTCTCAAAATGTCCTTCACAGCAGTGAAAAGATATCGTGTGTCACGTGTCAAACCTTTTTTTCTGTTTGTTTTTTTATTGAGGCTCATTGACCAGAGAAACATAAATGTTCCACTCATCTGCTTTTAAAGTAGAGAACAAGGCCTACAAACTCGATTTAATAAATGCAAATTACGAAAAAATGTGCTTAGTGTTGTATTGTGGCCAGTTAAGAACAGGAGATGCTGGGACGGAGCCTGGAGAAAGAGCGGGAGAAGAAAGGAAATCAAAATGAAGCAGCTGACAGGGACGTCAGGGATACACAGGTGCAGGGACAGGCACACGGCAGCAGAAGCTCAGCTTGGAAGACAGAGGCTGCAGAAAGTTGGTCCCTCTAGGATGCCACCAGGGAAAAGTCTTCAAAACGTTGTTGTTACTGTGGCCAAGGGCAGAAGTCTAGGCATTTTAATTATTGGTATTTGCACTAAGTGCAAGATGAGACCAAGTCGAGCCGCTCCTGCCTTCGGCTTGGAGTCAGTGCACTCTTGCCCCACCCTCTCCGCTCCAGACTGTGTGCCCTGCCCAGGATGGAGCACTCAGAGACCATCTGGGTGGGGGTGGAACAACAGCAGCAGCATCTCTTCAGCAAGCATTGCTAGTTTTGCCCCTCTAGTATTAATACATTCATTTCACGTAAAAGAAAACTTATCTCCAGATTCAAAGAAGTTATTCAATGGGTAGGTTTGTTTTTGTTTTTGTTTTTGCAACTTATCTGGCAGCTGACCTAGCTCCCAATGAATTAAATGCTTCACATCTAACTAAATGTGTGCCTAGAATGAGAAAGGGGGGGGAGGGGGATGGGGGTGGAGAGAGAGAGAGATTAGAGCAAAGACCTCCACGAGAAAAACACAAAATCTGTTTTTAAAAATGTAAGCCTTCAATTTAAAATACAATTAGGACTCGATACATTTAAAGTCTATCAAGATAAACATTAAACCAGTTATTGGCTTTTACAAAGTAAGTCAAAACTTGAGGTAATACATTACTCTTCTATAACCAGCCTTATCTGATTATAACATTTTATTTCCTTCTCATCCTTCGAGTTAGATATTCTCAGATACATGGAAGAAATATGTAGAAATCAGCCTCCAGTTAGCGGGGGAAAGGGTATGGTTACGAAACAGCAGAGGAGCTTTACTCTCTATTCAAATAATACACCGAAAAAATGTAATCAGCCAAGCGGTTTCCATGGAAGCACTCATTGACCGGGGTTCACCAGCGCCTGGCGATGCCTACCCTTCCGCTTTGGCGACTGGAAACTCGTTTAACTGAGTTTCAGGGATTTCTAATACCCTCAACATTTTTCTGACTTGGGAGAAAACAAAATCACAAATGTAGCACCGGGTCCCAGCTCTGCAGGAGGCCACCGTCGCGGCCACCTACCCTGGGCCATCGCCCACCGCACTGTCCAGGGTGCCCGGCAACGGCTGAGGGTGACACCGCAGGGGGTGCAGATGTAGCCCTGGGGAAGGCCCGCCTCCAGGCAGAGGGTCTCTGGGACCTAGACGAACCCTGGGACTGGGGGCGCCGAGAGGCATTTTCTCAGTTGCTTAATTCCCCACGAACTGCATGGACACTCGGGGACGCCAAAAGGAGGCCAGAGTGGGGCAGAGGTGAGCGACTGGGATAGATACCACCAGTGTGACCGAGAAAGGCCCGGGCTGCCTGCTGGTGAGGGCAGGAGGGGGGCCGTGGCCGTCGGGCGAGTCTGGCTGCACCCCACGCGGGCCAGCTTGCTCACGGGTGTCCCGGAAGTGGGCGCTGGCGGCCAGAGGAACCTGTGGTCTCCCCCGAGGGTCCCCAGGCGGAGTGGCGCGTGCAGGAGGTGATGTGGGATCAGGTCTGGCCTGTCCCCGCAGGACAGCTGGGCTCACAGCGTGCTCAGGTGCCGCCGTGAGTCCAGGGCCCCAGACCGGCCCCGCGCGGCAGCCGCCGACTCCACGCCGCGCAGCCACTCCGTGCACTTGCGCACCAGGCCCTCGTCCACCGCCTCGGGCTCCTCCTCGTACTCCACGTCGTCGTACCTGTGCCGCTCGTTGAGCAGCGACACCTTGAGCATCGGGCGCAGGGCCCCGGACCGCGGGCTGAGCTGGGGAACCTGCAGGCCGCCGGACAGCAGCTGGGCGCGGGGCAGAGGGTCGCGGCGGCCCAGGCCAGCTGCTGGGGATGCGTCGGGGTCGCTGGCGGGGCCGCCCGTCCGCAGGCCCGCGGCCCTGGCCCGGGGACAGGGAGTGAGTAGGCGCCTGGGTTCGGCCGAGGGTGAGGGGAAGGGCCTGCGAGGCCGCGCCAGTAGCTGCTTCTCCAGATGACGCCTCTGGATGACCAGGACGGCCTCGGGGGTGAGGTTCAGGGAGAAGCGCGCAGCGGTGTCGGGACCGGCGCCCGTCCCCGAAGAGGTCCCTGCGGCGGTGGTCCCCGTCCCTGCTGAGGTCGCCGCGTAGGTGGTCCTCGCCGGGCTGTGGCCGGAGCCGGCTGGCCGGGGCGGGGCGCACGTGGCTGGGGCCAGCGAGCGGCAGGGCGAGGCCTGGGGGGAGACGCCCGGAGGGGCCGGCAGCTGCGTCCTGTCCCGGCCGGGGCCGCGCCGGGCCGGCGGCCTCTTGAGCGTGGCGGAGGGCCAGGAGCTGGAGAGGAACCCCTCGGGCCTCTGTAGGGGCCTCTTCTTGTCCCCCGCGGCGCAGGGCCTCCGGGGTAAGTGGCGCGCGGCTTGGGCCCCCGGTGCGGGGGCGGTCTGCGGCTGCATGGGAGGGAAGGGCATGGTGCTGCCGAGACGCGGGATCCTCAGCCGCTAGAAGAAGAGGCGGGCGCTCAGCCACTGTGCGCGGAGCGGGTCCCCGCAGTTCGGGCTGCTCCGCCACACCCACCTGCGTCCCGCCGCGGCCTCTCCGGCTTCCTCACATCCCGGCGACCAAACCCGGGGACTCCAAGAGAGGAGCTCCCACCCTCCCCTCCTCCTGGGGCCAGGGGCTCCTCTCTGACTCGGTGCTTCCGGGACTGGACCCTGCGGGAACCGCCTCCCGCCGTCCAACTGTGGGCGAGTCGCGGCGCCCCCGGGTCCCCACGGCTGAGACGCGGGCCGGGCCGGCAGGAGGAGGAGCCCAGCGCGCTCGCTAAGGACGCAGCCCTGCCAGGCCCCGGGCTGTGCCCAGCTGGTGTCACCACCGACTGTTGAATGGGAGCAAAGTGCCAGGACAGCGGAGGGCAGAGCGCGCGCCAGGCATCCCGGGGCTCCCCCAGCTGGCGCTCCGGTGGTGGCCCGAGGTTAATTTAGTCCATCGAAAGCCAGGAGCAGCCCCCTGGGGGAGCCGGCAGCCTTCCGGAGTCATAGGTGGAGGCCCTGCACATTTGAGAGAAAATCCCTTGTAGCCTTCCCCGTGCCTTTGAGACAGCAGGAAGGGCACCGCGAGTAAATACAGCTCTGCTGCCCCACACATCCTGCTTCACAGAGAAAAGCGGGCTGGAGCTGAGAGTGGAGAAAAGACCTTCGGTGAATCTTACATAGTGTTCACAGCCACCCCTTGAGGAGTCACTTTCAAATTCTATTTGAATTTAATTCTATCAGTATCTATGAACAGGCAAAATAGTTCAGTTTCAGCTATATAATGCTGATTACATAGCAAGTATTAGATATTAAGTCCCTTTAATGATTCCTGTGAGCAAAGCAATATATTTATCACTGTAGCAGAGATTCAGAATTAATGAGATAAATCTTCACTGTCAATTTACATTCTGGTTGTAGACACATGAAGACATCCTACGATATTCAAATATTTGTTTAATAAATAATTGAACAATTGCAAAGTGATGGAACAAAAAGTCAACGTTTCATGTGTGCAGTCGCTGCATTACTTCAGGATAATTATCAACTGCTTAGATCTCCACAAAGTACTTCCCATCAGATACGCTTTTCTGATGGAAACCAGGTGTGTGATGGTTATGGCCCCAGGTTAGCTCCAAAGCACATTCAAATGTGAGTAAACACAAATGTGCCCTGTGCCAACAGTCACAGCAGGACAGCATCGCCCTCCCCCCGCTGCCTCAGTCTCCCAGGCAGCAGCAACGCCTCCCCCTGTTGACTGTTGGTGGCCTCAGAGAACTGCACTGTGGATACAGGGGAGAGTCAAGGAAACCTGGTAGGTGGTGGGAAACGCTTCTCACCTGAGCTTGGGTTGGGGTGACAGGTTTGGGCTCCATCATCTCTACCAGCACCTCCCAAACCACCCCAACACAGCTTTGAAACAAACCTCCCAGTTCACAGGCACCTTCCCTCCATCCCTGCCAGCCTGTCTCTGCCCGTGGGCTCAGGCTGTTAATCGGCTTGACAGGTGAGGTCCTAAGATACTGAAAGCTCCCCCACAATGTGTTTTATTCCAGGTTTTAGAATCTCTGGGTGGGTGTGGCCAGAGGCACATCAGTGGCGGCAGAAGGTCCACAGTTCTGTGCCTGGAAAGTGGAGGATTGGAAGGGAGTGTGAGGAAGGAGAGGATGGGGGTGGGGCGAGGGGAGGTATCAGATATCACTTATGGGGGTCACAGCTGGAGAGGCAGGCTATGGAGAAAAATCAGTGGACACTTGGACACTCAGACTTCTGAGTTTGGAGCCCCGTAGTTCAAAAGCGGTGATGGTGCTGGTGGCAATGTGTGAAATTGGTGGGCTCGTGCAGTATTCTCTCCTTCCTGTCTCCTTACTCTTAGGATGCTTCAGAAGGAATGACAGTTTGGGGGTGAGAGTGGGTTAGTGGCCTCATAATGCTTCCAACTTCCACTGCTATCTCCATTCTGCTGGGACACTGGGCGTACAGAAGCGAGGTAACTACACACCTGCCATCACATGGCTCTAAGGGGACGGAGGAGATAAGACTCCACCCCAGGAGTGCAAATCCAAGACCAGATTGCAACTTTTACACTAAAGCTGAGAGGGAAAAAGTATTGGTAGATCAGGATGACTGGATTAAGTGACCCCTCACCCACAAACTAGTAGCGATTTGGGCCTTTTTAAGCCAAGAAAAGTGATAGTTTGTCAGATTAATGCACATGTCTGACCGGACGAGGAACTGGGATTCTCCAAGTCCTCCGAGACAACTCATCCCAGCCCAGAAGCTTGGAGACCTGGAAAGCTGTAAGTTTGTGGGACCCTTAAGAGGCAGAAAAGTACATTCTGAGTGTCCGCTACCTTGTCACCAGGCCAGGTAGGAGGGGCAGTGCCTCTTCCCTGTCTCCCCAGAACCTCCAGAGCAAAGCATGCCGCTATGAGGGGTTCTGAGCTCGGGTTCTCATGAGAGGCTGCAGCCCCAGGAGTGACGGAGGAGTTAGCATTGCCGACGGACTCTCCCCTCTTCAGACTCTGATAAAAGCACCCAAATGACAGCATCACTTGTCCCCTGCCCAGCTACTTCTGCTACTTGAAACCTTCAGCTCCTTATAAATTAGAAGTTAGAAAGATTGGCTTGGGCCTGGAATAGAACGTGTGAAAGCAGCCTCTGTCGCTGGCCCTCACTGGTGCTGTGGCTGTTAAAAGAATCCGTTACAAATACCCTTCGGTTGACACAAGCAGCCGGCAGCAGTTCCCAGCAAGGGAAGCTACGCCAAAGAGATGGCTACGTTTAACTTCAGAACAGTAGGTGTAACTGAAAAGCGATTAAAGAAATATAGTAGCTGGTTGCAGTAGCTCACGCCTGTAATCCCAGCACTTTGGGAGGCCAAGGCAGGTGAACTACCTGAGGTCATGAGTTCGAGACCAGCCTGACCAACATGGTGAAACCCCGTCTCTACTAAAGATACAAAAATTAGCTGGGAGTGGTGGCATGCACTTGAAATATCAGCTACTCGGGAGGCTGAGGCAGGAGAATCATTCAAACCTGGGAGGTGGAGGTTGCAGTGAGCCGAGATTATGCCATTGCACTCCAGCCTGGGTGACAGAGCAAGACTCCATCTAAAAAAAAATAAAAATAGTAAAATTTAGCTTACAGTTTACAAGGGATTTCTCATAGCTTGCCCAGAACACAATAATTATAACTATTCATATATAATATTAAATGGCAAAGCTTGGGTACTAGAATACTGAGATCAGCTAATCTGTCTCAGAACTATATTTTGGGGTTCACCTGAACAAGAGCTGATCTCTAAAATGCATGATTACATCTTATCTTGCATGATTACATCTTATCTAAACTTACTGTCTCAAATAAGTTGGTTGATTTAAAAGGTCAACTAAGCAAAACCAAATACAGTTGACCCTTGAATCCCATGGGTTTGAACTGTGAGGGTCCACTTATAGGAGGATTTTCCTCTGCCTCTGCCACTCCTGAGACAGCAAGACCAACCCCTCCCCTTCCTCCTCCTCAGCCTACTCAAGGTAATGGTGATGAGGATGAAGACCTTCGTGATGATCCACTTCTATACTTAAGAATAGTAAATATATTTTCTCTTATGATTGTCTTAACATTCTCTTCAGCTTACTTTACTGTAAGAATACTGTATAATATATATATATAATACATATAATGTAGAAAATATGTTAACGAACTATGATATTGATAAGACTTCTGGTCAACAGTAGGCTATTAGTAGTTACACTTTGCAGAGTCAAAATTCATACAAGGATTTCTGACCCTAAGGGAGGCTGGCACCCCTAACCCCCACATTGCTCAAGGGTCATATGTATTTAGAATTGTCCATATTTTTGACTTATGTTTTACATCATTTATGTTTTAAATTTGATTTTCAGATTTCAAATATAACAATAGCACAATATTGCCCACATATGGGAATGGTGATTATCCACCTGCCCCACTATTCTGTCAGAGTCAAGTGTATATCAGAGTAAAGAATTTCCATTACAACAATCCTTTAAGACATTCCCGGTGAATAATATGTGCAGAGAGAATATTTCAGTCACTAAAATAAAACACCAGGAAGATTATATTCAGGCCCAACTAAAATTATAGAGGCAACTGTTCCACAGATTTGAACTGTGTGAACTGAAGAATTATCAAGGCTGCAGCTCAGTGACCCTGCTGTGTAAAGGGCCTCAGATCTGATCATCCCCACTGCCCAGACCCTATAGAAATGATCCCAAGGATTCTGTGCTCCCACACAATGCACGATGGCTGCTGACTGCTCAACTGGTCATTCCTGCATCATTACCAGTGAATAAAATTAGAGCCAGTAATCACATCACACCACCAGGAAATTAGCCATTATTCAAAAAAAAGTTTCATTTTGCTCATTAACTTAATTTCTTCTTTTTTACTAAGTCATATAATATTTAAATGTACATTCAGAAAAATTTCAAAATGGGAGCTATTTCAGTACATTGTTTCTCATTATTCCCTATGGTCTACTTCTTTCTATATTTTCATTCAAATCATTTTTACATGATATAACAGTAAGCAGTCAAACATCTAGAACTAAAACTAAACCTGAATTTTAACACAGGAAAAGCTTATTCCAATTTAAAACCAATTTTATTACTTGGAAAACTGGAATAACTTAAAAATGTCTAAATTTCTTCTAACTCTGGTCTGTTACTGTGAAAGGCTTTGGGAATTAAAAAACACTTAGGAAATGTGTTGGATGCTAATAATTTTAAAGTATTTCTTTTTTCCCATTATTAAGATAATAGGCAATGTCTATTCCACACTAAATAATCCACTTTATCTGGATTAGTTATATCATTGAAAGCTCATGAAAGCCCTATGAGAGCAGTACTAGCAATACTTGCATTTTACAGACGACAAACCAAGGCTTACCCAAGTAGCCACACAACTAGCATGTGGCCAAGAGCAGCCTGTCTAGGCAGGGGGCGCCAGAGCACACTCTTCCCTCCATGCGGGGGACGGGGGATCGCAATTTTTTTGGTCTCCAGACCAGATGGCCGAGAACCCCAAAAAGCTTCTGTTTTGTGGATTTTACCCATTATGTTAACCTTATTAAAAATTTAAATAGCTTTAAATACATACATGTTAGCAATAAACCCATTGTGTTAACATATTTTTAATGTATTTTTAAAAACTATTTTCTAAAACAATCAAATGAGAGATGAGTGGTGGGCTCAGTAGAAGCCATGGGATCTCGTATCCACTGTGTTCTGTCCTGTGTCATTATGCACCATGGGACCTCAGTAAGGCCACTGTGCACTGGGGATAGCAGGAGAGGGGAAAAGAGTGACGCTGGCTCAGTATCACTATGAAAACAGACCCTAACAGGCCTCTGGACCCCCAGGTGTCCCAGGAACGCACTGTGAGAAGTGCTGCATTGAGACCACTGACAACCAGTAGCCTTCCTATCAAAAATCCTTAACCCAGTAACCCGTGGATGGCCCAAATGCATTCCATCAACTGCTTTGCTAGAAGTAGAAAAATAACTTTTAGAGGAAACCTCATTGTAAGCACACCTCACCAGTTCAGCACTATCCTAAGTAAAAATAAGCAAAAAAGTAGCTTACTAACTCAACATTCTAAAAGTATAGGTGTAAGGAAAAGGTGATTTAACATAAACCACTAAAAATTCCCTTAACCAAGCAGGTTTCCTAACAAGGAATTTAAATCTTAATTACCATACAAAGGTCTGACTAGACCTAGGAGGAACTCCCTTCAGGACAGGACCATAGATGGTTCCTCCCGGGTGATTGGGGGAGGGGGGGCGGGGGGGAAGCCCACGATGGGTATTCAGTAATTTATAGGGAAACTCTTCTAGAAGCAGAGTTAGGAAATTTGCCTAATAATTGGTCTGCTCAAACGTGGGAGCTCTTTGCACTCAGCCAAGCCTTAAAGTACTCACAGAATCAAAAAACTCTCTCTCTATCCTGACTCAAAAGGTTACCTACACCCTCTCTGAAATGAATTTGCATAAGAACTGTTATTTATGGGAGTGCATCTTGATGGGGCGGCTGGGTTGTTATGAAATCCTCAGGAACCCAGCCCAGCTCTAGAACTCACCCCTGAGCACAAAGACAATGTTGGTCACGCTGGTAAAGGACCACTAGAATACAGCAGGCCGGACCCCTTTCTTTGTAGTCAAGAAAGGTGGGAAAAGGGGAGTAGGACTGCGACATTGGTGAGCGTAATGAATCTGATAGGCAGAGGTCTGAGGGCAGTTACGCACCCTGGAAAGGAATAAGCATCAGGACCTTAGAGGACGCTCTAGGACTAATGCTCATTGAAAAATGACTAGGGGTGCTGGCATCCCTATTTTTTTTTTTCAGATGGGAAATGTTCCCCCTAAGACAAAAAACGCCCGTAAGATGTATTCTGGAGAATTTGGCCCAGTCAGGGTATATGTACCTTTTTCCTTCTCAGACTTGAAACAAATTAAAATAGACCTAGGTAAATTCTCAGATAACCCTGATGGCTATACTGATGTTTCACGAGGGTTAGGACAATCCTTTGATCTGACACGGAGAGAGAACATTACCACTAGATCAGACACTAACCCCAAATGAGAGAAGTGCCGCCATAACTGCAGCCCAAGAGTTTGGCCATCTCTGGTATCTCAGTCAGGTCAATGACAGGATGACAACAGAGGAAAGAGAATGATTCCCCGCAGGCCAGCAGGCAGTTCCCAGTGTAGACCCTCATTGGGACACAGAATCAGAACACAGAGATTGGTGCTGCAGACGTTTGCTAACTTGTGTGCTAGAAGGACAAAGGAAAACCAAGAAGCAGCCTATGAATTATTCAGTGATGTCCACTATAACACAGGGAAAGGAAGAAAATCCTACTGCCTTTCTGGAGAGACAAAGGGAGGCATTGAGGAAGCATACCTCTCTGTCACCTGACTCTACTGAAGGCCAACTATCTTAAAGGATAGGTCTGTCACTCAGTCAGCTGCAGACATTAGAAAAAACTTTCAAAGTCTGTCTTAGGACTGGAGCAAAACTTAAAAATGCTATTGAACTTGGCAACCTCGGTTTCTTTTATACTAGAGATCAGGAGGAGCAGGTGGAACGGGACAAACAGGATTAAAAAAAAAAAAAAAAGGCCACCCCACCGCTTTAGTCATGGCCCTCAGGTAAGCGGATTTTGGAGGCTCTGGAAGAGGGAAAGGCTGGGAAAATCAAATGCCTAATAGGGCTTGCTTCCAGTGTGGTCTACAAGGATACTTTCAAAAGATTGTCCGAATAGAAATTAGCTGCCCCCTCGTCCATGCCCCTATGCAAGGGAATCACTGGAAGGCCCACTGCCCTGGGGGACAAAGGTCCTCTGAGTCAGAAGCCACTAACCAGATGATCCAGCAGCAGGACTGAGGGAGCCTGGGGCAAGCGCCAGCCCATGCCATCACCCTCACAGAGCCCCGGGTATGCTTGACCATTGAGGGCCAGGAGGTTAACTGTCTCCTGGACACTGGTGCGGCCTTCTCAGTCTTACTCTCCTGTCCTGGACAACTGTCCTCCAGATCTGTCGCTCTCCGAGGGGTCCTAGGACAGGCGGTCACTAGATACTTCTCCCAGCCACTAAGTTGTGACTGGGGAACTTGACTCTTCTCACATGCCTTTCTAATTATGCCCGAAAGCCCCACTCCTTTGTTAGGGAGAGACATCCTAGCAAAAGCAGGGGCCATTGTACACTAGAATTAGAAGGAAAAAAGGTAAATATATATACAGACTCTAAGTATGCTTACCTAGTCCTCCATGCCCACGCAGCAATATGGAGAGAAAGGGAATTCCTAGCTTCCGAGGGAACACCTATCAAACATCAGGAAGTCATTAGGCCCCCAAATTCTCCTTACCTCTGAATCTACTTTCTCCAATCCCTGCCTAAAGATAATTTTATGGGGAGGACGATTTGCTTGTCTCTCTCCAGCTGATAATCAGGTGCCTATGTGGGTGCCCACCAAACATCTGAAGATTTATCAGCCATAGCATCTAGTGGACCCCCCTGTACAGCGTGAAATGAAGGTTTGAAAAGCCTCGATACGATTTCTCTATGCCTTGTGTTAATCAGAAAAGGCCTGTTTCTCATTATCGGTGGCCTCCCGGCTACAGCCACAAAAGTTTTTGCTTCTGTTTCAGTAGATTTACTAACGTGGGGGTGAGGTATGCTTGTGAATTTGCAGGAGATGAACGAACCATGTGGACGCCCTGAAGATGTGTACGACCACGGAACAGGAGACTGGAGGGACCCATGGATCCCAACCATGGACCGCGTTTCCCCAGTATGAGCCATGAGCCAGCTGAATCTGAATGCGAAGATGGAACGAGGACCGACCGGAGTCACAATGCTTAACGGACCAATGCTTTCTGACTCAGCTCCTCTCTACCCTGAGTAGGAGAGACCCTAATAGTTAGGCAGGAGTATCATCGCCCTTACTCAGCATGAAGACGTTATGGAAGATGGACCTTCATCCTTCTGCAACCCCTAGGATTAAGGGTCCTCTTGTAAAAGGGAAAGGGGTGATATGTTGGAAGCGTTCAAACCATAGTGACTCCAGTTTGAATAAGGGCTAAGAGAAGCTGGGTCACCTACCAGCAATTAAGGGCTGCACAGCCTGCAAGCACCTTGCTAATGACAGCTGTTAATAATGATAGTAATGATACCTTCTCTTTTACAAAAAAGAGAAGGGAGACATGTTGGGAAAAAGCTGAGTGTTGGGGGGAAACTGAGGCAGGGCTTGCATAATGTCCTCTGGAATGTGTCTAGACTTGCTGGCTCCTTGCTTCTAGCCTTCCTAGGCCCCTATTCCCATTATCTCAAGTAGCAGAACATGTTCCATATAAATGCTAAACTGTCACAGCTGTAGATCATGTGCCTGCCCTTTTGACCTCCATGTCCTCACTACCTGTTTCCTTGTTGGATTACCAGTAAATACTGTGGGCTCCCAGAGCTCGGCCCTTCGCAACCTCCACAATGGCAATGGCCCCCCTGGTGTCCCACCTTTCTCTCTCAAACTTTTTCTCAGTCCTTTGACTCCACCGGACTTTGTCACCCCCATGACCTGGTGTTGGGTCTGATCACCCCAACAGAGCCTGTGCTCACCAATTTTAGTCCTTTCCAGCACCGACCCAGGCCTTCTGGAGCCCAAGGCATGCCTGCCCTGCTGCCGGTGTCTGGACTGAGACCGAGGGCATCCATCCTATCCATCCGGGAAGCCTGAGAGCTCTGAGCAAGGCAGCGCCCTTGTCTGAACTCAGATGTCTCTCTCTACCACCTGGGCAGACTGAATGACGCCCTTCTCTATCCTGAGGCCACGCCTCACACCCCATGGTGGACCCAAAGCTACTCCATATCCTGTCCTGGAACTACCTCTCACCCCCCGACCCCTGCATCAATCAGAGGTAGTTTCTGAACCCACATTGCTCCAAATGGTTACTCTAAGTGTGGCCTCCAGTTTATCCCTCAGTTCTGGAAGACTGGGATTCCTCTAGAGATAGGCGCGAGCTTACCGCCTGTGCCACCAGTCCCTGCTCTAAGCTCTCAGGCTGCCCGGATGTGACACTTTTCAAGCTCACCCCTGACTTATCTCACACAGACTCCTAGAAGACCCCATACTTTGATCAGGTCAGATCTGCCGCCAACACAGAGCAAATGGGAAGCAAAGAGCCGTTTCCATGCTTAAGTCTACCTGGGCAGAAATGAAGCTCAACAGACAATTCTCAGGAAGATTCCCAATGCCGGGGGATATTTCCTAGAGGAACATTTCTGTGGCTGACAAACACGGATGCAGAAAAATGACTCTGGGGAGGCGGCAGAGCACAATGGGGGCACAGCCTCCGCAGCCCACAAGCTGGCCACACCTGCCCTGCCACGCAGGCTGAGTCACCACGGCAGCTGAGTCACCACGGCAGCTGCGCCTCTGTATGGCATGGAGACTCGGCCACGCCGCAGGGCTGTGGGCCGGCCCACGGACGAACCAGGCCCCAGACAGAGCTCAGCACATGACTTCAGATCTTCCTAGTCTCTTCTGCAGACTGACATGTCTTGTCTTTACTCCCATTGTCACCTACTGTCTAAGATTCTTCTCCAGGCTGCCGCTACCCTCAAACTCCAGCTCCGTCATGTTTTCTGGAGCCCCGCGTCCTCTGTGGCGCTCCACGCTGGCCACGCTGTGCCCCTCCACACCACCCTCTTCTTCTGCCCCTCTGCTCGTCACCCTCCCTGCAGCTGGGTGAGCTGTCCTCCACACGCCTGCCGGGCCCTGTGGACGTCTCTGAAGCCAGTCCCCACACCTCACCGTAACAACTGGGAACGCGTCTGTCCCCATAATCGTAAAGTCTTTGAGGACAAGCACGTCTGTTGCATCTTCCTTGACCACCAAGCACAGTGTCCGCCCACTCACCAGAACTCACTCTTTTCCTGCACCTTCTTTTCCAAGCGTATGCCTGACTTCCAGTGTCCTAAGGCCTGACCCTGGCTCCCCGCCAGCTTCGTGTCCCTCCCCGCAATGCTACTCCTGGACTTCAGCCACACCTAACGACCTGAACGACGACAAGGCCCGGCCACCACCAACCCGAGGCACACAGGCTCCCTTCTGCCCATCTGCCTGCTGCCCCTCAAGGACAGCCCCCCACTTCTCCTCTAAGCTGACTGTGCAGAAAGCGATGCTCCCATTACCTTGCTGTATGCTCTTTATTAACTGTCCCTACCCTGGACAGACATAGGGCTGCCTTCCCTCCTGCTGGCACCACCACATCATGCTGGCACCCGCCTATCTGCCTCTCCCTGGCAACTAAGGAGACCAGGACGGCCAGTGGGAGACCTGCGGGAAGGAGGAGGGCGCTGGCTAGTTCTCCTCCCTCTCTGCTTCTCCTCCAGCGCGGGGTGAAGGTAGCTTCCTGCTGCCATTACTGTCCGGTGGCCTGACTTCTCCTGACACCTTCACAGCCAATGCTGCCTCACTTCCTGCCCCTGCACTTCCTGGAATGGGCTCTGCTGTCAGTCCCATTCTCTCTCACAATTTGTACTTAGTGGTATTATTTAGGGGAGACTGTATCTTACTCATTTTTCTACAGAAAGGCTGTGTAGTGCCTAAATATTGAATTGAGTCACTTAAAATATTATAAATTTGATTCAGAAAATGTTATTTTTCCAAGGATGGGTTTATTTCAAAATTGTAAAGATTTATATATTATTTTTATTACATATAGTAAGCAATTAGCTTAAAATAAGAAGTTTCACATTTAAAGTAAAAAAAAAAAAAAAGTCTTAAAAATGCAGACATTTTTTAAAAGCCAAAAAAGCTGAATTATCTCGCAGCACAGGTCTACCCTTAAATATTCACATTTCAAAGCTGTTTTGAAAAGATTTAAAAATTGGCTAAAAATAATTTATGACTGGTAGTGATTAAAAATCTCCTTTGAAAAAGCGTATTAATGACACATAATGAATTTAAAGTTACAAGCATTTAACGGTTTAATCAAGCATGTAGTTTTTACCAGTATACAAAATGAGATTTAGTACAAAACGGTCTTCAACAGTCACTTCAGTTGTTTCTGGAGTATTTTATGGGGAAAAGCAAACTTCACCAAACAGAGTATCAACATTCAAGTGCTCTCTTCCACGAGTTTCTGATTTTCAACTTAGGAGAGAAGAACAGCATTTAATAACTGCATCCCTGGTGGAAAAAAAGAGGGAAAAAAACAGAATATAATATTCCTCAAGAGCAAAGTTGCAGAAAATGTTCCTGCTAAGTCACCGTTTTTAACAGAACTCAGTGGATGCTCCAGCGCACTTTCTGATTAATAAAAACTTTGTTCAGTATCATTTAAGATTAAGAGCTGAGACGTGAAAACATTTTGCTAACTTTTGACATGGTATGTATCTTAAGAAATTTTTACTGGCATATACACTGATCTCAATACAAAGAAATAAGTTTAAATACCAAAAATAACCTAACAGAAGATCTAACTTTTTTCTTTTTGAGACAGGTTCTTGCTCTGTCTTCCAGGCTAAGTGCAGTGGCGTGAGCAGATCCTCCCACCTCAGCCTCCCAAGGAACTGGGACTGTAGGGCACGCCACCATGCAAATTTTTTTTTTTTTTTTTTTTTGGTAGAGACAGGGTCTTGCTCTGATGCCCAGGCTGGTCTCAAACTCTTGGGCTCAAGCCATCTACCCATCTCAGCCTCCCAAAATGCTGGGATTACAGGCATGAGCCACCACACCCGCCACAAAGATTTAATTTTTTAAAAGAACTAGGCCAGGCAAGGTGGCTCATGCCTGTAAGGCGGGTGGATCACTTGAGGTCAGGAGTTCGAGACCAGCCTGGCCAACGTGGTGAAACCCCATCTCTACTAAAAAATACAAAAATTAGCTGGGCCGACGTCGCAGCATGTGCCTGTAATCCCAGCTACTCAGGAGGCTGAGCCAGGAGGATCTCTTGAACCCGGGAGGCGGAGGTTGCAGTGAGCGGAGATCACGCCATTGTACTCCAGTCTGGGTGACAAAATGAGACTCCATCTCAAAAAAAAAAAAAAAAAAAAAGACGAATGAACTGAGTTTTAATGAACTGAGTTTTAAAAGTGTAATGTTTATAACTGAATCCTCAGAATTGAAAAAAGATTAAAGTGTGACCTTTCATATTTTTTCCAAAACTGTTATTACTTGATACTTTCATTAAAAAAGCTTTCACCTAGGCTATTAAAATATCCACTAATAAAATTCTTTTTTTTTTTTGAGATGGAGTAATAAAATTCTTATAGGCAAAATCTGTACATTGTTTATTGCTCTCAAGTGCAGGATCCTAAGTGTCTGGAGAGGCTGGTCATTTTCTTGAAGTCCTGCCATCTCTTCAGAGCCTCTTGTACGGGACATCATGTCTAGAGGTCCTTTCCTCAGCACCAAGAAGTACTGGAGGTCTCCTTGCTCTAAAGCTCCTAGGCATGGTAAATTACCCTTGCACACTCTTGGTTAAGCAGTTTTCTCACCTGTAGCTGACTTTGTTTTGCTTTTTCTCCTTATAAGTATCTATCAGAAAGAATCATACATTTGAAATGGAATAAAAATAAAATTTCTACCAATTTGCTTCATTGTTCGTATTAATCAGACAATTTTGCTGTTTTTAAATATAGAACATATCTTTGAATTTCACAAACAGGCAAAGCTGTGCCTCACCAGAATCTTTTTCTAAATCTATCAGATTTAAAATTGGAACTCGTTTTGTTTTCTCCTCCACGGCTAAATAAATACATTTCTCTGGAAAAATATTTTAAAATGCCAGTTACCTCTTGACATACAACTGTTTTTGCTGACTAAAAATAAGCATTTATGTGCAAGCCCTCATTTTCCCAGTAACTTCCTTTTTTATTGAGATGGAGTCTGGCTCTCATCCAGGCTGGAGTGCAGGGGCACGAACTTGGCTCACTGCAACCTCTGCCTCCTGGGTTCAAGTGATTCTCCCACCTCAGCCTCCCGAGTAGCTGGGATTACAGGCGCGCACATCATGCCCAGCTAATTCTGTATTTTTTAGTAGAAATGAGGTTTTGCCATGTTGGCCAGGCTGGTCTTGAACTCCTGACCTCAAGTGATCCTCCCAAAGTACTAGGATTACAGGCGTAAGCCACCGCACCCAGCAGTAACTTCCTTTTTTTAAGTAGAATTTGTTTTCCTGGAGTCTCTGTGTCCTATTTTCTGAACTCCTAAAGCCACGGAGGGGTCCAGAATCTCATCCACATTCCCTACTGCATGCCAGGCAGCAGGGCGGGAGGATACTCCCCACACAGCTGCTCCATGTCACCAAAATGTTTCCACACAGACATTATCATGGCAAGCTTCTATTCATCTCATTGAAAACATGTCTATTGCCGGGTGCGGTGGCTCCACGGTTGTAATCCCAGCATTTTGGGAGGCCAAGGTGGTCGGATCACAAAGTCAGGAGACTGAGACCATCCTGGACAACATGATGAAACCCCATCTCTACTAAAATACAAAAAAAAATTAGCCGGGCATGGTAGTATATGCCTGTAGTCCCAGCTACTTAGGAGGCTGAGGTGGGGGAATCTTGAACCTGAGAGGCAGAGATTTCAGTGAGCCGAAATCGCACCACTGTACTCTAGCCTGGCGACAGAGCAAGACTCCATCTCAAAAAAAAAAAAAAAGTTTATTTCCTTTCAGGAAATTAAGATCAACCAAAAAAAGTGTTTAAATAGTATTTTTATGTAAAAATTACTTAAATTCATATGTTTGCGTGAGGATAAGAACCAGAAACAAGACAGAATTCAAACAAGCTCACCTTGCATATGGGATGTACGACAGGCTATACCTGCAAGAAATATTCAAGCATGTTAAATCTTCATCTGAATGATGGTTTTTCTTTATGCCGAAAGGTCATGTCTAACCTTATAATAAATACAGCACCATGAGACTGTACAGTGGTTCTCAAAGTGTGACCCCGACCAGCAGTGAGAGTATCATCTGGGAACTTGTTAAAAATGTAAATTATTAGGCCCTACCCTAAACCTCCTAAATCACAAGCTTGCTTTAACAAGCAACCTGCACTTTAAACAAACTCTCTAGGTGATTCCGGTGCATGCTAAAGTTTGAGCTTCTTATAATAAAATAGAAACTGTACCAAAACTGGTATTTATAGTCTCCTTTAGGGATAAATCAATTATTAGGTACAAATTAGGCAATAAAAGGCAAAATACTAGAGAAAATAACCAAGAGATTAAATTTAGGTTTCTTCACATATCAATGAAAAAGAATAAGGAACATTATATGGTTAATTTGAGATATACAGAGAATTGCATTTAACATTCATCGATGTTTCACCTGTCAGTGGAAAGAGGGCCAAAAGAAAGGTGATCCCAAACTGGGTAACATCGAGTAAGAGGAATGTAAAATGGCAAAACCAGGAAGCAAAAATGAGGAAGCAAGCAAGAGCTGCTCTAAAGGAAAAGGAAAAGGAAAAGGAAAAGCCCTCTTCACTAACACAGAAGAGCACAGGAGTTGTAGGGCATGTTTAATCAGCCGCCCGGCTATTTATGGCCTTTATGCTGATGAACTCTTACGGTACGAGACACAAAAAGGCTAAGAGGAGGAGAGTCTGAGCGGGAACCAGGGCATTACTGAATATTCACAAAAGTGGAGTGGGAAAGGCAGTGCAGGTGAAGCATCTCTGATCTGAAATGCTTGGGACTAGAAATGTGTTGGATACTGGATTTTTCTGGATTTTTGGAATATCTGCATTACATTTACTGGTTATCAACCAAATCTGAGCATCATGTTAGCGTTCAAGAAGTTTTGGATTTTGGGCTGGGCATGGTGCCTCACACTTGTAATCCCAGCTACCTGAGAGGCTGAGGCACAAGAATCACCCGGAGGCAGAGGCTGCAGTGAGCCAAGATAATGCCACTGTACTCCAGCCTGGGTGACAGAGTGAGACTGTCTCAAAAAAAAAAAAAAAGAAGTTTGGATCCTGAAGCATTTTGGATTTGGGATGCTCAACCAGTAACTTAAGAAGTATTAATCACTGCCAATTCAGAAGACATCTCCAGATATCACAGGGCCACGGAGTCAACATTAAGATAAATTCCACCTTGTATTTATCCAGCAATAGAGTAGATAATGCAGGGAAACTCATCTTCCCTTGGTCTCACCCTGTGATTTGGTCTCACTTTTATGTTTTCACATGGCATCACCTACTTTTCTTATTTCTTTCTCACATTAGAAAAAAGCAGAACATATCACTACGTAACTACACGAGCACAGCACCCCATACTTCTCCCTAACAGCACCACTGAGCCACGCTGTCAACTCCAACAGGACTCATCCCAGACCTCCCCTCCTCTGAGCCTGCACGGCCTGTCTGGCTCCGAAACACCAGACGAAATGCTTGTCACATCTCAGGCAATTTTAACATTTTACTAGGATAAGGAAAGACTTACCAGGTCATTGACAAGAACTGCAATATGCAGAATAACACAGCCAGTCCCTTCTTATGCCACTAACAACAGCAAAAACAGAGGAATTATGAGTTTCAAAGTTTTAAAACAGCTTTCTCAATCAAACTTAATTCTTCTCTTTCAAAAATGTAGATGGCTCCATTTATCTTCTTTATTAAATTTTAGTGTGATAAATTTAAAATACAGTTGATCTGAAACTTTAGAATCCATAAAATAATTTCCTTTCTAAAACTATATCCATTAATTTAAATATTGCAAAATATGTGACTTTAAATAAATGTTACTGAAACAATCGTGCACAGGCTGAAAACATTAAACTTTTAAAGGTGGTTAGGTCTTTAAAGTCAATGTTAATTTATCTAGAATCAACATTTAAAATCCCACTAAGATCTGTATGCCCCATGTGAAATTTACTTATTTTACTCATGCCTATTTTTTCCTTGAGTGACATTTCGAAGGAAATTTGTATTTTATTGTGATCTTCTGGAATAATATAATCAGTTTCCATGGTTGTTTTAAAAGATCTATTTTGAGAATTCCTTGTCCATCAGTACTTTTTTACTTATTTATCTTCAGTCTACTGTTTATAAGTAAACAGACAATTCCAAAACCAAATATCAATGTTCTATAGAGATGTGCAAGAATATTCTTTTATCATTAATAAATGACACGTAAATCAATCTCATATAACTAAAGTTCTGTCCTTACATCACCAAAATAAAAAAACCTGGAATATTTCTGATAGAATATGTCTAAACTATCTACCCTTTCTTCTTTAAAATGGGACTTTTCTTGTTGATAGTTCAAGAACTGCTTCAAACCTTTTTGGGAAATAGGTTGAGTACAGTAGAAAAGTATGATGTAGAATCAGGAAGATCAAAAAGTAAACGGAATTGCAACATTGTGACTTCTTTAAAGGCTAGTGAAGAGCTGTTAACCTTCTCCACAGGGTAGGAGGAGGATTTCAGTTCCTCTGTCTCTCTGTTGTTACTATTTGCGTTTTCTGGCCTTCTCCATTGGTTTTACACCTTGCTACTTGCAGCGCACTTGCCTCACCACTGCAGAGTCACAGTGCACCCCTGCAGCAGCATGAGGGAGAGAGCACACCCCTGAGCGAGGGCCCCTCACCACACAGGGCACTGTCAGAGGAGCCAACCGGGCCCACAAGCAGGTGAGCTCTCGGGCACACGTGTGTGTTTATTAACGACCTCTATGCTATAGACAGCAGCATCTATGGCACATTTAGCCACTAGCTGGATGGGTGAGCAAGTGTGCACATGTGGGTTTACTGACTACCTCTACGCTGTAGACAGTAGAATCTGTGGCATTTTTAGCCACTAGCTGGACGTTAACATGTCAAATTTTAGGAATACCTAATCTTTAGAGAGTTTAAAAAAAAACAGATGAGCTATTTTAAGATAACGGTGTGATGACACTTCAGCTGGGGAGGGGGCACACAGTTAACTGAGAGCCAGTAGGGCTGGCATAACTTACCCAAAGAGCAGCACACAGGGTAAATATGAAACACAACTACAAGGGAAGAAAGAGTAGATTATAAATTTGAGATCCTTTCAAAAGCCTAATAGAAATGCATAAACTATTCTGCATTCATTTGCATAGGTAATATACTATAGAACAAAGGTAAGAATACAGCTGACTAGTTTTACTTACATTTTCTGTAAGTATTACTTTACTTTAAAGTCTACGACTGCAATATTCCTTGGCAAATTGGAAGCACCTGATAATTTACTCTGTTAAGTAAACTGAAAGATGATCATTCCTCATCCCTGTGAAAGCAAGTAGGCACAGGAGTGAACGTGAGAGGTGGGCAGTGTGGTGTTGGAAAGACCTAAAGAGATCCCAGCTCTGATGCCTGCTATCTGAGGGTCCTTGGTGAAGTCAGTGGACTTGTCTAAACCTGTTTTCTCTTTAAAATGAGGAGAGTTCCTACCTACATGCTTTAAAGGGCTGTCGTAATGAATAAGGTAGAGTGCATCCACGATGGGCTTGAGCTAGAAGCTGGCATGTGCAAGGCTCTACGTGACAGAGCCTCTTCACCACCATTACTAGGCATGATCTTATGTGGGCAGCAAATCAAACCAATCAAAGTGCTCCACCTTGGGAAACGTCTTATATGTTCAAACGCTCCCACATTCTCTCAATTTGATGTGTATTTTTGTAAGGTACAGTATGTTACTGAAAAGGCTGAGGGATAAGTGCCAGGATTTCTTAAATAAAACTAACTAAAATCTTCGTGGAATATAAACTACTTATATTCTAACAGTGAAATATAATTTCTTCGTAAGCTAAAGTTAAATGTTTATATATATGTTGTTACATATGCTATTATAGGAAATTCAAAATAACTGGAGATTATAAAAGTAAGAAAATACGAAGTTGAATAAAGACATAATAAATAAAGCTAAAAATGATTCCTCTAGTGAGGAGATGGGAGAAGACTGCCAGGCAGATTAGAGTTAACAAATATTTCCTTGTAAATTAACATAGGTTAGCTGTGTTTGGAAAGCTCATGTTAATAGTTTTAATGGTGATATTTCAATCCTTTAAATATCATAAATGCTTGAAGGCAAAAGAAATCCACAAGAGACACAGACCAGGTGAGTTAGGCGACAGAGGCAGGATGGAGAAGAGATTTGGGTCCCCCTCCTGCCCACAATACACGAAACGATGAACAGCTCAACACCCGGCATGTGTGAGAATGGAAACAACCTTTCTAGCCAAAGCGTAAACTCTAATCTACCGACCACCCGGGCTCAAGAAAACAAGAGCGATGACCTGAGAGTTGTGGACAGAATCCACAACGTAATGGAAGGCACATTTAAAGATACTGTTATGGGAGCCATATTGTTAGAATGTGTCAAGTCGGCACACAGGGAAGGGACAAAAGTCAGATGACAAATGATGCTAAATCTCCCTAAGAATATTCCTAAGGACACAGAAGTATGGTGTCTATGGAGGGTGTTCTGGAGGGTGTCTACACCCACCCTCCAAAGGGTACGAACTAACAATCCCTTATGAAACCATCGGCAGGGCTTAAAAATGAAAGCACACTCGGCTCTAGGGTTCATTTAAATACACAGCTACACCATTCCATATACACAACAGAAGCAGGCTTTACCCAGCCAGTAGTCTCAGACAATACTGTACCATCTGAACTCTATAACACACAGGACATAACTTTTTATTTTTTTCTTTTTTAGACAGAGCTTCACTCTTGTTGGCCAGGCTGGAGTGCAATGGCGCGATCTTGGCTCACTGCAACCTCCGCCTCCCACGTTCAAGCAATTCTCCTATCTCAGCCTCCCAAGTAGCTGGGATTACAGGCACATGCCACCACGCCGGGCTAATTTTTGTATTTTTAGTAGAGACGGGGTTTCATCATATTGGTCAGGTTGGTCTTGACCTCCTGCCCTCAGGTGATCCGGCCTCCTAAAGTGCTGCGGTTACAGGTGTGAGCCACCGTGCCCGGCCAGATATAATTATTACATCCAGCACAAGAAGTATACATACCTAAGAACAGACAATTATTCATAAAATAACAGTGCAAATACTTCAATAAAAGTTTTAAAAATGCACTATTTACTTACGAGCATAATAATTGTTGCAAGCAATCTTGTTGTTTCAAACATTTTCTTCAGTTGCTTCACAGGTCCCATTAAAAAGCATGTACTGTTTGAAACAAATAAAGTTTAACTGAGGTACAGGTCTACTAATTGATCTGGCTATGCAAAAATAAACTGCTTTTTAAAAAAAGAAACCCTGTTGGTTTATTTAGTTAACATCTCTCACTAAATCTGTTTTATTTTTTCCTTAACTTTATAAAGAAACTTCACAACTATTCCACTAGACATGCTATGGTGTGAAGGTGTCCTCTTCCAAATGTAGGTGTCCTCAGCGTGGTAGTGTGAAGACCGGATTAGGCTGTGAGAACTCCTCTGAAAGGGATCAGAGGGACTTGGAGGAGAGGCTGCCCAGGGGTTGCTCTTTTCTGCCCTGGGAGGACACGGGGATCTTCCCCTTGGGGGATGCATCCATCAGCAGGAAACTAAGCCTGCTAGTGCCTTAACCTTGGACCTTCAGGCCTCCAACTGTGAGAAAAATTTCTCTTCTTCCTAAGTCACCCAGTCTACAGTATTCTGTTACTGCAGCACAAAAGGGACTAAGACAAATAACAACCCAAGGATGAGTCAAAGGTTCTCCAAGAGGGATTCTCATACTCCCAATCTAAAGTAGCCCTCAGTCACTACTGCCACACCCTATTTTAATTCTCTGCACAGCACCAATGCCATCCCATCTTTCTCTGGCTTATGATGTGAACATCTTCATTAAAATGTAAGCTCCACAAGAGCAAGGCCTAGAGTGCAGCAGCTCCAAGCCTGGGCTCCGGAGCCCACTGTCTGCAGGATTCCCACCTCAGCCATGATTTAGGTTCACTGCCACGGGCAGCACTGACCCCCCTGCTCTGCGCTATTATCTCCAGCTATAAACGGGGATGATAATACTGCCTACCTCACAAGCTCGTCGTAATACATATAAAACACTCAGAACAGTCCCACACAGTAAGTGCCCCACAAAGGCTGGCTATTCCTAGCACTAATACCGTCTGTTATGGGAGATGGTATGTAGCAGCAGTCAATACATATTTACTTAATACATGTAAATCTTGTGGCTGAATTTACAATATGTACAGAGCTACATAAACATCCTACTGGGAAAGTGTTTATTAGAAAGGTAAACTTGGTAGCAAGAGCAAACCAGATATTTTGAGAAGCCAAACGTACCTGGCTAACGCAGCAAGATTGCCGAGGGTATAAAACACTGCAAAAAGCTTTATGCCACCCGGAAGCCACAGCAATCCAGTTCCCTAAGTTAAGATATTGTAGTTATTTAAAAATAATTTTACGATTTTAATGGTTAAAATATAAATGTGCTACTGCAGTAATACAATACCAATATTATGTAAATACAAATGTTTAAATACAAATCTGCTTGTAGACAGTCTAGTCTGATTACACAGAAAAAACAGTTAATTTTCAATGTTATACACTAACTTGAATCTTCTTCCTATTTGCACTAGCATATATAAATGAGCCATAACAACACTTTCTTTGTGCTTATCAGTAAATCTCAGTCTATTTAAGTTAAATATTCATGCTAAATGTCAAGTATGAACAGGTAATAAACATCTAGATTACTGATTTTCCAGCTCTTTTAACACACTGATAAATTTTTCTTAAATTACTTCAACTATCCACAAAACTCCCCAAAATATTAATTTCTACGTATTTTCATTGATCTCTACCCCTTTATTTCAGTTCAATAAATATGTTCCACCAAAATAGTCTAACAGGGATTTAGTAAAGGACATTCATTTTTGGTTCTAAATGGAATTATTAGTCTAATACAAAATAAAAATTATTAAACAATATAAAGCCTTAACTCACAAGAATAGAAAAGAAAATGCCACATACGAAGCAGATGGCAAACCATTTCAATCTGGTGTTGAAACTAAGGGATGAGGCATCCAAGACCTTAATAAAAAATGGGAAAATTTAGAATATAATCTTAATTCACCACCAATCTGATTCTTTATCCTAAATTAAAGCAAAGTTTGAACACACAGTCTAAATCATTTATTTTGCATATCACAGTGTCATTTAAGAATACTAAGACTCCACGGTTGTTACGAGTAGTATGACCATGGTCTGGGTAGCAGATGATGCTGAGGAATAACCATTAATTTTGCTAAGTCTGATAATATGTTTCACAAAAGTCCTTATCTGTTAGGGACAGCCAATATACACTGATATGGATAAAATGACATATGAGATATATTATAAAATATACAAAGATTAAAAAAATACGGGGGGCAGATAAACAGGCCAGGCAAAACACTGAAACTGTTGGGGCTCGGAAAGAGTTCACAGGTTCATGACTGGTTCTCTCAGCCTCTGTAGGATGAATTCCTTAGGTTCCCAGATGCAGAGTCTGAGGAGATACTTAGGCAGGAACTGCTCCCGGAAGCCTTTAAGAAGTGAGGGAAGTGGAACAGAGAAGTGGAAGGAACCAAGCAAGGACCTGGTTTCACCCAGAGTGCAGCGTGGGCCCGCAGTGTAAACGCACTGCACTGCCAAGTCCTGCCGTGAGGCAGAGGCTGCCCTTCTAGACGCCACCTCCCTTCGGCCGGTCATTGGCTGCAGGCCGGGGGTGGAGTGGCGTGACTGCACCCCATAGAGGGTAGAGGACGCTGGCCACCTACAGGAGGCAGCCTGAGCAGCCCCAGCAGAGACCATCACAGCACACACCAGACGGTGCCCATTCTAAGCTCTTTCAATCCAAGCCATGAAAGCTTTGGGCCCCTCCACCACCACTGTAAAAACGTACTGTGAAATGATCATTTATTCTAGAGCAACAGCATTGCTACACAGCATGCAAATATTCTAGCCAAATTATGTGGGGAAAAGAGTAGAAATTACTGTGTCTACTTCCTACAGTATAATAACCCAGCAACAGTAGGTGCAATAAACACACTCAGATTACTAATTATACTATTAAAACATACTTTCCCAATAAGGCTAAAAAAAGTACATCGACAGCAGCTGTGCAAGAAACTAGAAACACACAGTAAGGATTTATATTCCAAAATTTAAATTTCTAATTTATACTACCACATCCACTTAAAAATAAGACTACATGCTTATATTTTCAAGAATAATGAAAAATAAGAGAAAGCTCCATATGTAACAGCTCAAAATACATTTTGGTTACATTCCTTACCTCAAGAGATTAATCTGTGAATCCTTATGTAGCATGAAAAGCAGATAAAAATAACTAAGTATTCTGTAATGAAACATATATCACTCTTTAACACATTTTAAATGTTTTTTACGTTTTGTTTTAATTCACAGACATTCTTGTTTCCAGCAATGTCATCTGTTTACGGCAAAACTAAACACTTGATTTTAAACAAAGAGTCAACTTGCCTATAAAAACATCTAAATTTCATTCTTACTGATCAGGAAGAATACGAATACACACAAAGTATATTTTAACTACGCAGGCCAGAATAAACTGGAAAGACTGAACTACATAGTAAATGATCTGTTAAAAAAAAAAAAAAATGGAGACATGTTCATTAGCTTGATTTAACCATCCCACAAAGTATACATGTCAAAACATCGCGCTGTACACAATAAATGTATACAATTTTTATTTGTCAACTGAAAATGGAAAGAATAAACTAATGATTTCTAAAGGTTAGTGTGAGTCCACAATGATGTGAGGATTTAGTGAGAGGAAAAAGCATCCATTTTTCCTTCTTTTACAAGTTCAAATCACCCCATTGTTCACAAGTTCAACGCTGGTTTTCAATAGCCAGTTTTTCTCTCAGCAATGAAACAGCATGGTTATTTGTATAAAAGTAGGTGTTTTTTCCTCTTACTGCCATCTTCCATGTACAGATCTTTAAAACGAAACAGCATGACAAATTATTTCCATTTGTAAACACAGAATATTCAATCCACAAGCAAATGATTTGTCTCGTCTTGCAAATTGTCCAGGATACAGAAACAAATACAGATTTCCTAACTGCTAACTGGGAAAACTGCGAAATGCTTCAACATGAAAGAAAACCTGGCAGTGCATCTTCCAACTAGGAGACAGAAGGAACGCTCACATCTGCTTATCACAAGCATTTTTTTTGAGACAGTCTCACTCTGTTGCTCAGGCGCGATCTCAGCTCAAAGCAACCTCTGCCTCCCACAGTCAAGTGATTCTCCTACCTCAGCCTCCCAATTAGCTGGGACTACAGGTCCACACCACCATGCCTAATTTTTTGTATTTTTAGTAGAGACGGGGTTTCACTATATTGGCCAGGCTGGTCTCAAACTCCTGACCTCATGTGATCACCCACCTCAGTCTCCCAAAGTGCTGGGATTACAGGCATGAGCCACAGCTCCCAGCCTCCTTACCATAAGCATTTATGTGCTGCTTAATTTTACCACCAATCAGGAGCAATCCCACCAAAACCAGCAACTTTGTTAATCTCTTAGTCTTAGAAAAGAAATAAAATTGCCACCTCTTTCTCTCCCAAAACCACCATCAATCATTTTACTTACCTGTTACCACAGGAAGGGGAAGCCAAGAGAATACAGGCCCTTCAGCAGGGACTGCTCTCCCTATTCCTGCCACAGTAGACACAGCACTGCTTGCAACTAGAACTTCATTCATTTTTTTTAAAAAGCAGGTGAGAAACATAACAGAGGAAAATGTAGTCCTAGCAGCAACAACACGAAGGCTGAATGAGTGGCTCCCACAGCACAGCCGAAACCCACCCCTTTAGGTGACGGAGAAGCGGAGGAACAGCTCTAACCCATGCAGCGCCAGGAAACAGCACAGCTGGAAGGACCTGAGCCTTGCCCCTGGGCTTCTGCCATCTAAACACAGAAAACACTTGTGGCTTTCCACTAATGATGACACTGAACCCAGCATTCCTCCCACTCCTTTTTCAAAATACCAGTGGGTATAAAAAGACAAACTTGCGCAGACAAGTGAGAAAAAGAAACAGGCATCTGCAGACCCTCAGGCCCATTCCAGGCGGAACTGCCCGCTCCCCCGGTCGCCTGCTCCCCACACCGGATGCTGCGGTCCACACTTTTGAGGGCCACCTTTTCCTCCTCCTCATTCAGGAATCTTGATCAGGGGGCCGATCCAGATCCTTGCAACATCTGGCACGGTTTCCACGTCCACATGGGCAGCCTGGCCTTTCTGTTTCTCATTCCCTAATCTCCACTGGCATTTCCCCTCCAGTCCATGACCCAGCCCAGGGCAGTTGTTCTACCCGAAACTACACCATCGCCAAAATTCCGGCTGCCGCTCTCCGACCGCAGCAGGCTGGTTCCTTGGCTCCCACTGTCTGACTCCTTGGCCTCCTGAACACCTCATCCGGCCCTTCTCCTTTTTTTCAGTGGCATCGACAGGACATTCCAATTCCCTTTCCGCTGCCTCCACCTGGTAACATCCCACCGGAGTGCAGCTTTCCCTCCTCCTGCTCCAGGAGGTGCTGAGCTGAGCTCTGCTGGGTGAAGTCAGGCACAGGGCAGGGGGGTCCTGAGCCGGTCCTCATCAGCACCCCACGGCCTGCACACTGCTACCTAGCAAACTAAGGCTTCTTGCTTTATCTCAACGTGCATTTTACTCTAACCCACTTCGAACCTCCACTTCCTGCCCCACGCTTCCATTCTTAGCAGACAACTTCCCCTACTTCACACACAGAAACCCAAAGTCATCAGTGGGAACTCCCTCACCTTCCTGCTGCTACCAAACCACCAAACCCACCCGGTAAGAACACCCATGCTCTCGTCCTTTCCTGGTTCCCACAGAGCTGAGATCCACCTGTCCACCCTGCTTTACAGCCAACCCCTGACGGGCTCAGGGAATTTATGCTATTGGGCTCTTCCTCTAGTGAGTGTGTTCTCACTCTCTGAAACTGCGTCTATCAACTTTTAAATATGCTGAAACCCCTTCCATCTTAAACAGAAAGCGTACTTGACTTCAGCTTCCAGCCTCTGTACACTCACACCTTCATTCATCCATCCATCCATCCACTAACTGGCTCAATACTTACTGAGTGCCGCTGTGTGCCTGTTCTAAGTGCTGGGTAAGGGATCTAGCTCCTGGTTAAAAATCTATGTGCTGGCTGCTACAACAAAAATACCATAGGCCAGGCACTGTGGCTCATGCCTGTAATCCTGGAATTTTTTGAGGCTGAGGCAGGCGGATCGCTTGAACTCAGTTCAAGAACAGCCTGGGCAACATGGCAAGACTCCCATCTCTACAAAAGATAGAAAAATTAGCCAGGTATGGGGGCACACACCTGTGGTGCCAGCTACTTGGGAGACTGAGGTGGGAGGATCACCTGAGCCCGGGAGTCAGAGGTTGCAGTGAGCCGACATCACACCACTGCATTCCAGTCTAGGTCAGTCTCCCAAAGAGCCCAAACAGCTGTGGAAGCTCGTCACTGGAGGGCTGAGCTTTGACACAACTGATGAGAACCTGAGAAGCCAATCTGAGCAATGGGGAACGCTCATGGACTGTGTGGTCATGAGATCCAAGCACCTAGCGCTCTGGGGGCTTTGGCTTTGTCCTGTATGCCACTGTGAAGGAGGTGGATGCGCCATGAATGCAAGGCCACACGAGGTGGATGAAGAGCTGTGGAACCAAAGAGCTGTCTCAAGAGAAGATTCTCAAAGACCAGGTGCCCAAGTAATTGTGAAAAAGGTATTTGTTGGTGGCATTAAAGAAGACACTGAAGAACATCGCCTAAGAGATCTTGAACAGTGTGGAAAAACTGAAGTGACTGAAATCATGACTGATAGAGGGAGTGCCAAGAAAAGGGGCTATGCCTTCGTAGTCTTTGACAACCAGGACTGTGGACAAGACTGTCACTCAGAAATACCACACTGTGTATGGCCACAACTGTGAAGTTAGGGAAGTCCTGTGAAAGCAAGAGACGGCTAGTGCGTCATCCAGCCAAAGAGGTCAAAGGGCTTCTGGAAACTTTGGTGGTGGTTGTGGAGGTGGTTTTGGTGGAAATGACAACTTCAGTCATGGAGGAACCTTCAGTGGTCATGATGGCTTTCGTGGCAGCTGTCCACAGCGGTGGTGGTGGATACAGTGACAGCAGGGATGGCTGTAATGGATTTCGTAATGATGGAATCAAATCTGGAGGTGGCAGAAGCTCCAATGATTTGGCAATTACAGTCTTCAAATTTTGGACCTATAAAGGGAGGAAACTTTGGAGGCAGAAGCTCTGGCCCCTATGGTGGTGAACAATACTTTGCCAAACTTTACTTTACAATACTTTACAAAACCAAGGTGGCTACAGTGGTTCCAGTAGCAGCAGTATGCACTGGCAGAAGATTTTAACCCATTTAAGCCTGAGGTTGCATTTTTCTGAATTTGAAAAATCAGACCTTGGCGATGACCTTGAACAGGAGAATATAAATATCTCCCACATGCTTAGCGTTCCAATAATGGAACACCAGGCATAAATGGGTTCAAAAAACCAAGGTGGCTATGGTGGTTCCAGTAGCAGCAGTAGCCATGGCACTGGCAGAAGATTTTAATCACTGCCAGGAAACAAAGCTTAGTAGGAGAGGAGAGCCAGAGAAGCGACAGGGAAGCTACAGGTTACAAGAGATTTGTGAACTCAGCCAAGCACAGTGGTGGCAGAGCCCAGCTGCTACAAAGAAGATACGTTTCAGACAATACTCACGTGTATGAGCAAAAAACTCCAGGACTGTATTTGTGACTGATTTTATTAACAGGTTATTTTAGTTTCTGTTCTGTGGAAAGTACCAAGCATTCCAACAAAGGGTTTTAATGTAAATTTTTTTTTTTTTGCACTCATGCTGTTCGACACTAAATAAATGTGTCTTTTTAAAAAACGTGCTGTGTAAAGTTAGTCTCCTCTGAAGCCATCTTGGTAAATTTGTCCCAAGAGTGTGAAGTCAGAATTCCTTCAGGGTGATGCCAGGTTCTATTTGGAAATTATTCACAGTCTGCTTGGGTGGGGAAGCCATTGTCTTCAGTAAGCTCGGTGTAGCTGAACTGACAGTTACTGCTGTGACCTGAAGTTCACCACTAAAGGGGATCACCCAAGCAAAATCACAGAATTAACAGTTATAAAAATGATTGTTGGCCGGGCGCGGTGGCTCACGCCTGTAATCCCAGCACTTTGGGAGGCCGAGGCATGTGGACGACGAGGTCATGAGATCGAGACCATCTTGGCTAACACGGTGAAACCCCATCTCTACTAAAAAAAAATACAAAAAAATTAGACGGGCGTGGTGGCGGCTGAGGCAGGAGAATGGCGTGAACCCGGGAGGCGGAGCTTGCAGTGAGCCGAGATCGCGCCACTGCACTCCAGCCTGGGCGACAGAGCGAGACTCGGTCTCAGAAAAAAAAAAAAAAAAGATTGTTGGCACATCCCATGCAATATATCTAAACTGAATAATGGTACCAGATAACATTATAGATGGGAATGAAGCTTGTATATCATCCATAATTGTATGTAGCTAATAAAACTATTTAATTCTCTTAAAAAAAAAAAAAAAACAACACTGTGGACTGGGTAGCTTATAAACAACAGACACTTATTTCTCACAGTTCTAGAGACTGGAAGTCCATGATCAAACAGATTCGGCGTCTGGTGAGGCATCTCTGGTTCACAGATGACACCTTCTGAGTCCTCACACAGCGGAAAGGGCACTGCGTCCTTTGTTTCCTCAACTTCCCAGGCTCAAGCAATCCTCCCACCGCAGCCTCCCACGTAGCTGGGACCACAGGCACACACCATCACGCTCAACTAATTTTTAAATTTTTTGTAGAGATGGGGTCTCACCATGATGCCCAGACTGGTCTTGAACTCCTTGGCCCAAGCAATCCTCCTGCCTCAGGCTTCCAAAGTGCTGGGATTATAGTCATGAGCCACTGCACGTGGCCTGGGGCCTCTTTATTAGGGCATGAAACCCATTCCTAATCACACCCCAAAAGGCCCCTCCTCTTCATACCATCACACTGGGGATTAAGTTTCAACATAGGGATTCCAGGAGGACACAGACATTCAGACCACAGCACTGTGAGTGATTCTGGGGCTGGCCACAGGCAATTAATCACACAGGCTCTACCTGGCAGGCCTCCTGGGGAAAGCTCCCTCTGCATACCGGACTCGGAGCACAGTGCAGACTTGGAGCAGTGCAGCCCCTGGGGAGCTGCAGTCATGGTCCCAGGCCCTTCGGCCCCCACGCTTTTTCATGTAGTTCCCTTCCTAGCCCAGTGCCTTCTTTCCCAGGAATCCTTATCTGAGGCCACGGGAGTGGACAGGACCCCCGGCTGGCACACGCCTGGCAGTGGTTGGGAAGTTCACCTTGACCATTCTAGCTTCACATGCCTCACCTGGCTGAAACCCTGCAGACACAAGTCACTTCCCTGTCCTTAATTCCAAGGGACATTTTCGAGACATCAGTATCCTTCCCAACTCAACAGCACAGGACACTCTGGTATCCCTCCTGCTTGCAATGTTCTCTTCAACTCCCACACCCCACAGGCTCTCCTGACTGTCCTCCCGCCTCACCGGCTGCTCCTGCTGGGGGTCTCCTCTGCCGCCTGAGCTCCCTCTACCTGGAAAGACAGCTTCCCCCTTGTGCTTCTCTACACTCTCCCACTACCCACCTCACCCACACCCACCATGACAGTAAGGGAAGTAGATAAGGTAGGTATATTTACAATCTTCTAAGTGGGAGAGGCAGAGAGAGCTTAAATTGGATATTAGGCAATTTTCTCTTATAACCATCCTCCACGTGGTGATGTTTGAAGTGAAACATGATAAATTAATGCCATTTGTAAATATGAAATACTCAGTCAACATGCAAATGGACTTGTCTCAACACGTGTGCTATGGTCTGAGTGTTTGCTGAAATCCTCAGCCCCATGGTGATGGTACTGGAAGATGGCCCTTCAGGAGATGATCAGGTCATGGGGGTGGAGTCCTCATCAATGGGATCCATGCCCTAATAAGACGGGAAAGAGACTAAAGCTGTCTGTTCTCTGCCATGTCAAGATGTAAACAGAGGCAAAGTGTGACACCAGGAAGCGGGGAGGGGCTCACCAAGAACCCATGAGCACACCTTGATCTCTGACTTCCGGCCTCCAAACCTGTAAGAAATAAATTTCTGTTGCTTACAAATCACCAAGTCTAAGGTATTTTGTTACAGCAGGCTGAATGGACTAAGACATCTCGCAAAGTGTCAGCAGGGGTTAGTAGGGGCTCCCACAAGAGAACTCTGTAGAATGTTCCTGCCATTCTTGTCATCTAACTCCCAACAAGTACCTTATGCCAATGCCCTCACCTCTCCTTGGTAGTTACCCAAATCCAAACAACTCACTCCTCTGTTTGTTCAACAAGTAGTTATGAACAGCTATTAGACATCAGATACTTGATAGGTTCTACATACACAGAAGGGAATAAGACAGAACCTAGCACACTTACATTCAGATGGGGGAAAATGGGCAATAAACTAATGAGACAGGTTCTACTCAGGACATAAATAGGGGCAGCGTAACTGGGTCAGGAAGGGCCTCTCTAAAGAGGTGACCAAGTAAAGACGTCAGGAAGTGACCAATCCAACTTTGAAAAGAGCCAGGAAGGGGCATTCCAGAAAAAAGAAATGCAACTGCCAAGTCTCCCAGGCAGAAGAAAATGGCTCCAACTGAGGAGGAGAAAGAGCGCCGGGCAAGGCAAGCACCGGGGAGAGGGTGGGGATGCGGGTCAACAAGCAGTGAAGGGCTGAGAGGCCAAGGGAGGGATCTGGATTTTATTCAGGTGCTGCAGGAAGTCACTGAAGGATGTGATCAAGGGAGGAATATGATCAACTCTCTAAGATCTGGCTCAACATCTCTCCCTCCTTGACTTCTTCCCAGACATCTCAAAGGAGGGGTCCCAGAACTCTGCCTACCATGCCTCTCCCCTGGGCTCAAAGAACCTCCACAGGAGGGCGACGCAGCTTGGACGTCAGCATGCTCCCCTATGACCTTCACTGCCTCGCCCAACTCCTCAACTGGCCGAGAACCATCCCTGTCAAGACCCAATTCCAACGTGCCCACCGTCCTGGTTACGTCTTGCTGCACAAGAAGTGTAACACTCTCAGGTCATCCCTCACCCCATTCAGGTCTGTGCACCTTTAATCCCATCTCATCTCCTACCCATCTCCAAAAACCAACAGCAAACCTCCCTATGTCCTCACCCTCTTCTCTGAGGATCCTCTCACCTTCCTGCTAGGTTTGAAATTTAGTCTCCAGGGCCAGGGCTCTCCCCTACGAATCCTGCACCACTTGGACAGCAGTCAGCCAGGTGTCTTCCCTCCTCACTGCCACTTCCTGCCCCTTCCTCCTCCCTAGAGACACTTGCTTTCCAAGTCACTCCTTAATAGCCCCCTAGCAACAATCCCCTCTTGCCTGCCCCATAATTTTCCCCTTTCCTGGACCATTCCCAATGCACAGAAACATCCAGTATTTTCCTTGGGAAAATGACATGTTCCCCAACCTCACTGCATCCTTCAACTACCACCCACTTCTTTGCTCCACAGGAAAAATCACTGAGATGGCCATACTGTCTCCATCTTCTTTCTATTCTCCCCTGACTTCAGTCAGGCCTCTGTCCCCATCCAACCACCAAGACTGCTCTTGTGGAAGTGACAACTGATAAGAGCAGATTACCTGTGGAGGTTAACTTCTGAAACCTATCAACAGTACTGGGTCCCCTCCCCTTCCTAAAGCACTCTCTTCCCTCACTTTCTGAGGCATCCTTCTCTCTGGGTTCTCCTCCTCCTCCTCTTGCCGATCCTCTCAGCTGTCTTTGCTGGCTGCTGCTCATCCTCTAAACCTCTACACACCAGAGAAAACCAGAGGTCAAACCTTGGACCTCATCTGTTTTCTACTTGACGATCTCATCTCTCTCCTATTTCCTCCCACAAACTCTACAGTCTCATGTCCAACTGCTTTCCTGACATCTCCACTTGGATGCTACCTGGATCTCAGACCTCACGTCCACGCTGAAATTATTTTCTTCCCTGAACCTGCTCCTCCCACATTCACTTAATGGCAACTCCACCTCTCCAGACGCTTAGGTCGAATGCATGAGGCATCCTTGCCTCCTCTCACTCATACATCCAATCCGTCAACAGTGAGGCCTGCTGGCTGCACACTCAGACCATTTACAGAATCTGACCACTTTTTTGTTTTTTAAACAGGCTTTTTCGCTTTTTAAACCACTTGTATCACTGATTCGAGCCACAGTCATCTCTTGCCAGGACAACTGTACTTGTCTCCAGCCCAGTCTCTGGGCTTCTAACCTTGCCTCTACAGTTTGTTCTCCACAGAGCAGCCAGAGTGATCCTTTAAAATCCAAGTCGGTCACACCACAACTCTGCTCAAAACCCAAAGGCTTCCTATCACACTCAGAGTAAAGCTAAACTCCTTTCTATGGCCTATGAGAACCCTCACAATTGAGAATCCCCCTTCCTGCCTCACCTTCTCTCCTACAATTGTCCCTCTTCTCTGCCCCGCTGCTAGAGCCCCTCTGGCCTCCTTACTGGCCCTGAACATGCTGACCACACTCCACTCGGGACTCTGTATCTGCTGGGCCCTCTGCCTTGGAGGCTCTTACTCACAGGACGCTCAGACATCCCAGCAGCTCTTCTGAGCTGTGCACACACGGCTCCCTGGCAGGAAGGCCTTATCTAAGTAATATGGCAACCCCAACCTCCTCAACCTGCTCTTTTTCTGTGGCTGTCTGACACATTATACACTTGTTTATTCATTGTTTCCTCCAATTAAAATTTAAGTTCCATGTGAAAGAGGTATTTGCACTGGTCACTTGTTATTAACACCTGCATCTTGAACAATGTCAAACACATGCAGGAACTTGAATATTTGTTAATGAACGATCACCTCCTCTAAACTCGCAGCACTTGTCTATACAGCCAGTCACTCTAATCTTTGATTACTTCTCCACATATCTTTTCTCCCCTCTAGACAGTGGGCTCAAGATAAGTGGTATTACCTTCGTATCTCCAAAGTTTAGAGTAGCACTGTCCAATAGAATTTTCTGCAACGCAAATGTTCTATATCTGCACTGTTCAATACACTAGCCTTTAACCACATGTGTCTACTGAACACGTGAAATGTGGTTGCTGTGACTAAGGAACTGAATGTTAAATTTTATTTAATTTTAATTAAGTTAAATTTAATTGCTCCAGGCACTGTGGCTCAAGCCTGTCATTCCAGCACTTTGGGAGGTCAAGGTGGGCGAATCACTTGAGGTCAGGATTTCGAGACCAGCCGGACCAACATGGTGAAACCCCCATCTCTACTAAAAATACAAAATAATTAGCAGGGTGTGGTGGCAGGTGCCTGTAATCCCAGCTACTCAGGAGGCTGAGGCAGGAGAATTGCTTGAACCTGGGAGGCAGAGGTTGCAGTGAGTCGAGATCGCACCACTGCACTCCAGCCTGAGCGACAAAGCAAGACTCCATCTCAAAAAAAAAAAAAAAAAAAAAAAAAATTAATTGGCCACATGTGGCTGTGGTAATGTACAGAGTTACAGAGCACAATGAGAACAGATACTTGTCTTACACTCTCTGAACCCAAAACTCTAGCCCAGAACTCTGCCCACAAGAAGTGCTAAGTATAACGACAAGGAAGTCAGGCAGAGACAAACAGAAGATCCTTATGAAATACAATTTTAAAAGTCCAACTTCTGCGACAGCGCACAATAAAATGCAATATAATCTCAAGCAACAACAAAAATACTTATACCGCAGTTCCTGCTCCACTGCTACTTCGAAACTTCTTGCTGGAGAAAGTAACCCTCATCAAGTCTCGCTGGTAAGGCACAGACACAAGGGCTTTTATCAAGAAAGGAAAAAAAAATTCTCTTACCAGGGCTCACTTCCTTAACAGAAAATTTTTAATTCAATATAATTTCACTTATCAATGTCCTGTTTATTTTTCCTCTAGTCTCCCTACTTCCAAAAGACCAACCTCCCACACACACATATAGTACCTCCTTTATCTCCAGAGACAAACAGATGCAATAAGCTTTAGGGTCTCGGCTCACTGCAGCTCGCAGGATAAATGCCCTGCATAGCTACTCACGCTGCATAGCCGGAGGCCGAACCCCGCACTAGGCTCAGAAAACCAAATAGGGTGTGGGAGCGATGGATTATTTGGGAGAGCGAGGGCAGGCGTTGGTGGGTTCCTGAGAATCAGAGACCAGATGGAAGAGTTGGAGGGTGGGTCTCAAAGGGGGTTTAAGTAGACCCCATGGAAAACAGGAAGGTTCTCAAATTCTCCCCAGGAAGCAAACGGAGCTCTCCTAAATCAACCGGCCGAGCAGAGGAGGCCCAGACCCCCGGCCTCGCACCCAACCCACCCGCTCGGCCGGTCCTCACTGCGGCCGGGGCCGGCGGGCAGCCCCGGGACTGGACGAGGGCGCGGGTTTTCTACCTGCGTGGTCAGGCCCTGCTCCTCATCGTCCTGGCCGCTCAGGACCCGCCGCAGCTTCTCCATGGCCCCGTTCCAGGGCCGTAGCGCCCGCCACTCTGTTGCCGGCCCCTAACGCCCACCAGGAAACCCCGAACCCGAATCCCACAGAGCAGCCGGAAGTCCGGTCCCGCACACTTCCGGCTCGTCAGCGCTGCCAGGGCGGCCACCGTAGCAATGCGCGCATGCTCACTAGCGTTTCCTTCTGGCCTGGACGTGGTCCGTGAAGTCTGCGTAGTGGGCGCTGATGGTGGGGCTGTCCGTTCCCACTGTCCGCGAGGTGCGGGGTGGCAACGCGCGGGGACACAGCGTGGGTATGGACCCCCTTGCCCACAGCTGGCGCACAGCCATGAAGGTAGACCTGACCGGGGCACGAGCACTGAACCCTGCAGACCCGGCGTCCTCCGGACCCCGCGAGGGGCCCTGCTGGGCGGGTCCGCGGTCCCGAATGCGCCTTTCCTCGCCTGGAATCGGGGAGCGGAGGGCTTCTGGGGGCAGGTGGCCGTGCTCCGACGAGCGCCCTGCCACCCACGAGGGGGCTCTGGGGACGTCGGCAGCCCTCCCAGTGGGTCTGCTCATCCGGAGACACAAACACCTGCCTCAGGATTAAAGCGAGGAACTGTATTTCAGACCGTCTCAGGAGAAGTAGCAGGAGGCTGCCTCACTCCTTTGCCATTGTGAGAGCTATTTCTTTACTCAGTTCCCTGGTCAGCTAGGAGTTTGAAAGAGTGAAATCTTATAGAAGGAATAGCTACTGCAACCCATTTTTCCAGTTTTGCGTAAACAGACCATTGAACAAGCGTTCACTGTTCTCCAGCTCGTGCTGGATGAACAAACACTAACAGAGGGGGAAGTGGCATTTTTTTCTCTCATTTTCCACCATGCTAAGAAAGGAGATTAAAAATCAGGGCTGCCTAATATGGGCTCCAGAAGTCTTTAAGTGGTAGGTTTTGTTCTGTTTGCTTCTAGGCTTGGTAAGATGGTAAAGAGAATGTCTATTATTTTGTTTAACTACTTTGCCGACTCTATTTCCTCCCTAAAATCTTTCAGTTAAAAGGTGGATACTCAAAAAGGTTTATTGTCCATCCTACTGCCTCAGTAGAGATTTTATCTAAATTAGATGAAAACAAATACCACAGGAACCTTAGGAAAGCAAGTCGCGCCTTCTCGTGATAAAACAGTCTAATGCTCAGCATCCTTATCCTTTAGGCAGAAGATACTTCTATGTGGCCTATTCATACTAACATGTCAAGTCTTATCCTTATGTCCTTAACTTTAAAAGGTCAGAAAGTAGATTGTAAAATCTATAGAAAACTCTATGCTTCTATTGAATAAGTCATAGAGTATATCTGTTACAGGAAAGGGGTCCGGATCCATACCCCAAAAGAGAGTTCTTGGATCTTAAGAAAATATTCAGGGCAAGTGAAAGCAAGTTTATTAAGAAAGTAGAGGAACATCGGGAGGCTGAGGCAGAGAATTGCTTGAACCCGGGAGGCAAAGCTTGCAGTGAACCGAGATCGCTCCATTGCACTCCATCCTGGGTGACAGAGTGAGACTCCGTCTCAAAAAACAAACAAAAAACCATACTTCCTAGCTTTTCCTGCTTCCTGGCCACAGTTTTTTCAAGAGCCAATGACTCTCCTGAACACAAGGCAGCCCAGGCACAAAATTGTTGGGGTGATCAGACCCAACACAAGGTTTTGGGGGTGACAAAGTCCGGTGGAGTCAAAGGACTGAGAAAAAGTTTGAGGGAGAAACCTGGGACGATGGGGACCATCACTACTGTGGAGGCTGCGAAGACCCCCGAGGCTCTAGGAACCCACAGTATTTATTGGTAATCCAATAAAGAAACAGGTGGTAAGAATGTGGCGGGCAAAAGGACACGTTGCATTAAGCACCTGATTTACAGCTGTGATGGGTTACCTTTTATATGGAACATGTTCTGCTACTTGAGATAATGGGAATAGGGGCCTAGGAGCCTAGGAAGGCTAGACACATTCCAACGGACATTATGCAAGTCCTGCCTCGGTTTCCCTCCCAAAACTCTGCTTTTTCCCAACATGCCCCCCTTCTCTTTATTGTAAAAGAGAAGGTATCATTATTGCTAGCTGTCATTTTTACTAGAGTCACTCTGGTTTGAACGCTTCCAACATATCTCCCCTTTCCCTTTTACAAGAGGACCCTTAATCCTAGGGGTAGCAGAAGAATGAAGGTCCATCTTCTGTAACTTCTTCATGCTGAATAGGGGCGATGATACTCTTGCCTTAACTATTAGGGTCTCTCGTATTCAGGGTAGAGAGTAGCTGAGTCAGAAAGCATTGGTCCCTTAAGCATCGTAACTTGGTCGGTCCTCGTTCCATCTTCGCATTCAAATTCAACTGGCTCATGGCTTGTACTGAGAAATCCATGGGTCCCTCCAGTCTCCTGTTCCATGGCTGTACACATCTTGAGGGCATCCACGCAGTTCGTTCATTTGCAAAATCAGAAGCATACCTCACCCCCACGTTAGTAAATCTACTGAAACAGAAGCAAAAACTTTTGTGGCTGTAGCCGGGAGGCCACCGATAATGACAAACAGGCCTTTTCTGGTTAACACAAGGCATAGAGAAATCGTATCGAGGCTTTTCAAACCTTCATTTCGCGCTGTACGGGGGGGTCCACTAGATGCTATGGCTGATAGATCTTCAGATGTTTGGTGGGCACCCACATAGGCACCTGATTGTCACCTGGAAAGACACAAGCAAATTGTCTTCCCCATAAAATTATCTTTAGGCAGGGATTGGAGAAAGTAGATTCAGAGGTAAGGAGAATTTGGGGGCCTAATGACTTCCTGATGTTTGATAGGTGTTCCCTCGGAAGTTAGGAATTCCCTTTCTCTCCATATTGCTGCGTGGGCATGGAGGACTAGGTAAGCATACTTAGAGTCTGTATATATATTTACCTTTTTTCCTTCTAATTCTAGTGTACAATGGCCCCTGCTTTTGCTAGGATGTCTCTCCCTAACAAAGGAGTGGGGCTTTCGGGCATAATTAGAAAGGCATGTGAGAAGAGTCAAGTTCCCCAGTGACAACTTAGTGGCTGGGAGAAGTATCTAGTGACCGCTTGTCCTAGGACCCCTCGGAGAGCGACAGATCTGGAGGACAGTTGTCCAGGACAGGAGAGTAAGACTGAGAAGGCCGCACCAGTGTCCAGGAGACAGTTAACCTCCTGGCCCTCAATGGTCAAGCATACCCGGGGCTCTGTGAGGGTGATGGCATGGGCTGGCGCTTGCCCCAGGCTCCCTCAATCCTGCTGCTGGATCATCTGGTTAGTGGCTTCTGACTCAGAGGAACTTCGTCCCGCAGGGCAGTGGGCCTTCCAGTGATTCCCGTGACATAAGGGGCGTGGACGAGGGGGTGGCTAATTTCTATTCGGACAATCTTTTGAGAGTGCCCTTGTAGATCGCACTGGAAGCAAGCCCTATTAGGCTTTCGATTTTCCCAGCCTTTCCCTTTTCCAGAGCCTCCAAAGTCCGCTTGCCTGAAAGCCATGATTAAAGCAGTGGCCTTTTTTTTTTAAATCCTGTTTGTCCTGTTCCACCTGCTCCTCCTGATCTCTAGTATAAAAAAACCGAGGTTGCCAAGTTCAATAGGGTTTTTAAGTTTTGCTCCGGGCCTAAGGCAGACTTTGAAAATTTTTTCTAATGTCTGCAGCTGACTGAGTGACAGACTTATCCTTTAAGATTAGTTGGCCTTCAATAGAGTCAGGTGACAGAGAGGTATGCTTCCTCAATGCCTCCCTTTGTCTCTCCGGAAAGGCAGTAGGATTTTCTTCCTTTCCCCGTGTTATAGTAGACATCACTGAATAATTCATAGGCTTCTTCCTGGTTTTCCTTTGTCCTTCTAGCACACAAGTTAGCAAATGTCTGCGGCACCAATCTCTGTGTTCTGATTCTGTGTCCCAATGAGGGTCTACACTGGGAACTCCCTGCTGGCCTGTGGGGAATCGTTCTCTTTCCTCTGTTGTCATCCTGTCATTGACCTGACTGAGATCAGAGATGGCCAAACGCTTGGGCTGCAGTTATGGCGGCACTTCTCTCATTTGGGGTTAGTGTCTGATCTAGCAGTAACGTTATATCTCTCCATGTCAGATCAAAGGATTGTCCTAACCCTCGTGAAACATCAATATAGCCATCAGGGTTATCTGAGAATTTACCTAGGTCTATTTTAATTTGTTTCAAGTCTGAGAAGGAAAAAGGTAAGTATACCCTGACTGGGCCGAATTCTCCAGAATACATCTTACGGGCGTTTTTGCCTTGAGGGAAATGTTTCCCATCTCCAAAAAAAAAATAGGGGTGCCAGCACCCCTAGTAATTTTCCGATGAGCATTAGTCCTAGAGCGTCCTCTATGGTCCTGATGCTTATTCCTTTTCAGGGTGAGTAACCGTCCATGGACCTCTGCCTATCGGATTCGTTACGCTTATCAATGTCGCAGTCCTGCACCTTTTTTCCGCCTTTCTTGACCACGAAGAAAGGGGTCCGGGCTGGTGGATTCTAGTGGTCCTTTACCAGTGTGACCAACATTGTCTTTGGGCTCAGGGGTGAGTTCTAGAGCTGGGCTGGGTTCCTGAGGATTTCATAACAACCCAGCCACCCCATCAAGATGCACTCCCAAAAACAAAACTTCTTGTGCAAATTCATTTCAGAGAGGGTGTAGGTAACCTTTTGAGTCAGGATTGAGAGAGAGTTTTTTGATTCTGTGAGTACGTTAAGGCTTGGCTGAGTGCAAAGAGCTCCCACGTTTGAGCAGACCAATTATTAGGCAGTTTTCCTAACTGCTTCTACAAGAGTTTCCCTATAAATTATTGAGTACCCATCGTGGGCTTTTTTTTTTCCCTCAGTCGCCGGGGAGGAACCATCTATGGTCCTGTCCTGAAGGGAGTTCCTCCTAGGTCTGGTCAGACCTTTGTATGGTAATTAAGATTTAAATTCCTTGTTAGGAAAACTGCTTGGTTAAGGGAATTTTTAGTGGTTAATGTTAAATCACCTTTTCCTTACAGGATAGCCCTATACTTTTAGATTTTTGAGTTAGGAAGCTATCTTTTAGCTTTTTGTTTTACTTAGGATAGCGCTGAACTGGTGAGGTGTGCTTACAATGAGGTTTCCTCTAAAAGTTATTTTTCTACTTTCTTCTGCCAGCAAAGCAGTTGCCGCTAATGGAATGTATGTGGGCCATCCGCGGGTTACTGGGTTAAGGATTTTTGATAGGAAGGCTAGTGGTTGTCAGTGGTCTCAGTGCTTTCAGGCTACTCCCTTGTTTACACTGACAAAAAGGTAGCATTGGAGTATTATAGGGTCAGAAGACCTTCAATGATCAATTATAGGTTTTAATTTTACCCTGGATTTTAAAGGAATAGGGTACACTTTTTAACTACTTGTATATCTTTGTCCTTTGTAGATGGATTCTGGAAACAGCAGAGGGGTGTTTGCCGTCCTCCCTGCTGGATTATAGTTAGGGGAAATCGCCCTGCTTTTAGGTCTCCCTCAGCTCTAGCCTTTTGAATAGAATTTTGTACAGCACCACCAGTTGCTCCAGGTTTTAATGTTGCAACTACAGAAGTTTTGTAGCTAATTAATCTTGCCCATTAAGAGGCGAAAGAGGAGGTGACCTTTCACTTAGTTCAGCAGGTAGAGCCGATGGGCTGGTAAAATATTTCTTCAGTTTCCCTTTAATTTCCTAGGTTTCCTGTTCCTCACATTCAGAATCTGAAGCTTCTTACACTCGTCCTCCTCTTCATCTGAATCTTCATCTGTTTGAAACTGCTCAAGAGCTTTTATTAGCACCCACATAGACCAAACCAAACTGGAATTTTTGCTCTATATGCTTTTTTAAAAATCTGCCAATTCTCTCCCATTCATCCAACTCCATAGACTCTTCTTCCAGGCACCATGGGCTAGGATGAGTGATAACAAATTTTGAGTACTAATTTTCACTCCCCCTCTTCAAAATAAATGCTTTAAGAAATTTAGTATAAGCAGAATGTCTGCTTTCACTTTGTCCCATGTTACTCTGGTTCTTCTGAGTGCTCAGCTTTCCCGCCAAGCTTCTTTTAGATGTCCTCGGGTGTCCTTTGACGATGTATCCTCTGCTTTCACATGCTCTAGCGTTACTTTCACCAAGGTCTTTGTCGCCCCACATTGGGTGGCCAGGAATGTTGGGGTGATCAGATCCAACACCAGGTCGTGGGGGTGACAAAGTCCAGCAGTGTCAAAGGATTGAGAAAAAGACAGTTTGAGAGAGAAAGGTGAGACACCAGAGGGTCATCGCTATCGCGGAGGCTGCAAAGACCCCGAACTCTAGGAGCCCACGGTATTTATTGGTAATCCAACTAAGAAGCTGGTGGTGAGAACGTGGAGGTCAAAAGGACACGCTGTATTAAGCTCATGATCTACAGCTGTGACAGTTTAGCTGGGCGTGGTCCCCCAGAGGCTGTGTGCTTTCTCCTTTTTGACATCTGCATCTGTGTATTGGGCTGTAGACAGCACTGCAAGGCCAAGGACAAAAGCAGCAATGCAGATGGAGGCTCCTGGATAGCCGTTTAAAAAAAGAAAAAAGAGAAGAAATGTGTTGCCCTGTAGCTGTCGGCTTTAGCAACTGATTAAATACTTTGTGCAATAAAATAAACTTAATCAAATCTCCTATGTCATTGAAATATCTGCAGGGCTGACTGCTCTTCCTAACTGTGGGTTGAGGTGACTTAGGGACATGGTAATTGGGCTGTGGTAGAAAAGACTCCTACGTATGCCCAGGAGCAGGGAGCACTGCAGCGAGAGCCTGGGAACTCCGAACATCTGCTCTTCCTCCCAGCCTCCTCCACTGGACTCAGTACATTTATGATGTCAACGTCATGTGTTTTTGCCTGAGGTCTGAGACTATTTGTGGCAAAATTTTGCCACCTTGTGACATCACAAAATTCAAATTCTGAGGCGTTTGTTGTTAGGAATAGAAAAGTACTTTCCAAAACACATACCTTCTCCTTATTGGAACATCCCTTTATCTACTAAAATGTACAGAAAACTCTAGAACAAAAACTTCCCAAATGTTTGTAAATCTCAACTCCTCAGATGTAGTGTCTGGGCTAGGTAAGGCAGGGGCATAGACTGGAAAAAGTATAAAGCTTCCATTTTTTGTTTGTAACAATCCTTCTGCAAGTGATTAACAAATGGCCTCGATGCAAAGAAAGAAAATCTACCCCTTAACCGCCTTCTGCCTCCATGAACAGGCCTAGATGGGAAATGTGGGTAGTGAGAGGGGGACTCTTGATGTCACAAAGGGGTGCTTGGGAATGTCCTCAACTCTCTCCCTTCCATGTCCATGGAGAAGAGGAGGGTTCTGGTCATAAAGGGTTTGCTAATTCATTGCCATTTGCTCAGCTCCTAACCAGCTATAAAACTGCAAGAAAGTCACTTGCAAGAAAGTCCTTGGATCTTTGGTTCCTTATTTTTAAAAAAAAAGAAGAGGGAAAGATGAGATAATCTCTAGTGAACTTCTGGAATTACAACACTTTGCCCATTGGTTCATGCAAAGAGTGTGTGTGTGTGTGTGTGTGTGTGTGTGTGTGTGTGTGTGTGTGTGAGAGAGAGAGAGAGAGAGAGAGAGAGAATGGAAAAGAAGTGGTGCCTGAACTGAAGGAGCTGATCCTATGGGGAGAAGTCCATCCCACCATCCCACAGGACTGGCATAAACACTGAAGGTCATCTCTGGTTGAAGGCCAACAGCCTCCCTCCTAAGTGTCTACAATGAGTGCTTAACACAGAATGACAATTCTATTTTGGGCTCCCCCATCCCAGTTTATTTTAAATATTAATTTGTTGGGGGAGTATGGAAAAGCATTATTCTAAGAGCCTAACTATATCAAAAGCTACACCCAGAGATATCAGTTTCCCCTTGTCTCTTCTCATTCTCTCTTCTCATTCTTTCCACCCCATTCCCACCCATCCCTTGTAGGTAAATAATCTCATTAATTTCTGGTTTCTACTTCCTTTGTTTCTTTTGCACAAGAGAGCTGATACATGCATACTTTCCTACATCTCCCTTCTTATGTGAAGGATAGAATATTATAGTCTTTTCATTTTGCTTTTTTCATTTAACAGTGTACCCTGGAAATCAGTTCATATCAGTTTTCAGAGATTTTCTCCCTTTTTTGGCACAGCAGTGTAATACTGCATTGTTCTGTAGTTTTCTCAATGACTACTTAGATTGTTTCTAATATTTTTCAATAAGAAACAATATTGCAATAAATCTAATGCACATATATATGTATATGAGAGGTCTTCAAAAAGTTAACAGGAAATATATATTATGAAAAACCTATCCATGAATTTTAAACGTTTTTGCACCAAAATGAACCTGTACTAACTTTTTATAACATGTCTGAACAGGTTCAAGTTTGAGGCATTAAGAAGGATAAGACATCAATTTGAAGAGAGTCCCTGTCAGAGCAACATGACTTGAAAGCAAGAAGGAAAAAAAAATAAAACAAGAACAAACATCAAATTTATGCTGATGTTTGGCTGCAAGAATAGTGAAATCATTGATACTTTACAAGACACTTGTAAGGACAGTGCCCCCAAAGGAATCAGCAGTTAAAAAATGCGTATAACCTGTTTTCAGAAGGGACAAGATTAATTTGAATATGAAGCAGTGGCCATCCACATCAATTTATGAGGAAAAAATTCATTCTGTTCGTGCCCTAACTGAAGAGGACTGACAACAGCACAAACAATAGCCAACATCATAGACATCTCAACCAGGTACAGCTTACCCAATTCTGACTGAAATTTCAAGTTGAGCAAACTTTCCACTTGATGAGTGTCAAAACCATCATGCCCAGATCAGCTGCAGACAAGAGCAGAGGTTTCAGTGGAAATTTTAAACAAGTGGGATTAAGATCCTGAAGCATTTCTTCAAAGAATTGTAACAGGAGATAAACCATGGCTTTACCAGTACAATACTGAAGACCAAGCACAATCAAAGCAATGGCTACCAAGGGGCCAAAGTGGTCCCATTAAGGCAGAAGTGGACCAGTCAAGAGCAAAGGTCATGGCAACAGTGTTTTGGAATGCCAAGACATTTTGCAGTGATGTCTGTTTATTATGTTTTGAGAAAGTTGGCCAAACCTTTAGTAGAAAAATGACCAGGAGAACTTCACCAAAGTGACCTTCGTTCAATTTCAGACCACCACAATAAAGCAAAAAATTGCAATTATAAATTTTTTGGTTTCCCAGTACATGTAAAAGTTATATTTACACTATACTATAGTCTATTAAGGGTGCAATAGCATTACATCTGAAAAAAAAATGGTCATGCCTTAATTTAAAAATGCTTTATTACTAAAAAATGCTAGCAATCATCTGAACCTTCAGTGAGTCATAATATTTTTGCTAGTGGAGGGCATTGCCTCGATGTTGATGACTGCTAACTGATCAGGATGGTGGTTGCTGAAGGTTGGGGTGGCTGTGGCAATTTCTTAACATAAGACAACAGTGAAGTTTCCTGCATTGATTGACTCTTCCTTTCATGAAATATTTCTGTATAGCATGTAATGCTGTTTGATAGCATTTTACCCACAGTAGAATTTATTTCAAAATTGAAGTCAGTCCTCTTAAACCCTGTCACTTCTTTATAACTAAGTTCATCATACAATGTTCTAAATCTTTTGTTGTCATTTCAACAATGTTCACAGCATCTTTACCAGGGATAGATTCTGTCTCAAGAAATCACTTTCTTTGTTCAGGCATTAGAAGCAACCCCTCATCTGTTCAAGTTTTCTCATGAGATTGCAGCATTTCAGTCACATTTTCAGGCTCCATTTTTAATTCTATTTCTCTTGCTATTTCTACCACATCTGCAGTTACTTCCTCCACTGAAGCCTTGAACCCCTCAAAGTCGCCCATGAGGGTTGGAATCAACTTCTTCCAAATTCCTGTTAATGTTGATATTTTGACCTCCTCTCATGAATCATGAATGTTTTTAATGACATCTAAAATGGTAAGTCCTTTCCAGAAGGTTTTCAATTTACTTCGCCCCAATCCATCAGAGGAATCACTGTCTATGGCAACTGTAGGCTTATAAAAGGTATTCCTTAAATAATATGACTTGAAAGTCTAAATGACTCCTTGATCCATAAGATGCAGAATGGGTGTTGTGTTAGCAAGCATGAAAACAACATTCATCTTGTGCATCTCCATCCAAGCTCTTCGGTGACCAGGTACCTTGTCGATGAGCAGTAATATTTTGAATGAGATCTTTTTTCCTGAGCAGTGGGTCTCGACAATGGGCTTAAAATATCCATTAAACCATGCTGTAAACAGATGTGCTGTCATACAGGCTTTGATGTTCCTTATACAGAGTACAAGCATAGGCAGAGTAGATTTAGTGTAATTCTTAAGGGCCCTTGGATTTTCAGAATGGTAAGTGAACATTGGTGTGAACTTAAGGTCACCAGCTCCATTAGCCCCTAACAAGAGAGTCAGCCTGTCCTTTGAAGCTTTGAAGCTAGGTATTGACTTCTCTCTAGCTATGGAAGTCCTAGATGACATCTTCTGATTTAAGGCTGTTTTGTCTACATTGAAAGTCTATTATTTAGTGTAGCCACCTTCATCAATTATCTTTGTAAGATCTTCTGGATAACTTGCTTCAGCTTCTACATCAGCACTTACTGCTTCACCTCGCACTTTTATGTTATGGAGATGGCTTCATTCCTTAAATGTCATGAACCAACGAGCTTCAAGCCATTCTTCTGCAGCTTCCTCACCTCCCTCAGGCTTCATAGAATTTAATAGAGTTAGGGCTTTGCTGTGGATTAGGTTTTTGCTTATGGGAGGATTGTGGCTGGTTGAATCTTCTATCCAGACTACTACAACTTTCCCCATATCAAAAATAAGGCACTTTCATTTTTTGATCATTTGTTCACTGGAGTGACATTTACTTTTAATTTCCTGAAAAATTTCCTTTGCATTTACAAAGTAGCTAATTATTCAGTGGAAGAGGCCTAGTTTTTGACATGCCTTCCTCAATATGCTTAATAATTTCTAGCTTTTGATTTAAAACAAGACACGTGCGACTCTTCCTTTCACTTGAATGCTGAGAGCCCATGCAGGGTTATTAATTAGCCTAATTTCAATATTGTTATTTCTTAAGTTATGGAGAGGCTTGAAGAGAAGGAGACTCGAGATGGGAATGGCTGGTCAGTGGAGCGGTCAGAATACACACAACATATATTAATTAACTTCGCTATCTTATATGAGCACAGTTCTTGGCACTCCAGAACAATTACAGTAGTAACATCAAAGATCACTGATCAGAGATCACCATAACTGATATAATAATAATGGAAAATTTTGAAATATTGTGAGAATTACCAACATGTGACAGAGATACAACATGAACAAATGCTGTTGGAAGAATGGCACTGATAGATTTGCTCAATGCAGGGTTGCCACAAACTTTCAACTTGTAAAAAAGAGCAGTATCTGTGAAAGACAGTAAAGCAGAAAGCAATAAAATGAAGTGTGCCCATATATACTAATAAGACATAGTTCATTTTATTAATAAAGCACCTGTCAATTTCAGTTGAGTAATTTTTATCAGGAATGGGTTTTGAATTTTGTTCAAGGCTTTTACGGCATCTGTGGGATAACTGCAACGTCTCCCTGGATCTATAAATACATAGAGGATATTAATGAATTTTCAAATATTGAACCAACTTTGCATTCCTGGAATAAATCTCACTTGATCATGATAAATTATGTGATGCTGAATTCTATTTGCTATTTTTTCCATCTTTTATTTTCAATCTTCCTGGACATCATATCATTGAATTTTTAGTATTCAATCTGAGAATCTTTATCTTTTGTTTTTGTGAGTTTTTAAAACTCATTTATAATTATCACAATGACCATAAACAAGATGTATTTTTGCTATTTATTTCGTATCTTACTTTTATTGAATTTTTGTTTTGTTTATTTAAAGTCTCTTTTTCTTCTTTCTTTTTGGTCATTTTGAGTATTCTGCCAGTTTAAAAGTTAAACGTTACACTTCTGTTCTCATAGTGGTTACGGTTAATTTGAAGCCTGTAATTATGTGTATTTACCCATAGTAATAAACTTAGCAACATCTACAGTGCTTTAAAGTCAAGAATTTTTGCACATAATTATGTCCCTTAATCTCCCTCTTCCCTCAGCCCCCATCATGTTGATATTTTAATTCTGGGCTGTTATGAATACAGTCGTTTTCCTTTTTTGATCTGTTAAATTAAAACTTGGCCTGAGGCTGCCAAAATCCCTGAGTAAGGAAGTATAAACTGGTTTAGTAGGTAAACAAACTGAAAGCCTAATTAAGGAGTATTCTTGGTAACAAACAGCTGAGTGTCAGCCAATCTGAGCAGTGGCCTTCAGCCAATCACAGGCTTCCTGCTGATCAGTCCACATCCAAATACAGCAAACACAAAGCTGAAACCAGTCACACCCATTCTGCACCTCACTTTCCTTCTCCGCCTATAAACTCTCCCTGCCCACTCTGAGGAGCAGAGCTTTCTGAACTGCCACTGGTTTAGTGCTGCTGATTCATGAATCGTCATTTGCTCAATTAAACTGTTTAATTTGTCTAAAAACTTCTTTTGACAGGTCCTATAATAAACTTTACCTAGGTATTGTTACCCTTAATTTTTATGTCTTTTGTAGAAATATGCTAGATTTGCTGTTTTCTCATTTAAACCTTCCTTTAAGAGTGTTTTCAACATGGGGCAAAATTTTGGAAATATATGAATGAGAATATTTTTATTATACTTTCACATTTAATGACAATTTGATTGGATAAAACTTTTAGTATTCAAAGTTCTTTTCTTTTAACATTTTAAAAATATTCTACTGTTTTTCTCTTGTATCATTTTGCTATTGAGGAGTCCACAATCAATCTGACTCTTATTCCTTTGTAGGTAGGATGATGATATAACTTATCATTCAACTGGGACACTTTGGAGTGTGAAGGGGATACTAGTAATAATTAGACTTGTCAGTGGGTGTAACCTAGGACTGTCCTGTGTATGTCAAGACATGTGGTCCACTTATTTATAGGTGTTCAGTCACCCTATTTATAGGTGATTAGTTCTTTCTCTCTAGAAGCTTTTAGAATTTTATTCTTTGTGTTTGATATTTTTAGGTGTTGCTGTAATACTTCTAGGTGTGGGCTTCTTTGTTTTTCTCTACTTGGCCTTCTGTGATACTGTGATTTATAATATGAAACATATATTTAGTCTTTCTCCTTTTTCCTGGCATGTAGCTCCAAAAACCCACAGAATCTCCAAAGTGATGAGTCTATTTGTATGCCAGTGAGATGAATGTGGGCAGGGGGATCCTGGATAGCCTCAGCATGAGAGGGGGTTGCCCGGGTGCCCCCTGTGTGATTAGAGGGTTGGAACTTCAGCTTTAGGCTACCCTCAACCTTGGAGGGGAGAAGGGCTGTAGGTTGAGTCAATCACAATGGCCAGTGATTGAATCAATCATGTCTAGGTAATGAAACCTCCATACAAAAACAAAAAGGCTAGAATCAGAGAGCTTCTGCATTGATCAACAAGAACATATCAATGTGCCAGAATAGTAGCACAACCCAACTCCATGAGGACAAACTTTTCTGCTCAGGAATTTCCAAACCTCACCCTATGTATCCATTCATCTGGCTGTGCATTTGTATTCTTTAAAATATCCTTTGTAACAAACAGGCACTGATAAATGTTAGACACAGTTTATGGGAGGCCACTGTTTTGGACAGCCCTCTTCACTAGGCCCCAGTAAAGCAGATCAAACCAGAATGGAGCCATTTGTGGTAAGTGCCTTGGAAGCATATAGAACCTTTAAATTTCATCCTTTCTCTCCCTCCTTCTTTCCTTCCTTCTTGTCTCTTCTTTTCCTTTCTCCCTCCTGCCTTTCCTCCCCTTTTCCTTCCTCTGTCTTCCTTCCTCCCTCCCTCCCTCTCCTCCTTGCCTTCTTTTCTTCCTTCCTTTGTCTTTCTCTCCCTTTCTCCCCTCCTCTTCTCTCTTTGTTCCTTTATTCCTTTTCCCCTCTTCCTTCATCCTTCCCTTTTTTCCATCTTTTCCTTCTTCCTTGATTCTTCCACTCTTTCTTCCTCCTTCCCTCCCTCCCTCCCCTTCTTTTCTTTCTTTCCTTCTTTCTTCCCTCCCTCCTTCCTGTTTCTACCTCCTTTCCTCTTCTCCTCTCTTCTCCCCTCTTTTCTACTCTCCTCCCTTTCTTCTTCCCTTTCTTTCCTTCCTTCCTCCTCTTTTCCTTCCTCCCACCCTCCTTTTCTCCCTTTCCCTTCTTCTTCTCTCCCTTCCTTCTTTCCTTCTTCCTCTCTTCCTTCCTTCCTCCCTTCCTCTCCTCCTTCCCTTCCTTTCTTTCTTCCTTCTTCCCGTCTTCCTTCCTCCTTCCCTTCCTTCCATATTTTTCTTTTCTTCCTTCTTCCACACTTTCTTCCTCCCTCCCTCCCTCCCTATCCTCCTTTCTTCCTTCCTTCCCTTCTTCCTCTCTTTCTGCCTCCTCTTCTCTTCTTCCTTCCTTCTTTCCCTCCTTCCTTCCATCTTTTTTCCAATTATTCCTACTCTAATTTCACTCTCAGGCTCTTTTTTTTGATGTTGAACTTAGAGAGTGCACTTATCCTGCCAACATGACCCTTTCCAGTTCATGTGAAACTGTTATTTATTATTGCAAATGTTAAATGCAATTCTATTCTATTCTTTCATATTAAGAACTAAATGCTATGTCTTCCAAAATTCTTATTTTGAAAACTAATCTCCAATGTGATAGTATTAGGAGGTGGGGCTTCTGGGAGGTAATGAAGTCATGAGGGTAGAGCAGATGTGAATGGGATTAGTGCCCTTATAAAAGAGGCCCTGGAGAGCTCCCTTAACCCTTCTACCATGAAAACACAGCCTTCTGCAAACCAGGAAGCAGCCCTCACCAGACCCCAGATCTGCTGGCAGTCTTGGATTTCCCAGCCTCCAGAACTATGAGAAGTACATGTTTGCTGCCAAAGCCATTCAATCTATAGCATTTGTTATGGCAGCCCAAATGGACTAGGACTTTCCACCTGTAGCACATTTTAAATATTTGCAGAGCCTTTGGCACTGACAAAAGTCTCTGGGCCCACAAAGGCAGGAACCCCATCCCTCAGCCTTTTTGAGGGTAGTGCACTGTGCCTTTCCACATGCCCATGTCCAGTACTGATTTCCCTCTGGGAATTGAGGACATGAAGACTGATAAGTCACGCTACCTGTCTGAGGTTGGTTAGAGCTCTTAACTGCAAGTAACAATCTGCTCTGACCAGTTTGAGCAGCAAAGAGATTCATTAAAGGATCGGAGGTTGCTTCCAAAGTCATGCTGCAGAGTGGGAATGACTTCTAGGACCAACCCCACCCCCACGCTGTGGGACTGAACTATGAGGAACCTGCCCTCACTGCTGCTGTGCCCCCTTTAATGCCTGGACATCTGCTGCTGGAAAGAACTACCACTTCTCCATCACAGAAGCTGCAGGTAGACTGACAAAGGGGATGTTCCACAGATACTTCCTTGTGACACTTCCAAACTGAAGTCTTATTTGGATGTGTTCTATTGGCCAAGTTGAGGTCAATGCCCTCCTTTCTAGCTGCGAGTGAAGTGTGTTGGGAGACAGGCTGATAAACAGGAAGTTCAGAATATCCTAAAGTAACATATAAAGGTTATTTAAATTATTATGGTCCATGATTGTGACAAACATTCACTAAGGAGTTCCCAAAGAGCCTACCGTCCAGTGGAAGAGAGAGACAACCATAGGTTTTCAGTGTGCAGGGGGGCTGATGGGAGACGCACCTGCACAGTTGTAGCTGGTCTCAGGCAGCTCTGGCCAACATCAGAAAATATACACCTCTCTCTGAGGGCTTGTCTAATTCTCCCTTCTAAATAGAAACGAAGCCTTTTAAATTTTAAACACAAGTTGCAGAGTTCTCCCTCATATGTTCAGACATTTTTCAGACTATTTTTAAAACACTGTAAGCTTGCTTTGTTCAAGTGAGAGTTGATCTTGTTGACCTGGAGAGATTTCATAGCGTTTGTCTAGAAAAAGTAACTGCCTGATTCATTCCCCGTCCCCCAATTGGCTAATGTGCCCTAATTGTTTTTAAGGAGCCACTTTTTGCTCTAAGTAGCAACTTACTTGAAATTTATGCTAATTTATAGTAAAAAATTATGGCATTATAATTCTTGATTAGAAGTGCTTTTAGAAGAAAGCATAAATGTGGCTGAATTTAAATGAAGGAAAGCTCAAAAACTGGATCTGCTGATCAGTACTTATTACATCTGGATGCCTGTGTGTTCTCTATGGAGTAAGAAGTGCATTAGACACATGGGAAGCAAGAAACACCATGTGCCTGGAGCGAGTCACTAGAGCCCGTGTCCTACCCTGTGAAGTGGCCTGCCCTGTGCCCTCACTTCATCTCTCCCAGCCAGAATCACAGGCACTGCAATGGCACCCTCTGCCACACACATTGCATCCAGCTGGTCTGTGTTAACCCTCACCGAATTTGCAAAACACATGTTTCAGCGAAGGTGTCGCTGTTACAAACTAAGCAAATTTAGTCATGCACAACTCCTAGGCTTTTTTTGTTTTGTCTTTTTAACTAAATAACTGTAATCACTAAAAAGTTTGAGGTAGGTGAGCTATTTGAAAGGTATTTAGTTGTACTAGAAAACATACACAAAAAGCAAAGTCTGCATTTTGACTTACAAGTGAAGAGGTTTCAGACAAAACCCTAAAAAGCTGTGTTTATATTTGTCACTTCTGCTCATCATGTGGAATCTTAAAATATCATCTATCTCCTTAAAGCCCCTCTATAGGAAAATTAAACACTAACTCGAATAAAGTCAAGAGAATGTTCACTGAGAGTTATTTGAATTTATACAATATAAGCCATAATGAGAAAATACATAGCATGCTATTTAGATAGGTTGGATATGATTATTTTTAAAGAGAAAAGTTATCATTCAAAAAGGGCACAAAATAAAAGTTTCACAGGATGATCTTTCAGGACAAGATTAAAAAGTTAAAATATATAGGTTCTAATAGCACTTGAAATTAAATAGTAAAAGGCAGACCAGGCATGGTGGCTCACATCTGTAAGCCCAATACTGTGGGAGGCCATGGTGGAAGAATTACTTTAGCTAGCCCAGGAGTTCAAGACCAACTTGGGCAACATAGTGAGACACCCATCTCTCCAAAAAAATTTTAAATGAGCTGGGCGTGATGGCATGCATCTGTAGTCCCAGTGACTTGGGAGGCTGAGATGGGAACATTCTTGAGCCCAGGAGGTTGAGGCTGCAGTAAGCTGTGTTTGCGCCACTTTGCTCCAGCCTGGGCCACAGAGCAAGACCTTGTCTCGAAAAAAAAAAAAAAGAGTGAAAAACGAAAAGGCAGAAATTGATTTGTTTGTCCAGAACTCATTGGTGTAGACAGACTAAATGATGAAGAACGGAAGCATTTAGACCCAATTGCTCTGATGGTAGATGGTCTTGAAGTTCATGGTAGACTGACCTCCCACCTCCTGTAGCTAAGAGGACTAGCCTTCTAAGAACTAGCAGCTGCTAGAATGCAGAAACTTTACACTGAAAATAAAAACTAATAATTGCATTAAAGTCTACATTGGATAGGTGCTTACATAACACACAGTAAAAGGTAATTTCAAGTGAATTTAGAACTATTATTACTTAAACCACACATGCTTAGGACAGATTCTAAAGACAAAACTGTAAAGAAAATTTTGAAATTGTATTCAGTAGTTTCACTGTTTTGTGTTAATAATGGTATTGTTATTGTGAAATTACTTTATATTATTAAAGCAAGTAAGTAGACAATGTTTATGTGACTAGAAATAATGCTATTCAGTATAAGAGAAAAGAGATTCAATTATAAAATCAAGTTAATTAAGTAGAAATACAATATTAGAGTTGAAGTATAAATATCAATATGAACTTGTGATTTTAAAAAAGACACCTTTCTAGCACTGACCACTGAAATGGCCAAAAAGCAATGTCCCCCTAGCAGCAATGTCCCCCTAGCAGCATAAGGATGCCAAGAGTCCACCTTTTGGCTATAAACACCACTCCTCATAAACGCAGCCAGAGCTCCTTGGAGAAATGTCTCCTCCTTTCATGTTGGGGACAAGGAAAGGACAGGGTGAGCAGGAGAATCTTGTACCAGCAAACATGAAAGCTTTCAGATTGATAGGATTGTATCAAAAGGACACCACTAAGGGGCTCCCAGTGGCCAAAGGTAGGACCTTTGAGCCAAAGAGAATAGTATCATAGTTGATATAAGCCCATTAAATCTATGAAAATTCAGAAGTCTGTTATCACGCTCAAAACAGAAAACATTCAAAATAATTTATCACTACTGAAATAGCTATTACAACAATTTCTTACTTTTTAACTTTTAATTTTTATTTTTATAGATTCAGGAGGTACAAGTGCAGTTTTATGACTTGGATATTTTGGGTAGTGGTGAAGTCTGGGCTTTCAGTGAATGTATTAGTCAGTTCTCACACTGCTATGAAGATACTACCTGAGACTGGGTAATTTATAAAGGAAAGAGGTTTAATTGACTCAGTTCTGCATAGCTGCAGAGGCCTCAAGAAACTTACGATCATGGCAGAAGGCAAAAGGGAAGCAGGCACCTTCTTCACAAGGTGGCAGGATAAAGTTATCAGATTTTATAAATGGAGTTCCCAGTGTCAGTATGTTCATGTGTACCCATTATTTAGCTCCCACATAGAAGTGCGAACATGTGGTATTTGATTTTCTGTTTTGGAGTCATTTTAATTATGACAGTGGCCTCCAGCTCTATCCATGTTGCTGCAAAAGACATGATTTCATTCTTTTTTTTCATGGCTGCATAGTATTCCATGGGTCACATATACTATATTTTCTGAATCCAATCAACTGTTGATGGACACTTAGGTTGATTCCATGACTTTCTTATTGCAAATAATGCTGTGATAAACATATGAGAGCAGGTGTCTTTTTAATGATTTCTTTTCCCTTGGGTAGATACCTAGTAATGGGATTGCTGGATTGAATGGTTTCTCTATTTTTAGTTCTTGAGCAATCTCTATCCTGTTTTTATGAATGTTGTGCTAATTTACATTCCCACCAACAGTGTTTAAGTGTCCTCTTTTCTCTGCATTCTCGCCAACATCTGTTGTTTTGTGACTTTTTAATAATAGCTATTCTGACTGGTGTGAGATGGTATCTCATTGTGGTTTTACTTTGCATTTCTCTCATCAGTGATGTTGAACATTTTTTCACGTTTTTTGACCACTTGTGTATCTTCTTTTGAAAAATGTCTGTTCATGTCCTTTTCCCATTGTCTGTTTACTCTGTTGCCTATTTCTTTTGCTGTACAGATGCTTCTTACATTATTTAAGTCCCATATGTCTATTTTTGGTTAGTTGCATTTGCTTTTGAAGTCTTCTGATAACTTCTTTGCCTAGGCCAATGTCCAGAAGAGTTTTTCCTAGGTTTTCTTCTAGGATATTTAATAGTTTCTGGTCTTACATTTAAGTCTTTAACTGGTCTTAAGTTTTGTATATGGTGAGAGCTTTGGGTCTGGTTTCATTCTTCTGCATATAGCTCTCAAGTTTTCCAGCACCATTTATTAAATAGGGTGTCCTTTCCCTAGTGTATATTTTTGTTGACTTTGTTAAAGATCAGCTGGCTGTAGGTATGATGCTTTATTTCTGGGTGCTCTATTTTGTTCCATTGATTTATGTGTCTATTTTTGTGCCAGTACCATGCTGTTTTGGTTACTATAGCGTTGTAGTATAGTTTGAAGTCAGGTAGTATGATGCCTCTAGCTTTGTTCTCTTTGCTTAAGATTGCTTTGGCTATTCAGACTCTCTTTTGGTTCCATATGAATTCTAAGTTTTTTTTTTCTAATTCTGTGAAAAATGATGTCGGTAATTTGGTAGGAATTGCATTGAATCTGTATCTTGCTTTGGGCAGTATGGTCATTTTAACAATATTTATCTTCCAGCTACAAGCATGGGATGTTTATCCATTTGTTTGTTTCATCTATAATTTCTTTCATCAGTGTTTTGTAGTTCTCCTTATAGAGATCTTTCACCTCCTTGGTTCAGTGGATTCCTAGGTATTTTGTATATGTGTGTGGCTATTGTAAATGGGATTGCATTCTTGATTTTGTTCTCAGCTTGAATGTTATAGGTGTATAGAAATGCTACTGATCTTTTCATGTTGGTTTTGTATCCTGCAACTTTACCAAAGTCATTTATCAAATCTAGGAATCTTTTGGAGGAGTCTTTAGAGATTTCTAGGTATAAGATCATGTCATCAACAAACAGAGGCCTTTTTTCCAATTTGGGTGTCATTTCTTTCTTTCTCTTTCCTAACTGCTCTGATTAGGACCTGCAGTACTATGTTGAATAGGAGTGGGAAGAGTGGGCATCTTTAAAGTTTACAGTTTTTAAGGGAAATGCTTTCAGCTCTTCCTCATTTACTATGATGTTGGCTATGGGTCTGTCATATATGGCTTTTATTATTCTGAGGTATGTTTCTTTGATATCTAGTTTGTTGAGGGTTTTTATCATGAAGGAATACTGGATTTTATCAAATCCTTTTTCTTCATCTATTGGATGATCATATGGTTTTCTTCATTCTGTTTATGTGATGAATCACACCAATTCTTTATATTTAAAATTGGGTAGAGAAGGAAAGAACTGAACATTTATCCTGCCTTTTCATTAGGACCCATGTTTGTGTATAAGCGAACAGACTTAGTTAATGGAGTCTACTCTATAGAAGGTGATCTAATAACTAAATGTAGGAAACCACCAGTAAGCTACCCCATGGGATTATTAGTTTAGGTGGGAATTATGTCTTGGCTGAAATACTGTCCTATCTGCCTCAGATGGGTGACTCATTCAGAGAGCCTGAATGGAAGAAGAGCTGTGATTCATCAGGAACACAGGAGAACAGCAAGGTATAGTGCTTCCTGCTAATGTACTAGCTAATGAACATTTGCTAAACGCATGTCTGTAGGGAAGGCAGATTCTGACCTGTGACTTTCATAATAAAGTTGTCAGGGAGTAGCTAATCCTCACCAACTTTTCTATGATTTCTGTTATATCCACCAAAAACAAAATAACAGCAAAACCCTGGGAGTCCTATGTGACCAGCCCAGTTTAGGTCAGTTCTCAGCAGCTGTCTGAGGGACGATCAGGAGGACTGCAATTTTCTCACTGTGGGTGGCTCCTCTCCACAGACATCTGCAGCCTCTGCTCTCTCCACATTCCCAGGGGACACTGACCTGCCAGGGCTGCAGGCAGAGCCAGCTCAGTCTTTGCTGTCTAAATGCAGTCTAGAGTGCACTTCTCTTCTAGACCTTAGAGGAGAAATGATTATTTTTGAGCCCATCTAGTGTCTTCTCAGAAATCTGATGCAATTTCAGAGTATCCTCAGGTGTTGCAACAACTTGTGCTTTCTTGTTAAGGCTTGTAAATTCTCCATACAAATTAATCTAAGAAAACATCTGAGAAATCCAATCCAAAAATGTAAAAACACAAAAGAGTAACTGAACCCAACTTGGAGTTCGGAATGGCAGAAATTCACCATTGCTGTGTGGAGTGGGGGAAGAGAGCTGACAAAACTGAGCTATGTCATGTCATAGTAAGCCAAGTGCAGTCAGAGGAGAATTATGAAACAAGAGGCCGTTGATTTCTCCATCACCCCCACACATGGGCCACTCTCACTGAGCATGCAGCCTGCAGTCACGCTGCCCGGTGCCAGGATTCCCAATGTCTAGGTTGAGAATGTTTGCTCGTGCAGGAAGAATTTCCCAATTGTTACCTCTGCCCCATGAATTTATTGTAACAAAGCAAAGCACTACCTCTGGAGCTGAAACCAACATGCCACTTTACTATTCACAACTAGTATGAACTTCATCTTGGAAGTGAGTCAGGACTCATTTGAGTCTCCTTTCTTTATATTTTGTCATTTAAATGAAAAGCATTTTGAGATCTTGAGAGTTATTTTGAGAAAGAATGTTATATGGCAGTTTAAATTCTGAATATATATTGCTGGGCTTTTAAAGTAATCAAGTTCTGCATCAACTCAATCTTTGAGTTTTCACATTTTACTTATCACCTATGATTACTTTAAATGCTGACTCTCTAATGGTTAATGCATTTCCGTTGCCAGCAGTGTTCTCCACTAATACACATCAAAATCCTAAGGCAATGATTTCTGAAATTATACTAAAGAGACCAGATCGGATTTCCAGTCTTTAAGATGAAACATTATCATGCATACTACTCTCATAGTACAAACCAAACATTTACCAAATGTGACAATGTATTTCACCTGTCTCTGGAAGACAAGCTCTGGAAATTCCCAGGATGAAAAAGCAGCAAGAGCTTGCCCAGGGCCTAGGAATTAGCCTTGCCTGGGAAGTCTTCCAACTCCAAAGTCCAGAGAAAAACAATTTAAATAACAGGTCAGTCTCCTTTTGATAAGGCTTTTGCTTATAAGCTGAATTCCGAGGTGTTCTGAGTGCGCTTTTTGCTAACAAAAGACATTGGATATGGTAAACTTAAAGCAACCAAGAACCATTAAAAGCTGTTGTTCTGGGCGGGGTGCAGTGGCTCATGCCTGTAAGCCCAGCACTTTGGGAGGCCAAGGCGGGCAGATCACAAGGTCGGGACTTCAAGACAAGCCTGGACACCATGGTGAAAACCTGTCTCTACTAAATAAAAATACAAAAATTAGCTGGGCTTGGTGGTGTGCACCTGTAATCCCAGCTACTCAGGAGGCTGAGGCAGGAGAATTACTTGAACCTGGGAGGTAGAGGTTGCAGCGAGCCAAGATGGTGACACTGCACTCCAGCCTGGGCAACACAGTAAGACTCCATCTCAAACAAAACAATGCAAAAAGACCCAAAAACTCTTGTTCCGGAATGTAGTTTATCATGACTGGTCTCAATGCTATGTGAAATTAGGAATCAAATTCTGACAGCAGAAAAAGTCTCACATCCTTTCCTACTGCTTCTACTCAGGTGCCTTTTGCATTCTTGCCTTCATCTTTGCAAGCGCTCAGGGCTCTGTGCGGAAAGAGGAAGTGCGACAGTTAAAAGCTTCCAGTGACCTGTAAGCGGGCCAAGTGCCGTTCAGTCCTTTCCCCAGTGAGTCCCTCGTCACTCTCTCTCAGGCCCAGTCAGAAGCTGCGGCCCTAAGGGAGCAGACTCCACGCCACTCCTGCACCTGTGCCTGCTTTGACTGCATCTGCACACTCGCAGGATTCCCTCAGCTTGGACGCAGGTTTTGGTCGGCAGGAATGACCTTACTGGCCTCTGTCTCCCCATATTCTCTCCTCAGGAGTACCAGAAAAGTCCACGGAACCAAACTGTTGCCTTGGTTTCTATCAGGGCCTGTTCTTGCTGGAATCCCCTGCAGTATCTGCTCCTGCTCCCTGGTGCTCTGCAAGCTTCCACCTGGGCTGACCGACAAGGGCATGCCTTCAGGGAGCTGGCTAATCTCTGAAATGGAGGTGGGAAAATCCCCTTGCTTCTTACCCAGCACTAAAGCCTAGCAGGTTGGGAGTTTTTCCAAGGTGATGAAAGGAAGAGAAAGATCTCAAGCCAAAAATCCTTGACAGTGGCTGACTCCACAGGGATAGGCCATGGGTGGAGGAGACCTGTGAGGGCTTCAGCTGCTGCACTCTACGCCTTGTGTCTCTGTGGAGTTAGAATGTCTCGCAAGTATTATCACTTGTATGATAAAGTAGAACAAGTGGTTTTAACTTAATTTAACCAATAGCTCTTCATGCTAGTTTTTTCCACCACGCTCAGCTGTACTTAACTGTGGAAGCTGAGCCTGACGGAGCTGTGGTGTGGCAGGGTTCCTGCAGAGTCTGTCCTGCCATGGTCCCAGCTGCAGTGTGGCAGGAGCAGCATCCCCAGACAGGTGTGTGCCCTGGCTTTGCCAAATACAGGTGTTTCACAGCTTCACAACCTGTCCCCTCGTCTATAAATGCCCAGCTTGCTCCACAGTGCTGCGAGAGGCCCAGATAGAACACATATGACAATGCTTTGTGAACTGTATAGCACCTTAAAAAGAAAATAAAAGTGACAGAATATGAAGCTGGGTGCAGTGGCTCATGCCTGTAATCCCAGCACTTTGAGAGGCAGGCAGATTACTTGAGGCGAGGAGTTCGGGACCATCCTGGCCAACATGGCAAAACTCTGCCTCTGCTAAAAATACAAAAAATTAGTCGGGTGTGGTGACGCATGCCTGTAATCCCAGCTACTTGGGAGGCTGAGGCAGAAGAATCACTTGAACCCAGGAGGTGGAGGTTGCGGTGAGCTGTGATTGCGCCACTGCACTCCAGCCTGGGCCACAGAGCGAGACCCTATCTCAAAAAAAAAAGAAAAAAGAAAAAAAGGTGACAGAATATGGATTCTTGAGGGAGACTGCACCTCACAGACTTCCCCTCTGCTCAGCATGGGCTTCCCTGCTGCCCTCATCTGCCACCACATAGAGAATGGGAAACTGTAATCAGATTCAAGTTGGATTTTTTTTTTTTAACCCTAAGTTAACTGTATAATGTGAAATAAGAAGTCAGGACTATGCTTTTAGGGTATTTTCAGTCATTTGGTCAGACTTCTCTGGAGCAGCTCCTAGTTAACGGCTCCATCCCTCCCCTAAAAGTTGATTCCTCCATCCGAGCACCTAATGTTGCGCTGGACCACAGGATCAGCCCATTCCTGTGGGACTGCAATCTCAACAGCTTTCTCAGGAAAGCAGCACAATTCTTAGATCACCACAGGAATCGCCTGTGCAACTTTTTACAGATGGAGAAAGAGAAGCCCAGAACACTCACGTGACTGGCCTGAGTCTCAGTGACTGAGGGGCATTTCTATTAATAACACTTGCCCATAAGAGAAAGAACGCATTCTGCGTAGCTGGACTGTCGATGCTTTCCAGAAAACACTGGTCTTCCAGCTCTGCATTTCCTCTAGCCATCTTCATAGTTTTCAAGGAGTTCCATTTTCACCTATAATGGTCTTTTCATATACACTGTTCTGCAGTTTCCTACGGAATGCAGCAAGATATTTAATCATACTCATTTAACAAATATTTAAATCATTTATTGCCATTAAGTTACAGCATCTCAATATACACACTGCATGGAAATACACAGATAACATTTTTAAACAGTGGGGACAAGATTTTAGGTACATGGCCAGCTGTTGGTTGTCTTGTGGTCATTAAAGACAATGTCAAGAATTAGGAGTACTTAAGTGCTGGTAGTTACAAATTTTGTTCTCTTCAGTTTTTCATTAAGTAAATTCTAATAGATAATATACATATTACTGCAGAAAAAACCATCATCAGAAATTATTAAATTAATTGCATATTTTGAGCTACTCTTTATGGAAAGAAGTAAAATATTTAATACTTGTAAGGCAGCAGAGAGTTGGTTTAGAGACTCTCAGCTATGTCTATAAAAATAGAATGGTTAGTAAAAATAGCATTCAGTGTATTTTCCTTAGTGAGGCTATTTATAATGAAATCTGTGACTCAGCAGCAGCTGGCAATGCTGTCCCTTCAAGACCTTGTTCTTCATTTTCCATTGTTATGCAGATGCCTTTTTAGTCATCCTGGAAAGAAACAAAAAGAAAAATTCAATGAGAAACAAAATTTCAATGCCAATCGCAAGGGCTTTGGACGGCTTTAAAAAGACACTTTTACATAACATTTATTTCAACTTACAACTTAAAAAACAGTAATATAGGCTGGGTATCCCTCATCTGAAATGCTTAGGCCCAGACATGTTTCAGATTTTTTCAGATTTTGGAATAACTGGATTATACCAGTTGAGCATCCCTAAACTGAAAATCCAAAATCTGAAATGCTCCAATGAGCACTTCCTTTGAGTGTCATGTTGGCACTCCAAAAGTTTCATATTTTGGAGCATTTCAGATTTCTGGATTTGGGATGCTCAGCCTGTATCCTACTTCATATTAACTTGCATGTTTTATTAAGTGGTTTCCCCAACTGCTAAAGCACATCTATACACACTCCAGTCCCCAAGTACTCCCTCAGTCGAGAGTTTAGTTTCATTCACCCCAATTCCTCAAATTCCTGAAAAGAAAGTAGCTAAATTGAAATCTGCTTACTCGTATTTGATAAGCCGCCCTCCCTGGATGAGCTGGGCTACTTCATTTGTTGCGTGGCATGCAAACAGAAGCCAGTTCCGAGGCTGTACCTTGTAGGCAAATCTCATGAATGCCAAAGAATAGCAACAGAGGGCTGCCAAAAATAGCAGAGCAAAGATAATCAATAACTTAGAAAACAGAGAGAGTTGATAGGACCACAGAGATGAACAGTTCCATTGCCTTGATCAAAAAAGAACCTCTTCTGCAAAAGCCTTTGACAGATAAAAGTTGTTACTTAAATGCCTGTATGAATAGGAAGCTCATAAAAAATTTTACTGTACTGCTATGCATTTTTGTTAATTATTTAAACATTTAAGGAACATATTTCAGAGCAAGAACAGGATGAAATTCATTCTAGCCACTTTTTCTTTTATCTACTAGAGTTGCTTATAATCCATTCATGATTGGAAATAATTATTTATTCCCTCCACAACAGTTTTATGTTCAAATATCAGGGTTTCAAGTAAGTTTAATAACACTTTTCCCCCAAAAAGTTCACAATATAAATCATTAGAGTGACTATTAGAATGATTAAGATGACACATTTTTCAGTTGGTTGTGCTAAATCTGAAAGGCAAATAAGATGTTACTACTTCCTAGATAAATATTTCTAATTAATCTTGTTTCTTACTCACATGGAGAAGTAACACTCTTCCATGCCATCACATTCTGTATGTGACTTTCTAATAGTGACTGTAACATCTGGTGCTACAATCTTGAAATGCAAGCAGGCGCTCTACTATGTTGAAAGTCCTCCCAATTATCCAAATCTGCATTCTTACCAAATGTCATCCGCCCACTGATAATCTCTGGAGACTTTTTCATGTCATTGATGGCAGCAATGGGAAGACCCCAGTTGGCTACCGGGCCCCAGAAGTGCTACAAAAAATGAGAGGAAAAGAATGAAGAGAGGAAAAGTTAAGACAGAACTATAAATAGCTGAAATTTTCCTTACTTTAAATAACCATGTGAAACTCGTGAAAACAAATCTTCGTTTCCATTTTGCAGGTTTACTGGTTTAATTGGTGGTTAACATTCAGGTATTGGATTGTCCAAGTGTTCCCATAGGAATCAGCAGTTCTTACAGGTGAGCCCAGAGCTAGAAAGGGTTTGGCAGCTTCCCAAGGTCCCTACTGGTTTCCACACTACAACCAAGTCGTCTCTGATTGTCCCATTTAGAAAATTTAAAAATAAGATTAACTTCTTACACAATTCATTGTTGCTATAATTCAAACCCTGTTAGAACTATTCTCCATAATTTTTATGTTTAAATCTATCCACACTCCTTTTCCCAAATTTTCATTAGGATATTTGTTAATAATTCTTAAAATGCAGACCGTAAATTGGGTACTTTTCTGAAGAAAGAAGCTTAATAAGAGAATAAATTGTTTTTCAGCTCATATGAGCTATTCTAAGTTAAAAGAACTTGGAAATCAATATCCAGGACCCCAGACACTAAGAAATTAAGATTGGAAAGTACTTTTGACATAATAGCAAACACATTAATATTAAAGAAATGAACCAATAGTTTTTCATTCTACAACTACACTCATTCAAGGATACCAAAGTGAAGTTGTCTGTGTTTGACAGCAGCCACAATCAATTTTAGAGGCTGAAATAAAACAAGGTTTGTGGCTTTTGTTCATTAAATGAAAAATTGTTTCATTAATTTAGAATTTGGAAATAATATTTCCAAATCTGAAAGAAAACACATCGTGTTGGCTAAACACCCCTTTTAGTTATCCCAACGCTAAAGAGTAAAAACAGTCTTTACTTGACTTCTGCCTATCATAATGTTTAGGTTAAATTCAGACTGTTAAATACATTTCTAGACTTTGCTTCTATTATTGACGAGGGGTTAAAATACAAAAATTCCCTAAAAAGTGGTAAACCAAGGGAAATATAAGAAAAATAAATGAGAATTAGATTTGGCATAATAGAGTATTTTGAAATGTTTACTTAACATGTAAGCCACAAGGTCATTGAAATAACTATAAAAGGTCAAAGTTCCCATATAGCCATCACGATAAGTATTTCAGGATTTAACATGTGAGTTATAAACTCTGTAAATTAGGCACAGTTGGTTTAAAGAATCTTGAGATTCTGGGCTGGCTAATTAGTCCTCTTGCATTCAGACTAGATATTATCTAAGATACTCACTATTCCAACTTTCACTTAATTTCTTACATTTAGATGAGGTGGCTAGTGGCTCGCAAATTGGACAGCATGACTTTAGAGGAAATATTCCTTTGAAAATGACAAGTTGGGTCGGGTGCAGTGGCTCACACCTGTAATCCCAGCACTTTGGGAGGCCGAGGCGGGTGGATCACAAGGTCAGGAGTTCAAGACTAGCCTGGCCAACATGATAAAACCCTGTTGTCTACCAAAAATACAAAAATTAGCCAGGTGTTGTGGCAGGTGCCTGTAATCCCAGCTACCTGGGAGCCTGAGGCAGAGAACTGCTTGAACTTGGGAGGTGGAGGTTGCAGTGAGCCGAGATTGCACCACTGCACTCCAGCCTGGGCAACAGAGCGAGACTCCATCCAAAAAAAAAAAAAAAAAATGACAAGATGACAAGTTGGAGAGAAGTGCACTCCTGCAGAATTCTATTAACAATGACCTTTAATTTCTTATATTTAGATGAGATATGGCCAGTTTTCTTTTTTCCTTATTCCCCAGACTCTTTTAAGGGAGAGTATCTGTCTCTCCCTTACCTACTTCTTTTCCTACCTGTCCTGTTATTGGGTGTCACTTCATTTTTCACCTCTCTATTATTCCATAGTGATCTTCCTTTTCTTCCTTTTTCGACTAGGCCTTTCTCCACTTGGTCTATTTTCATCTCCTTTTCCATTTACTCTCTTTCCATTCCTCTGCACTATATGGTGGTGTTGCTGTCTACTTTATCATGCATGAACCCAGGGCTGTGACAAAGCCTGAAGAGTTATTCTAAGAGGGGCACATAAACCAGTTTCTCTACCACTGGTTGTGAATGTGTCTTCTTTCATAGGTGGGGGTAAAGCAGAAATGGACAATGGAATAAATCTAAACCTAAAGTAGCCCTGGGAGATTCCTGGCTAAGTGACGGTATTAAAAGTTTAAGTGTGGGCTGGGCGTGGTGGCTCACACCTGTAATCCCAGTACTTTGGAAGGCTGAGGCAGGCGCATAATGAGGTCAAGAGTTCGAGACCAGCCTGACCAACATGGTGAAACCCCATCTCTATTAAAAATACAAAAATTAGCTGGGTGTGGTAACTCACACCTGTAATCCCAGCTACTTGGGAGGCTGAGACAGGAGAATCACTTGAACCCGTGAGGCAGAGGTTGCAGCCAAGATCGTACCACTGCACTCTAGCCTGGGCAACAGAGCAAGACTCCATCTCAAAAAATAAAAATAAAAAACTAAAATAAAAAGTTTAAGTGTGATGAGTGTTAGGTTATAGGAAACAGAGTTCTGCAAGTTAAGAACTATACATACACTTATGACTGTAAATGTTGAGCTACACTGAAAATATACTTCTTAAGAACACAAAAGGTAAAGACAATTTTAACACTAGTTTGCTAAAATATCTAACCTTAGAAAGTTTATAATGTATCTTTTCTATCTAGTACATGATTCTAGTTCTCTCTTCCCTTTTTTAGAATATGATTGATTTATGCTGTGTCAGATATTCAGCAATTTTAAGAAAAATAAGGAACTTTATTAAAATTCAAAAAGAAATTAACATGTTGGATTAAACATTTTACTTCATTATAATTCTTAATTGTGCTGAAAAGAAAGTTCCAACAGAATTGCACACCACCACTTCCTGCGTGAAATCAAGCCATGGAAATGAACTCTACCCTACAGGAAAAAATCATCCCACCTTTCTTTTCCTGCTTTCTCTTTTTGTTTCTCTGTTTCCTTTCATCGTTGCCAGGCTCCACTGTGACTGTTATCAATGAAGTAATTATATGCTTGTTTCTAAAAACAGGAGTAGGGAGCAGCCCCAGGAGCATGGCTCTCACAGAGCTCATGTTTAGGCTCCCTAGGACAGGCCAGGGTGCAGTAGGCACCCTTCGCAACCTGCCAGCCATGGCGACTAGAGAGGCTCTCACAAGCAAAGGACACTAAGTCTGTTGTCCATAACTCTGTTAATGCAGAAAGTCTGCAAAAGCCTGAAATAGATGGAAATAATTTTCTTACCGTACTATTTTGTGAAGAGTCACCGAAGTTCAGACAGGAGAGACATGGGAAAAAAAAAAAAAATCAAATGATTTTGGTCTTATTAGGTTACTGCAACCTCACACCTGTATTCAAATTTCAGTAACAGGACTACAATGTTAACAGAGTACATTCTTTCATTATTTTTAAAAGATCAAGTAATATCATTTCTAATAAGAACTTTGACTTAATGAAATTAGATCTTAATTTTATGGAAAGTAAGTGCAATCCTTAGAGCAGAACTATCCAGTAGAAATATAATGCAAGGCACAAATACAAGCCACATACGTAATTTAAAACTTCTAGAAGCCACATTAAGAAAAGTAAAAAGAAGGCCATGCACAGTGGCTTATGCCTGTAATCCCAGCACTTTGGGAGGCTAAGGCAGGAGGATTGCTTGAGGCCAGGAGTTCACTATTAATCTGGGCAACATAGTGAGACCCCATCTATACGCAAATATATTTTAAAAATTAGCTGGGCATGGATGGTTTGTGCCTCCAGAGGATTGTTTGAGCCCAGGAGTTCAAGTCTGCAGTGAGGTATGATCACACCACTGTATTCCAGCCTGGGCAACAGAGCAAGACCTCATCTGGAAAAAAAAAGAAAAAAAAAAGAAAAGTAGAAAAGTAAAAAGAAACCACAGAAATTACTTGTATTAATAGTTTACTTAATCCACATGTATGCAAAACACATTTTAATTTCAAAATGTAATCAATAAAAACTATTCATTAGAACTTTTACATGCTTTTTCATACAATTCTTTGAACTCTAGTGTGTATTTTACACTTACAGCACATCTCAGCTTGAACTAGTCACATTTCAAGTGCTCAGTAGCCACCTGTGGCTAGTGGCTCTCAAACTGGACAGCACAGCTTTCGAGGAAATATTTCCTTAAAAGTGCCAAGTTGGAGAGAAGCATACTGCTGCAGAATTCTATTAACAATGAAACTTTCCCTTCTGCTTACTAACACATTGCATCAGAATGTGAACCCCTAGAGGAATGTATTTTTTGTTACTACTGGACTAGTTAAAGTAGTGCCTGGCATTTAAATTAGAATTTAAAAAATATCTGTTGAATGAATGAATGAATAGTAAAAATGTCAGTGCTGTTTTCCAGAATGTTAAACTTAAAAATACACCAAAAGCTTATATTGAGTTACTGTTATTTCTGAAATAGCAATTTCTCTTGCCAGGATATACCTGAGCTCTTCTCTTAGGGCAAAATCTCAAAGTTGAGCTACTGAAGGAGTTATTGAAATAAAATAATAAAATTGAGCAGTACAGCAGGGGGAAAAATGAAATAAAATCCTTTATAAACACACGCAAGTCCAAAGAATTCTACTAGTTGTTTTGTTTTAGAGAGCACAGAGATTATAATTTGTAACATGAAAATAATCGTTGATGGTGCCAATAATACAGTAGTCCCCCTTATCCTCAGAGGATGCATTCTAAGACCTCCAGTGGATGCCTGAAACCATGGATAACACGGAACCCTATATATACTATGTCTTTCTTCTATACATACATACCTATGATAATGTTTAATTTATAAATTAGGCAGAGTAAGAGATTGACAACAATTACTAATAATAAAATAGAACAATTATAACAATAAACTGATATAAAAATTTTGAGAATGTGGTCACTTTCTCTTTCAAAATATTGTAATATTTTCTTGGACCACAACTGGCCTTGAGTGACTGAAACTACAGAAGGCGAAACTGCAGATGAGAGGGTCCTACTATGTGCTTCAGATAGGTTATATTATGAAATGTATATCATTCATATATAATTATATATACAAATGTAATTATCCAAATTATATTTCACACCAAGTGCAAACTGACCACAATGCTTTATAGCAGAGAGATTGATAACCTTACTGGATCAGACAGCACAATCTAGCTAGAACGGTCACCTACAGCATTGCTCTCCTTAAAATACCTTTGTCAGTATCTGAACACTGGCCCTTTAGATAACTATGAATAACCAAGGGCACATTTCTTCCCTATAAAAATATTTTAAAGGATGTAGTACTTACAATGTAAAGTTTCAACTTGGACATAACTTAGTTTTTCCTTTAGGACTCTCTCCTTAAATCATACAACAGCTCAATTATACCCTATTTTACAACAGAAGACCTTAGTATAGATTACAAATGTATGAGAATAAGGGAGAATTACCTTCTGCCTTCATACCCTGCTCAATTCAAAAGTCCTACATGAATATAATCACATCAATTACTGTAAAACAATCTGAGAGTAAAGTCAGTTTAAATATGTCTGTTAAATACAAAACACTACAACTCATCATCCCTCAATTCTAAGTCACGACTTTCTAGAATGCATGAATCAATGACTTAATCAAAATATCTGAAAAGCATATTTGTGCAGAACCAAATTAGAAAAAAAAAATGCTTCCAAATATGTATTATTACCTGTTTCAAAAAAAGAGATAAATTTATAAGCCACATATAAACTGCAATTTGGGGACAGTAATGCAAAACCATTTAGAAAATATTCTTGATTTTCTCTTTATTTGGTATGCTGCCTTTATTTTCAGTAAAAAAGTAAACACAAAACTCATAGACTTTCTTGGGTTCACTTATGATTTTGAATTCTCATGGAGGAGAAACTATATTTCCAGTTAAAAATTAAGTATTCCGTTTTTTTAAAAAAATAAACTTTATTTTTCAGAGAAGTTTTAGGTTCCCAGTAAAATTGAACCCAAGTACCTCCCATATACACCCAGTCCCGAAACATGCACACACTCTCCCATTATCTACATCCGCCGCCATGGTGTATTCATCACAATCACGAAACTTCCACTGACACAGGATTGTTACCCAAAGTCCATATCTACATTGGGGTTCACTGTTAGTGCTGTACATCCTGTGGATTCAGACATATAATACCATGCATCCATCATCACAGTGTCTTACAGTAGTTTCACTCTCTAAAAGTCCTCTGTGCTCCACCTAAACCCTCACAACTAATGATCTTTCAACTGTCTCTGTAATTTTGCCTTTTCTAGAACTTCATGTAGTTGGAATCGGGTAGTATGCAGCCTTTTCAGACTGGTTTCTTTCATGCAGTAATATGTATTTAAGTTTCCCTCATGTCTTTTCATGGTTTCATAGCTCATGTTTTAGTGCTGAATAATATTCCATTGTCTGGATGTACCACAATTTATTTTTCCATTCACCTACCAAAGGACATCTTGTTTGCTTCCAAGTTTCGGCAATTATGAATAAAACCTCTATAAAAATCCACACGCAGGTTTTTGTGTGGACCTAAGTGTTCAACTCCTAGGGGTAAATACCAAGGAGTATGTAAGAAACTGCCAAACTGTTTTCCAAAGTGGCTGTATGATTTTGCATTCCCACCAGCAATGAATGAGAGTTCCTGTTGATTCACATCCTCGTCAGCATTTGCTTTTGTCAGCGTTCTGCCTTTTGGCCTTTCTAATAGATATTTACTGGTATCTCGTTTTAATTTGCATTTCCCTGATGACATATGATGTAGAACAGTGGTGTCCAATCTTTTGGCAGAGCATATTTTCATATGCTTATTTGCCATCTGAACACGATGAGGTATCTGTTTAGGACTTCAGCCCATTTTTAATTGAGCTCTTTTCTTATTATTGAGTTTTGTTTTTGTGGTTTTTGCTGGCTTGTTTTGAGAGGGAGTCTTGCTCTGTTGCCCAGGATGGAGTGCAGTGGCATGATCTTGGCTGACTGCAATCTCCACCTCCCAGGTTCAAGTGATTCTCCTGCCTCAGCCTCCCAAGTAGCTAGGATTACAGGCACCCGTCACCACACCTGGCTAATTTCTGTATTTTAGTAGAGAATTAGGTAGAGGTTTCACCATGTTGGCTAGCCTGGTCTCAAACTCTTGACCTCAAGTGACCTGCCTGCCTTGGCCTCCCAAAGTGCTGGGATTACAGGCGTGAGCCACCACACCTGGCCTTATCATTAAGTTTTAAGAGACCTTTGTATATTTTGGAAAAGTCCTTTATCAGTTATGTCCTCTGCAAATATTTTCTCCTATCTTTTCATTCTCTTGACAGCATCTTTCACAGAGCAAAACTTTTTAATTTTTACGAAGTCCAGCTTATCAATTATTTCTGGGATCATGCCTTTGATCTTGTATCAGAAAAACTGATCATCAAACCCAAGGTAATTTAGATTTTCTCCTAAATTATCTGCTAGGAGTTTTATAGTTTGTGATGTACATTTAGGTCTGTGATCCTTTTTAGACATTTAGGTCTGTGAATTTTTGTAAATAGTATAAGGTCTGTGTCTACATTCGTTTCTTCTTCTTCTTCTTTTTTTGCAATTGCATGTCCAGTTGTTCCAGCACTATTTGTTGAAAAGACTGTCTTTACTACACTGTTTTGCCTTTGCTCCTTTGTCAAAATTTAGTTGATTTTGTTTATGTAGGTCTACCTCTGGGCACTTCATTTTGTTCCATTGATTGATCTGTCTATTCCTTTGCCCATACCACACTGTCTGGATTACTGTGGCTCTACAGTAAGTTTTAAAGTTAGGTAATGTCAGTCCTCCAACTTTGTTCTTCTCCTCCAATACTGTGTTGGCTATTTTCAGGTTTACCGCCCTGTCCATTTAAACTCCAAAATCTGTGTGTTGATATCCACAGAATAACGTGCTGGGACTTTAACTTTCACCTATTCACTTAAAAAATGTACTTTATGGCTTCTCTTTGGCATATTCAAAGTAGTCTTGTACATCACTAGTCTTGTACTTTGGGGCCATCATTAAATAAAATAAGGGTTACTTGAACAGAAGCACTGCAATACCACGACAATCTGACAACTGAGATGGCTAAGTGACTAGGTGGCATGACTAAGTGACTAACAAGTAGGTAGCATCTACAGCATACAGATGGTGGACGAAGGAATGGTTCATGTTTCAAGAAGGACAAAGTGGGATGGCATGAGATTTCATCACGCTACTCAGAATGACACAAAATTTACAATTTATGAATTGGTTGTTCCTGGAACTTTCCACTTAGTATTTTCAGACCTTAGTTGGCCACAAGCAACTGAAACTGCAGAAAGCAAACTGTGGATAAGGTGGGTAGAGAGCTACTGTATTTCCTTTCTTCTGTTTATTTTCATTCTAATTTGCTTTTTTTGTTTTTTTGTTTTTTTTTAGTTTTGTAAGGTGGAGGCTTAGATGATTGATTTTAGAACCTTCTTGTTTTCTAACATATGCATCCAATGCTATGATTTCTCTCTAATCACTGCTTTAACTGTATCCCACAAATTCTGATAAGTTGTGTTTGCACTTTTATTTAGTTCAAAATATTAAAAAATTTATCTTGACATTTCTTCTTTGATCCAGAGTTATTTAGAAGTGTGCTGTTTAATCTCCAAGTATCGGGGATTTTCCAGCTATCTTTCTGTTAGTGACTTCTAGTTTAATTCCAAAGCACACACCATATGATTTCTAGTCTTTTAAATTGGTAAAGATGTGTTCTATTCTCTAGAATATAATTTATCTTGGTGAGTATTCCATGTGAGCTTGAGAAGAATGTGTATTCTGCTGCTGTTACATGTAGCAGTCTACTGAGGTTCATCATATCCAGTTGTTGATTCATTGTTTTGTTGAGTTAAATTATGTCCGTACTGATTTTCTGCCTGCTGGGTCTATTTATGATGGAGGGGTGAAATCTCCAATTATATTAGTGGATTCATCATTTTTTCTTGCAATTCTATCAGTTTTTGCCTCATGTGTTTTAATGCTCTAATGGTGCATACACATTAAAGATTGTTACCTGCATTAGGGCTCTCCACAGACACAGAACTAATAGAAGATGTAGAAGATGTATAGCTATAGATACATATACACATACATGTGTATATATGTATAATTTTTAATGGAAATTGGCTTATGCTGTTATAGAAGTAATAAGTCTCATAAGCTGGAGAATCAGTAAAGCTAGCGCTGTAACTCAGTCTGAATCCAAAGGCCTGAGAACTAGGGGAGCCAATTGTGTAACTCAGTTCGAATCCAAAGGCCTGAGAACTAGGGGAGCCAATTGTGTAACTCAGTTCGAGGCTAAAGGCCCTGAGAACCTGAAGGGCCACTGGTGTAAATCCTAGAGTTCAAAAGCCCAATAACCTAGTGTTCTGATGTCTGATGGCAGAAGAAAATGGATGTCCAAGCTCCAGAAGAGAAAGCAAATTGTCTGTTCTCTACCTTTCTGTTACTAGGGCCCTCAACAGATTGAATGATGCCCACTTACATGGGTGAGGGCACATCTTCTTTACTCAGTCTACTGATTCAAATCCCAATCTCTTCCAGAAACACCTGCATAAACATGCCCAGAAATAATGTTTTACCATCTATCTGGGTATCTGTTAACCCAGTAAAGTTGACACCTAAAACTAACCATTGCATATGTCTTTTTGGAGAATTGATCCCATTATCATATGTAATGTCTCTCTTTATCCCTGGTAATTTTCCTTGCTCTGAACTATGATCCATCTATAGCTACCAATGCCTTTTCTTGATTAATGTTAACATGGTACACCTATCTCTATTTACTTTTAATCTAGATGTGTATTTACACTTAAAGTGGGTTTCTTGTAGACAATGTATATTCAGTCTTATTTTTTTATCCACTCGTACAATATGTCTTTTAATTGGTACTTTTAGTCTACTGATATTCAAAGTGATTATTGATATAGTTTTATTACTATTTACCATATTTGTTACTGTTTTCTATTTGTTGTCCTTGTTCTTTGTTCTTTTTTTGCCTTCCATTCTTTTTCTGCCTTTTATGGTTTTAAATGAGCATTTTGTATGATGCCATTTTCCCTTCTTTCCAAAAATAACAATTATTATTATTAGTAGTAGTATTATTTTGAGATAGTCTCACTCTGTTGGCCATGCTGGAGTGCAGTGACACGATCTTGGCTCACTGCAATCTCCATCTCCCAGCCTCAAGCAATTCTCCTGCCTCAGCCTCCCAAGTAGCTGGGATTACAGGCATGTGCCACCACGGCCAATTTTTATATTTTCAGTAGAGATGGGGTTTCACCATGTTGGCCAGGCTGGTCTCGAACTCCAGACCTTGGGTAATCCACCCGCCTCGGCCAGTTATAATTATTTTTTAAAATTTTTCGCTGGGTGTGGTGGATTGTAAGGACTCCCCAGCCTTGTGGAACTGTAAGTCCATTAAACCTCTTTTTCTTCCAAGTCTTGGGTATGTCTTTATAAGCAGTGTGAAAAGGGACTAAAACAGGTGGGTCTCCTGTTCCCTGTGCAGCCGTGCACAGCAGCCTCTCCAACAGGCTCTGGGGCAGCCCCAGGGTGGGTAGACTGGGTGGGGCTGCTGTGGCCCTTCACTTGGGCAGGACATCAGAGGATTTGAACACCAGCTTCCCATCATGGGTCTTGATCTTCTTCACAGCCACAGCCCTGAAGGAGCTGGTACAGCTGAAGGAGCTGGCTCCAGCCCCTGCCAGAACCAAAGCTGGAGCCCAGGCCATAGGTGAGGCCAGGGCTTGTTAAGTCCCTGTAGGCCGAGCTCAGCTCATCTGCATAGCCACTGGTAGTCTTCATATGGATACTCATGTTCTGCATCCCAGACTCTAGCCAGCTCTCCTCACCCTCCAGCAGCTTCCTGTAGGTGGCAATCTCGATGTCCAGGGCAAGCTTGACATTCATCAGCTCCTGGTACTCATGCAGAGGCCACACCAGGTCCTTCTTGGTCTGCTGTAGGGCAGCCTCCAGCTCAGAAAGCTTGGCATTGGCATCCTTAATGATCAGCTCCCAGTGCGGCTTGGCATCTGAGATGGTGGCCTCCAGGGAAGCCCTCTGGCCTTTAAGGCCCTCAATCTCAGCCTGGAGCCAGCTGATGTTCCGGTTCATCTTGGAGATCTCAGTCTTTATACAACGCAGGTCATCCCATGATTCCAGGCCAGCGTCTGCAGCTTCTCATACTTGATCTGGTACACGCTCTCAGCCTTGGCCTGGCTCCAGTTGGCAGTCTCCTCATACCAGGCCTTGACCTCAGCAATGATGCTGACCATGTCCAGGGAGCAGCTGTTGTCCAAGGACAGCACCACCGATGTGTCCAAGATCTGGGACTACAGCTCCCGGATCTCCTCTTCACAAAGCTGCCTAAGGAAGTTGATCTCATCAGTCAGCTCTTCCAGGTGAGACTCCAGCTCTACCTTGTTCACATAAGCTTCATCCACATCCTTCTTGATGAGAACAAATTCATTCTCCAGCTCTGTACGGTTATTGATCTCATTTTTGTACTTGTTCTTGAAGTTCTCTACCATCTCCTGCATGTTGCCAAGCTCCGCCTCCAGCTTCAGCTTCTCCTGGCCCAGAGTGTCCAGCTGCCACAGAAGGCTGTTGAAGTCACTCTCAAACATGTTGTCCATGTTGCTCTGAGCCGTCTTCTGCTGCTGCAGGAGGCTCCACTTGGTTCCCAGCATCTTGTTCTGCTGCTCCATGAACTGCACCTTGTCGATGAAGGAGGCAAAGTTGTTGTTGAGGGTCTCAATCTGCTCCTTCTTCTGGGTGCACATGGCCTGAATGTTGGGGTCCACTTCCAACTTAAGGTGGCTCAGCAGGTTCTGGTTAACTGTGACGACTGATGCCTCCCCTACTCCTGGCCCCGCCACAGCCTCCAGCCAGACTCATGCCAGCGCCCAGGCCACCCTGGAAGCTGCTGCTGCGGCCCACTCGGGAGACAATCAAGGAGCTGATGCAGGCCCTGGGCCTGCTCATGTAGGAGCAACTGCTGAAGGCCGGGGGACCAGAGGTGAACATCCTGTAGGGCTGCTGGGTCACCCTGATGGACATGGTGGAGGCAGAAGTGGAGGTAGGCAGGCTGAACAAGGAAGAGATTTCAAAAGGAGCAGAGGACCTGCTTTTAGGTCAATCTCTAATTTTTCCAAAATTATGGTAATGTTAGCTTTCTCTGAAAGTACTGAGAAGACTTTAGGTAATTTATAACTTACTTATGTAGTACTAAAAGGATCCAACTGACAGCCTAGCATAGTATATTTCTAACATTATTCAAAGTAAAATGGGATAAAATTTTGAGATATTCTAGATCATAATTCTATAGTTTGCTGAAATTCTTACCAAATTTTGTCTAGTTTTCTAGTTCAAATTAAGGTGAGGGAGGGTTTTAACAATTAGAATTTGTGATATTCAGCTATATTTAGCAAGCCAAAAGTCAGCTGAATGACAGTAAAGACCTTTGTGACTGGACTATCCAGATATTAAGAGACTCTTATGGCCAGTCCTGCTTCGACATTTACAGCTTCATTCAATTTCTGAAAGTCAATTATATGGCAGGGAAGTGCTCAAAGAGTCCAAGGACCGGGTGTGAAAAGCAGTTTGGCAGAGAAAAGGGAGACATATGCAGGAAAATATGGAGCACAAAAATATCTAAAACCTTCTTTTCAAAACCGTTTCTACGCATTATTATTTTCCTTTTAATCCCAAGTTGACATTTCTGTTTTAGCTTCATAAGTTTGGTATCCAGAGGTTCTGAAGTTATCTGTTTGGTTCAGATATCAGCCTTCTCATGTGGCAAATGAAGCACTGGAATTTCTAAGGCCCGTTCAGACTCTAAAATTCCACAAGTTTGGGAAAGATTCCCTTTTACTCTACTGCAACTTCTCACCTGGGTAGTAAGTATAAATTCTGAAAGCTTTCCTGGAGACTCAGAAGTTAAAATTAATTTAGAATACCTCATTAACTTGAGAATATTCAATGCAAACATCCCACTAACTTCAGATTCATAAGCATGCTAAATGATTAACTGATTTTAAAGCACTCTGTGATCTAGTTTCTTCTTAAGAAAACATCCTCTGCACACATATACAAATACGTGTGTGTGTGTGTGTGTGTGGGTATCCATTCACCTTTACTGTAATATACACAACTTGAGAAGAGGAATCAGTCTCTAGAATAAAGCTGCACAGACCTTGATTGAGTTAATCATTAAAATATATGTCCTACCTCAAAATTTTTTTGCTTATTCTAATTTATTCTTCTTAACCAGAAATCCAGGAAGGAGAAAGAGAGAAGAGGAAAAGCAAAGAAAAGCTCTCTTTCTTTATTCTGTCAATAAGAAAGGTGAGGGAATCGTTTCTTAAGAAAAAGGTATTGGAATAGAGACCCAGGAAGTTCTTGGTTCAAGATACTAATCAAGGTAAGTAAGAATCGATAGAAGAAAGTACCAAAAAGAGAGTACCAGAAATCCTGGGGATTAAACATGCAATATTAGTTACAATAAGAAATAAATTCAACACTTACTTTTGTCAAGTGCTATACTATGTCATTAAACAGCTACCAAAGCACAAAAGCTAAACAATTTGCCCAAGCTCACAAAGCTGGAAAGCAAGAGTTGGGCTTCAAATCCATCATTCAGACTCATCACCTAGGTTTAACAGTACTATTATCACAACTAACAATTTCCAATAATTATTTAATATTATTTAATACTGAGATCCTATTTAAGTGTTCTGTTATCCCAGTAATGCCTTTTCCAGCTGTTTTTTCACACCAGGCCCAATCAAAGTCCACACATTGCCTTTGGTTCTTAGGTGTCCTAAGTGAGAGCTGGTTTCATAAACTCTTTCAGTTAAAAAAAAAAAAAAATCATCATTTAAAATACATGTGGATGGGTTGGGCATAGAGGTTCATGCCTATAATCCCAGAGCTTTGGGCCAAGATGGGAGGACTGCTTGAGGCTGGGAGTTCAAGAACAGCCTGGGCAACATAGCAAGGTCCCATCTCTACAAAAAAACAAAAAACTAACCAGGTATGATTGTGCACACCTGTAGCCCTAGCTACTTGGGAGGCTGAGGCAGGAGGCTCACTTAAGCCCAGGAGTGGGTGGTTACAGTGAGCTATGATCATGCCATTGCACTCCAGCCTGGGTGACAGGTTAACACCCTGTCTCTAAATAAATAAATACACTTGGAAATTCAGTTTAGTAAGAATGTTCAATTTGATGCATAAAACATAATTGAAATAAATTTATAATCTGTGTAAAATATGATTTTAAATTTATGCTGAAAAATTCAATTAATTTTTAAAATTCTAGAACAGCTTTAGTTGAGAAAACCTCTGACCCCTTCAGTAGGCTACAAAAAGAATGCAGAGCATGCAAAGTATGTACAACAGGCAACTGATGAAGTTAAAAGAGGAAGGGATAGAACCTTGTTTCTGATTAGAAGAAGAGAGATATAATTATGTTTTCTGCTTTATATTTTATTCTCCTTTGCTAAAGAAAAGCCGGGCTGTAAGCAAAAAGCTTGGAAGAACAAATAGGAAGTACTTTCCTCTGATATGTTCTAGGAAGAAAGGTTTCTCTTTCTAGGGGAGGAAACACTAAAATAAAAAGCTGGTCAGAGTTTTGATACCTGACCTCAAACTGGCCCTCAATCACTGTTTGGCAGACCTAGCATGAATTCCCACTGCTGCCAAGAATGGCAGGGAAAACAGGTCAGCTGAATGTTTCACATCACGTGTTCACCTTTCAAAAATAATTTCAGTTCAAGATCATAGAGCTTTATAGCTCACACAAGATTTTAACTTTCTAAATAAACTTTAAAAAGTGTTTTTGCTTACAAAAACAGAAGGATATAATAAAATGTAGAGTGATTTGGAGTTTCCTAGTATTTTCACATCCCTTATCCAATTTAATTTTCTTGATAACCCAAAAAGAGCATTATCATTAAACCCATTTGATGGGCAAATAAAGTCTGCTGGGATCAACTTGCTGGGGATCCTGGACTATGAGTCATTCTTCTGAATCCTAGTCTGGTGCTCTACCAGGCAACACTGTTCTGAGTAATGCAATTCTCTTCTTTTCCTTATTTAGTCAAAGTGTAATTGAATTAAATACTGGAGAAAGTAAAAAAATTTAAAGCTACATAAAATTAATTTTAGAAAAGAAGGTTAGATGATATACTGAAGTATCCTTTTGAAAAGCCTGGCTCTTGGAAACCCATCTAGTAGAAGAAAATATAACACTTAGAAAAGCAGAGCTCTCTTCCTTGAAAATATATTTAACAAATTCTTCCTATGTAATAAAACTGTTAGGGCCGGGCATGGTGGCTCACACCTGTTAACTCCAGCACTTTGGGAGGCTGAGGTGGGCGGATAACCTGAGGTCGGGAGTTTGAGACCAGCCTGACCAACATGGAAAAACCCCGTTTCTACTAAAAATACAAAATTAGCTGGGCTTGGTGGCGCATGCTTGTAATCCAAGCTACTTGGGGCTAAGGCAGGAAAATAACTTGAACCCAGGAGGCAGAGGTTTGGATGAGCCAAAATAGCACCACTGCACTCCAGCCTGGGCATCAAGAGTGAAACTCCGTCTCAAAAAAAAAAAAAAAGAAAAAAGAAAAGAAAACTGTTAGGTAATTATCACCATAATTTTTATATAGCTAGGTGTCAAAACTGTATTTTTAATTTTACCATCCAATGTTATCTTTAGCTGTAACTATTAGGAAGGTTCATTATACAAGATATTAGTAAAAAGCTAAAATTCAAAGCTGTAAAGAAACTTAAGTCCAAGGATTAAGAGCATATCCTCAGATTGCTACTTTGTTCACATTTTTACTACCATGAATCTGATAAATTGCTGTGCTCCACAGTCCTAAATATCCATCTTAATTAATCATAGTTCGATTTAAGCATAGAAATGTCTTTTTTTGAAAGTCAGAAGTGAAGCTTCCGTTTACAAGTTTACCATACGGCAGACTGAATTATTTTTCCTACCTTGGTGCTCTATAAAAGTAAAAGTAAAAAGTATTAGCAATAAAATTCAGGATTTAAAACTTATTTATTGCTAAAATCAAGTTGCCTTCATACTATACCTTTTGGATGGTTATAACAGGATTTATTCCTCCTCAGCTTTCATCTCTTTACCTCTTGACCACACTATTAACTACTGAAAAAAAAACGCAGCTGTACACTTACCTTGGTTTTAAAATCATTCACTGAAAAACTAAAATACTCCTAAATAACCTAAAACTGCTTCAAAGTTATATTCAATATTTTGAAATAAAAGCAAGCGCCTCAAGATTAGAGGTGCAAATAAATTATAGACGTATTTTCAGGCTTTCCAACCGCGAATGCTCCTTGTTTCTAATTGGAAAGGAGGAGTTAACAGAAAATAGAACAAGAAGAAAAAGGTACGTCCTTAGAGACACATCACTTTACTTTGGATGACAGAATTTCGCATATAAAAACATCTTAAATTGTACTTCCTCCCAAGCTTAAAGTCCTTATAATGAGAAAACCGAAAGGCGAACCCAAGGCCAGCACATTTTATTTCCGTTGTCCCAGAAGCGCGCTGGGTGCACCCGAAGCTCCGCTCCAACAGCGCCGCGCCGCGCTCTCAGCAGCGCCTCCCCCTGGCGTCTCCCCAACCCACGCCCAGGTCGCGGCCTCTAGCACACCTGGCCCGACGCAGGTGACCGGCGACCCACTCCGAGGATCTGGCAGAAACCGGCCAGGAGACCACTCCCGCCCGGAGGAGCGAGCCACTGTCACCTGGCCTGGAGGGACGTTCCCCACTGCCAACCATGCGAGAGGAACCAGCCTCTGTCACCCCTGCCGGGAGAGGCGTCTCCACGGTCACCCCTGCCCTGAGGGGCGCCCACTGTCACCCCTGCCGGGAGAGGGGTCCCCATTGTCACCATGTCCTGAGGGGCGCCCACTGTCACTTTCGTCCCTCCCGGTCCCCACTGCCACTCTGGCCAGGAAGGGCGTCCACTGTTATCCCTACCAGGAGAGGCGTCCCCCTTGTCACCCTGGCCAAGAGGGACGCCCACCGTCACCCGCTCCCTGAAGGGCACCCAATGTCACCCCTGCTTTCAGGGGCGCCCACTGTCACCCTGCCGGGAGAGGACACTGTCACTCCCGCCCTGAGGGGCGCCCACTGTCACCCTGCCGGCAGAGGACACCCACTGCCATCCCCACTCTGAAAGACGCCCACTGTCAATGGCTCTCTACGCCGTCCGCTTCGGGGCGTGCGGGTCCAGGAGGGATCTGGGTGGGGGCCCCCTGACAAGCGCACCCTTTCGCCTGGGCCCGGGCCCACCCGCTGCCCGGGGCCACCGCGTCCTCGCGGCCGCCCTTGTCGCGGACTGCACGGGTCGCAGCCTCCTGGGCGCCCCTCCGGGTTGCAGGGTCCGGCCTGCGGCGCTCGTCACCTCATGAGGTAGTCCCGGAAATCCTTGCTTCGGACATAGTCCGCCGCTTTCCGCACCAGCGCGCCAGCCATGGCTGTGCCGACACCAGACCCCGAGTGGACACCGCCGCTGCTGCCGCTTCCCAGAGCCAATGACACCCAAGCCAACCCCTCGGCGGCCGACGGCGAGCTAGCTCTGGGGCCCGCCTCACGACACCCCGCCACGCCTTACGGCCGCGCCGCGCCGCCCGGCTCTCGGCCAATGACAGGGCGCAGGGCCGGAGATGGTGGCGCGGACTGGCTGGCTCGTGCCGCACACCTCCTTCCCGCCCTCTGTGGTGCACGGGGGCGGGGCCCGCTGCCGTAAAACTGTTGGGGCAGGGCTGGGACTGACAGGCGGTTGCTAGGCTCCAGCGGCTCCCGGCCCGCGGGGGCGTGGAGGTGACATCTTTCTGGCCCGCAGGGCTGTGGGCGCCCTGCCGAGCGTCGCGCGGTCTTGGGGCGCCCTGCAATGGGGCACCTGCGGCGCAGCGCGCGGTGAGACTGGCTGGGTTCCCCCGGCGCCCAGGGCCTGTGTCTGCGCCGATTCCTGGCAAGGGCACCTTGGCCAGGCGGCCCGCGTCCCCCGCGCTTCCCGCATCCTCGTGGGCAGACCCGGCCCGCCAGCTGGGCCACCTACGGTTTCCGGGCACTGGGGAGTGCACAGAGCCCCGGGCCAGCGACCGCAGCCGGGGCCCCTGGCTTCTCCCGAGCACTTTCCCCCGGACCGGTCCCTCCAGGGTGGCGGACGGCACCCAGGGCCGCGCTCCTCACCAGCGCGCCGCAGCTACGGGCTCGTGAGGGAGCCGCAGCGTTGGAGGAGGAAAGCATTTAAGAATAGCACAAAGCCTTAGGCTCGAGGAAGCGTGACTGCTTACGTGTTGAAAATAAAGGTTCTATGAGTCCCACCGCGGGTGCATATTGAAAAGAAAGGGACCATTAGCACGCGACCCTCGCCTAGGTACATAAGCCGCAGCACGACTTTCGGATCACCAAGGCAGAGAAAGGAACACATTGAAGGCTTTTGCTTGCCTTTCCAGGTTGTTTCGTTTCGTTTCTAATGTGGATGATCATTTACAATGCCTCCAGTGGCCGGGCGCGGTGACTGACCCCTGTAATCACAGCACTTTGGGAGCCTGAGGCAGGTGGATCACTTGAAGTCAGGAGTTTGAGACCAGCCTGGCCAACATAGTGAAACCTCGTCTCCACTAAAAATACAAAAATTAGCCAGGCGTGGTGATGCGCGCCTGTAATCCCAGCTACTCGAGAGGCTGAGGCGCGAGAATCGGTTGAACCTGGGAGGTGGAGGTTGTAGTGAACCGAGATTGTGCTGTTGCACTCCAGCCTGGGTAACAGGGAAATCCTGTCTCTAAAATAAAAAAAAGAAAGAAAATGCCTTTGGTGAACAGGAATTCTCAACGTTAGTGACCCGCAGTGTATTAGTGTTAATAATGGACGTCCCCTTTAACCCAGCAAGCCCATCTAGGGATTTCCAAGGATAGACAAGCCAGTTTGTGTAATTTCATGTGTACAGCATTGTTTTTAGTATGGAAAGATTAGAGTTTACATATCCATCCACAGGGAGAGAGTTAAATAAATCACGGTGCATCCATTTAGTGGATTAGTATACAGCCGTTGGAACTCTGTATGTGCTGATATGAAATATCTTTTTTATTTTCAAGAAAAAAACCAGGTTCAGAATAGTGTATGAAGTATGCTACTCATTGTGCATAGGGACAAAGAAAATATATACATTCATGTTTACAAAGATACTGGAGAAATGTTAGTAGTGGCTACCTCTAAGGATGAGCAAGAGTGACACTGACTTTTCATTGTATCTTTCTTTGTTCTTTTTGAAGTTTGTACAGTCTACATATACTAGCTATTCAAAATAAGTGGTGTTAAAGAAGAAGAAATGCCTTTGAGAATGAAAATGGTAAGCCATTAATTGAGTGGGGTTCATTTTCTGTTAGGATCGTGGTCTCTATTGGTCACAGCTGACCTTGATTGCCTCTGAAAGTGTATCTCATTACACAATGTTGCAGTCTTATAATAACACCAGGAAGGTTGTTCTGTTCCACATGAACTTCCTTCATGATGGGGTTAGGAATGTACAACTTGTGAAAAGTGAGGGGGTCTTGATTATTAATAATAATGTTATTAATAGCTACCTTTTGTTGAGCATTAGGCACTATTTGTACATTATTTCTCCTCCTCACATGAACCCAGAAGGTAGGTATAAGGAAACTGAGTGGCTTCTTGAATGAAGCCAAACTGCTCTGCAAGATTGGTGGAAAAGGAGACTTTCCATGTGATAACAGGTTCCTGGATCTCATAGCTGCTCTGTCTTAGCCCTTAATATTTTTCTTTCCCTCATGAATAGTGGTTCTGAAACCTGAGCTGTCAGAAAAATCCTTGGCAGATTCCTAGACCCCAGCCTCAGACTCAGAAGGTCTGGAGTTGGGGCTGAAAGCTATGTGGCTAATGAGCGCTGCAGGTGACTCTGAGGCTGCTGGTCAGGGTCCAGCACTTGGAGAAACTCTACAGAGGGCACCTGCCCCTAATGTACTGTTGCCACTGTTTTGTTTCATTTAATTTAATGTAACTTAATTTAGGAGAGCTAAGTAATTAAACATGAGGCCAAAGTACGTAAGAAAGTGGCAGTCTTTTATTTGCAAATATGCATACACTCTCGGACGAGGTTCTCTGGTCCTCAGGTGTAGGGGGCCAGGGAAGTCGCGCCGGCGCTCTCGGGTGATGTTCTCCGGTCCACAAATGTGGGGGGCCGAAGAAGTCACACCGGCACTTACCGGTGGCCAATTTTTATGCCTGGGAGCTGGAAGGGGAGGAGTTTGGGGGGTGTGTGTAGGAGTGGCTTCTTGAATTTCGGTGTCCCCGGCTTGATGTCACTCTGCGCATGCTCAGTTGACTTGATTCTTTTCCAGGGCGTGGGAAAATCTGTGATGAAGAACCCGGAAACAACAGGAACTGCTCCATCTTGTTCACCTTCCTCCATCTTGTCCCTTTTCCCTCACCCAAACAGTCCAACCTCTTATTGATTATAAGAATTTAGGGTGCCGTGGTCTGTCTGGCTGCTTCCTGCTGTTAAGGGGTGTAGTTAGGGTCTGAGGTTGGCAGTTGGGTGTAGGGATGCAGGAGCATTTGGTTGAAGGTGACTCGGGTGATCTCTTGGACCCTGGCTCAGAGAAATTTTATTAGAATGGGAGCAAGACATAACATAAGACAGAGGATTAGTATGGAAATTAGGAATGGAAGCATCTGCTGTACTACAGGCAGCAGCCGTACCGGTGGTCTGGGGGTTAAGGGGGCGTTAAATTGTTGAAGCTCCTTTTTGATTTTGTTTAATGTTTGGACATTGGTGTCAACCAGGCCTGATTCATTTATGTGGTAGCAACACTCCTCTCCTAGGAAGAGGCATGTCCCTCCTCTTTCAGCAGTAAGAAGATCTAATGCCCGTCTATTTTGTGCTGCTACCTGGGCCACTGAGGTGATTTGACGTTGTAAAGAGGCTAAGCTTTCAGCTGAAGCCTCTATGGCTGCCTGGACCTGAGTGGAGAGGGTCTGTGTGAATTGAATCCAGTGGGTGAGGGCCCCTGTTCCAAGTCCTGAGGCTACTGGGGATGATGCTAGGGAAACCCCGATAATTAAGGGAAGAAAAACAGCTTGCTTTTAGATGTTATTGCTGGAGCTGAGCTGGGAAGCTAGTTCAGACAATTCTCCTTCGCTATATAGGGTTAAGCTAGGCACTAAAGATACCGGAACGCAAAGGGACTGGGTGATGGAGGTATAGTTAAGAGTTTTAGAGTTTGGTTACACCAAAAGTAGCCTCCAACGGGGGCCGTCTGGGTCCTGCTGGGAGCTTGTGTGCGATCACACCATGAAGAGTTTGGAGTAGAGTAGTAAAAAGGAAGGGTTTGACTCTGTGGATTACGGTATAATGGGACTTGAGGCAAGGATGTTGCTTGAGAGGAGCTGGTAGAGTCGGTGGTGATATTGAAAGCGGTTGGATCCCTGGGACCCCCGGTGGGCTCAGGGAGTTAAAGGTGGACTATATGCAACATCTTGGTCCTCATATCCCACCGCAACCCTCCAAATAAAGAGAGTATACGTACAACAAGTACCCCTCCCTACGAGTAAACAAGTATATCCTCCTAAGAGTGTACAGGCCCTACAAAATTTAACCTCAGTTGTAAAATCTCATTAACAGAAAATACAGAAGCTGTTAAGCCCCCCAAACCCCCTTAACAATGAGGACCCATTCTCATGGCTAACACTTATTCGCCAGGGACTTAACTTAACCCAGGCTGCTGGAATAAGGAACCTCTCCCACTGCTTCCTTTGCGCTGCACTCGGAAAAGCTCCCTTAGTGGCAGTCCCACTACCAGCCGCTTTCCCAGCTCCCAGGCATAAAAGTCTGCCGCCAGCAGGAGACGGCGTGACTTCTTCGGCCCCCCACATTTGTGGACCGGAGAACATCACCTGAGAGCGCCAGCGCGACTTCCCTGGCCCCCTACACCTGAGGACCAGAGAACCTCATCCGAGAGTGTATGCATATTTGCAAATAAAAGACTGCCACTTTCTTACGTACTTTGGCCTCATGTTTAATTACTTAGCTCTCCTAAATTAAGTTACATTAAATTAAATTAAAACAGCTGGTGCTGAAACCCGACCTGGGAGGAGACCCTTCCTCAACATCCCATAGGGGTCTGAGGAACCTCCTCCCCAGCAAACCGGCTCCCAACCCAACCAGCCACCAACACCAAACAAGTGTTCCAGCTTTCCACTGGTGCCTCTCTGAGAATTTCTTCTTCGGTGAGTACTCCCCTTTGTTAACCATCTCCATCCGTTTCCGTGTCCTTGGCCTAGAGTCATACGTACGCCCAAGGACGTAGCCACCCTGTGGCGCAGTGAGGTCTTCAACCTGGAGACGTCCATCTTGAAGTTCCTCAATTCTCCGTTAGTGGCTCCAGGAGCCCCCGGTCTCTAGCAGCGGCAAAGGACGCTGCGTGCGTGAGGTCGGTTTCCATTTCTGGTGGTTAAACAATGGGAACCTCACAATCCAAAATCCCTAGGAACACCCCCTTAGGGTGTCTCCTTCAAAACTTGGAAGCCTTACATTTAGCTCAAGATTTAAAATGAAAGCGGCTAATTTTCCTCTCCACTGTGGCATGGCCGCAATATAAATTAGACAACCAGTCTCAATGGCCACCAGACGGCACACTTGACTATAACATTCTATTAGATCTCTCTAATTTCTGCCAAAGGCTTGGAAAGTGGTCAGAGATTATCTATGTCCAAGGCTTTTCGGACTTGCGCTCTTGCCCAGACCTGTGCGCCCAGTGTTCAATGGCCCAGGTCTTGTTAGTTAAAACCCAGCCCTCGGCCCCCACACCACAAGCAGAGGAAGATTCTACTTCCATCTCAGACGAGGCCGATGGCGGGGCACCTCCCTCCCGACCTTCCAACCCCCCTCCCTATGCTCCTCCCACCGCCCCTCCCTCAGCCACTCCTCTTACCTCTCCCATTTCCGCCCACACTCGCTCCAAGACCACGGTAGCGGCCCCCACTAGTCAGCCCTCTACCAGTCAGCCTGCCCCAACCCCCTCTGCCGGTCAGCCGGTGTCAACCTACCCGACTCGACTGGTCAGTCCGTTTCAACCTCCCCTGTTAGTTTGTTGGCCCCCCTCTAAGAGGTCGCCGGAGCCAAAGGACTAGTTAGAGTCCATGTCCCTTTTTCCTTGGCAGACCTTTCCAAGATTGAAAAATGGCTCAGCGATTTCTCTGCTAACCCCGCCCTATATTTCAAGGAGTTTCGATACCTATGTCAGGCATATGATCTAACCTGGCATGACTTACAGGTCATTTTGTCCTCCTCCCTTAACCCAGAGGAAAGAGAGCGTATTCTTGCAGCCGCCAGGCAACATGCAGATCAATGGCATTTAGCCGACGCCACCGTCCAGTTAGGAGAGATGGCTGTCCCGTCCATAGAACCAGATTGGGACTACCAACCACGCAGACCGGCCACCATAGGAGAGACATTATGGTTCAATGTCTCTTGGCTGGTATGCAGGCAGCCTCTAACAAAGTGGTCAGTTTTGATAAACTAAAGGAAATCATCCAGCACTCAGATGAGAACCTGGCTTCCTTTCTAAATCGCCTTACAGAGGCACTAGCCCAATTTACTCGGCTAGACCCCACCTCCCCAGCCGGAGCAGCTGTCCTAGCCTCCTATTTTATCTCCCAGTCAGCCTCAGATATTCGAAAAAAGCTAAAAAAGGTTGAATATAGGCCTCAAACCCCCATACAAGACTCAGTAAAATTGGTCTTTAAAGTTTTTAACTCCAGAGAGGAAGCAGCTGAGGCCGCAGAGCTAGACAAGGAGAAAAGAAGGGCTGTGCTTCAGGTGCAAGCTGTAGTGGCTGCCCTCCAACCAGCGTTGCCCACTCTGCCGGCAGGGAAGACACAGGGCAAGTCTCCCAAGGGCTCCTGCTATAAATGCGGAGACCCAGGACACTAGGCAAACCAGTGTCCCCAAGCCAAGCCGGCCACTCAGTCTTGTCCATGCCTTAAGTGTGGCACAACTGGGCATTACGCAAAACAGTGTCCAAATCCTCACTTGCCTACCATGCCGTGCCCAACCTGCCGACAGGAAGGACATTGGAAGTCTGATTGCCCCGCCAGCAGGGCAGGCATTGCGCCTCAACGTGGTGCCTCTCCTCAAAGGCCGGAAGGCTCCTTCCACCTCCTACACCTGGACGACGACTGATGGTGCCCACACTCGGAGACCCCGGTCACCCTCGCCGAGCCTAGGGTAACTCTACAGATAGCAGGTAAGCCAATTTCTTTTCTCATCAATACAGAGGCTACCTATTCTGTTTTGTCAACCTATGGAGGTCCTAGCCAGCCATCCACTATCTCAGTAGTTAGGGTAGACGGTAAACCGTCTAACCCTCGCCAGACCCCAATGTTAAATTACTGCCTGGACTATGCATGCTTTGCCCACTCTTTCCTCATCATGCCCTCTTGTCCCACTCCCTCTTGGGATGAGACATATTAACCTAACTCAAAACATCTATTCCCCTTCCCTTTCTCCAGGTGACCAGGTTCTACTCAAAGATCAACACCCTCCTCAAAGTTTCCCGCTTCCTCACCATTCTTCATCTTAACTGACTTCTCCCTCATAAACCCCATAGACACCCTCCTTCCCGACCCTTCTCCCAACCAGTAGGTTTCCCAACTTTTTACTCTCATAGAAGACCTAGCTTGGTAAGGTGCCCTTTATGATTTCAGCAATGTTGAACTTACCTTCTACACCTTTGTTACCACTATTATGGTTCACTCTAATTATTCCTGCTAGCCTTACTAATCCTAAATTTGTATGGAGATTTTCTATAACTGAAACCTGGTCTACTGACAACCAGGCTCACTCACAAATGCAAGGTACTGCAGATTGCTCTCCCCAGGGCTGTCAAGCTGCCCTCCTCCTTAACTTTCACCTGAGTTCTGTCGGCAACTACGACCACCCAGTCATATGTTTCTTGTATGACCAAACGGAATATAATTGTAAGAACTACTGGCAAGAAACCAACCTGGGGTGTCCATACAACTATTGCAACATGCACGAGATAGGTTTAATGTGTGCAAATGGCATTTGCACCCCTAATGATCGACCTTTTGTAAGAAATAGAACATCAGGAGGATATATTCTTACTATTAAGGATCCCTGGGACCCCAGGTGGGCTCAGGGAGTTAAAGGTGGACTATATGCAACATCTTGGTCCTCATATCCCACCGCAACCCTCCAAATAAAGAGAGTATACATGCAACAAGTACCCCTCCCTACGAGTAAACAAGTATATCCTCCTAAGAGTGTACAGGCCCTACAAAATTTAACCTCAGTTGTAAAATCTCATTAACAGAAAATACAGAAGCTGTTAAGCCCCCCAAACCCCCTTAACAATGAGGACCCATTCTCATGGCTAACACTTATTCGCCAGGGACTTAACTTAACCCAGGCTGCTGGAATAAGGAACCTCTCCCACTGCTTCCTTTGCGCTGCACTCGGAAAAGCTCCCTTAGTGGCAGTCCCACTACCAGCCGCTTTCCCAGCTCCCAGGCATAAAAGTCTGCCACCAGCAGGAGACGGCGTGACTTCTTCGGCCCCCCACATTTGTGGACCGGAGAACATCACCCGAGAGCGCCAGCGCGACTTCCCTGGCCCCCTACACCTGAGGACCAGAGAACCTCATCCGAGAGTGTATGCATATTTGCAAATAAAAGACTGCCACTTTCTTACGTACTTTGGCCTCATGTTTAATTACTTAGCTCTCCTAAATTAAGTTACATTAAATTAAATCAGCCACCACTGGGCTGGGGTCAAGAGGCTTTACTTCCCACACTTGGGCCTCAATTGGGACCTCTGAGCTTTCCACTAGTTTCCATTCCATGAAGGAGTACAAATTGGAGTATGTAAAGACATATGTAAGTGGATAATTTGGGTTTGAACTAAGTTCTCTGTGACTCTCATACTTCCCCCATGTTGCCACAAAAAGTATTTCTTTCATGTTGCCATGTATCTCTTACTTCAAATATGAAGCAGGAATGTGATCTAAAGCATAAGAACATAGCAATAGATAGACCCATGTACATGATTTTGTAAAACTTTAGAAAGGCCAGTCCTACATGGTTTGTCCATATTTGGATGGTGTATGGAAGGCACAAATGAAAGCATCACTGGCTATTCTGAACCCCAGGTTTGTGGAAGTGAGTGTAAAGGCCCAGCAGTGAGCCCCAATCTCACCTGCCCATCAAAGTTCAGAGACGGCAATCAGAATAGGCTGCACTTGGTGCTTCCCTGTAGACACAGGATCTGTGAGTTTGGACAGATTTCTGGTCAGTTTGGAAGGAAGCTGGCCTCTGTTGACAGAGCACCCCTTATGGGTCAGTGTTGTGCAGGCAGTCCACGTACACGGTGTGTATGCAATGACAGTGCGTCTTGCTTGTAGAAGGGGCTGGGTCCCCTCTGCAGAGCCTCCGCATGGGGCTGCATGACTGGTTCCGGCCGACTTGCTGAGGAGCACCCAGGCTGTCCACAAAGGGACTCTTCATCCTTCCTGATCTGCAGAGCCATTTGCAATGTGTGATGGCAAGTGCTTTACTTCAGTTTTCATCCCTGGGCCCAGAGATTTCTGTGCCCTGGGTTAATAAACATATTATCTAAAGAGCTTTTATATCTTTCTAGAGAATAAGGAAAATGATACTCTGAAGAATTTCTGTTCCTTTTGTTATTATCTCAGGGGAAGGTAGTTATTAAGTGTTCACTGATTAGGATTAATGTTTCCAATTTTTGTCAAGAAGAGAATGTATGTATTACTAATTTGACCATAATTTCAATAGAAACTATGTCATTAAAAATGTTGGCAGTCATGCATTTCCTGCATGGTTATGAATTTTTTTCATGTATCTACATAGTATTTTTATAATGGTCTAATTTTAATTCATTCACTTTCTCAGGAAAATATATATTTTTTTCCATTTCAGCATGTAGTATTTATCACCTTTTCATGAGGCCCATACTCTTCCAAGGAGGCTACTCATTTACTTTAAGCTGATTACCTCCATTTGTTCTTTCCTTGATCTTACAACGTCCATCAGCTTCCTATGATTGAAGAAAAGCTTCCATTTGTAATAAACCAACTTCTCTCATCCAATTATCAACATAGACCAAAAAAAAAAAAAATGGCCAGGCACAGTGACTCATGCCTGTAATCCCAGCACTTTGGGGGGTCAAGGTGGGCAGATCACTTTAAATCAAGAGTTCAAGACCAGTCTGGCCAACAGGCTGAAACCCCGTCTCTACTAAAAATACAAAAATTAGCCAGGCATAGTGGTGCACGCCTATAGTTCTAGCTACTCAGGAGGCTGAGGCAGGTGAATCGCTTGAATCCAGGAGGTGGAGGTTGTATTGAGTGGAGATCATGCCACTGCACTCCAGCCTGGGTGGCAGAGCGAGACTCTGTCTCAAAAATAAAAAGAAAGAAAAAATAAAAAAGAAAGCAGAGTCGTTCTGAGTGAAAACATTGAATTCCACCGTTTCCTGATCATATTGCCTTTATTTTGTTCATTCATTCATTCTGGAAATGGGGATAAATAACCCGTTTGTCTTTCCTGCAGGTTTGTTGCGATGGCAAAGGCAATTTAGAAGGAGGTATTTAGTGGATGATAAAAGTGTTTTGTAAATGTAAAGATGCATTGTTTCTGTCCTGCTGCCAAATTTTCTCTCAGCCCAGCACCTGCCTCTATTTGGTTCTTAGGTTACACATTAATTCCATTTGCTTAGTAATTTAAAGAATGTACTGTAGTACACCAATAAGCTAAGAAACTCGGACCCTTGATCCCGAGTCACCAGTGTCACCTAGATTCAAAAACCAATACAACGTGTCAAGTATGAATGCACAATAGTTTAGCTAAGATAGCCCTTCCTGTCCCACCTCTAATGAACCCACATGCTGCCCCAGGGCTTGGTACATCCTGTTAAGTAAGCAGCTTTACTCCCTCCTGCTCCCTATTTTTGTCTTAGGTTGGTTTCAGTCCTTCCACTATGAATGGAGAAGTCACAAAGAAATGGTTTTACAGGCAAGGAATCTTTACTCTGTTTAGCAACTCAGTAACTTGTTAGCAAATAAATGGCAAAGGGTCAAAGGAAGTGGAAACCTCACTATTTTGCAATCCCTGTAGAAATGAGAGATTCAAGCAGCAATCATCAATAGAAGCCAAAATCCTCCTTTGAAGGGAACTGGATAATCCCAAGTGCTGGACTGGCGCCCACAGATTCCCTGCTGCTGGTCACCAGGGGAAAAGTGCCCAGCACACTATTCAGGCAGCTTTCCCAACCCCTCTGTCCCCAGGAGCTGGGAGCAGGGAGAAATAGTGAGGAGGTTTTCATGGCCAAATGTATTTAGGAAACTTATTTGAATCAGGCAATTACTTAATTTCTGCAGCTCTTCTGAGAGCCTTTACTAAGCTATGTGAATTGTGATACTGCAAGAGGAACTTTCACCATGTAGCATTTCCCAAACTTTTTGTTGAGACAGAGTCTCACTCTGTCACCCAGGATGCAGTGCAATAGCATGATCTCAGCTCACTGCAATCTCTGCTTCCCAGGTTCAAGTGATTGTCATGCCTCAGCCTCCCAGGTAGCTGGGATTACAGGCCTGTGCCACCATGCTCAGCTACTTTTTGTATTTTTAGTAGAGACAGGGTTTCACCATCTTGGCTGGTCTAGTCTTGAACTCCTGGTCTCAAGTGATCCACCTGTCTCGGCTTCCCAAAGCTGGGATTAGAGACGTGAGCCACTGTGCCTGGTCCTCCCAAGCTTCTTTGAACGTAGAGCCCGTTTGGAAGGTGGATTTGTGGGACTAAGCCTCCCAGGGGCTCCAGCGGCTGTGCGCCCTGATGGCTGTACACCCCGACCACTGTGCACCATGACAGCTTCCATCCTTCGAAGCTGGGGGGTGCCATGGGAGGGCTCAGAGCTGCACACCAGGCTGGATGAGCCCGACTGCTTTGTAGCTGCCTGTATGTGGCAAGTAACTAACACTCCCTAGGCCTCAATTTTTAAATCTATAAAATGAAAGCAGTAAATATCACATTACATAAGTTGTTGAGTATTTATGAGAATTAAAAGGAATAATCACCATAAAAGGCCTGATACTGCCAATAATATATTTGACAAATATGAATTTCTCTTTTTCCCTTTATTCTACTTTATGGCAACTCCTACCTACTATTCTTTCTTTTGCTGCTAAGCAGACATCTGGGTTTGTTTGTTTGTTTGTTTGTTTGTTTTATCAAGGAGAGGTTCTAAATATTGTACCTTTAACCCTCAAAGCATTATCTATTCTGTTAGAGGGTAAAAGGCAGAGATGTTATCCCTGTTGGTTTCTAACCTTGGAGAAGGTCGGAAACGTCATGAGCTCTCTCTAGATTCTCTTGTGTGTTTCTCTTACACAATCCTTTGGTTCTGTGTGTGGTGAAAACTGGACTGGGGGAAAATCAGATCAGCAGAAACCGAATGCTGAACCGACTGGTGAATAGAGAAATGCAGATCGAGTATCCCTACAATGGAATATTATTCAGCAGTAGAGAGAAATGAAGTATGGACCCATGCATGGAAGGAAACATGCAGGGATGTTTCCTACAGCATAGAAGGACCTTGAAAACACAGGGCTAAGCGAGAGGAGCGGGACAGGAAGGATCATATATTGTGTGGTCTGCTCACATATGACCTGCTCACATGAAATGCCCAAGGTAGGCAAATCCACAGTCAGGAAATAGATTGGTGGTTGCCAGGGGCAGGGACTTTTGGGGGACAATAGGGAGTGACTGTTAACAGGGACCTGCTTTCTTTTGGGGTGGTGAAAATGGTCTAACATTGATTGTAGTGAGGGTTGTGCAACTCTGTGAATATGCTAATAAAAAAACCATTGAATTGGACACTTTAAATGGGTGCAAATTATATTCCAATAAATTATCTGTAGAAACTTAACAGTGTATTATTATTATTATTATTATTATTATTATTATTGAGACGGAGTCTTGGTCTGTTGCCCAGGCTGGAGTGTAGTGGTGTGATCTCAGCTCACTGCAACCTCCGCCTCCCGGGTTCAAGCGATTCTCCTGCCTCAGCCTCCCTAATAGGTGGGACTACAGGCACGTGCCACCAGGCCCGGCTAATTTTTTTTTTTTTGTATTTTTAGTAGAGGCGGGGTTTCACCATGTTAGCCAGGATGGTCTCGAACTCCTGACCTCATGATCTGCCTGCCTCAGCCTCCGAAAGTGCTGGGATTACAGGCGTGAGCCACCGCGCCCGGCCCGAAACTTAACAGTTTTAAAAAAACTTTAAAAAGATACATAGAGCAAACAAAACAATCCCCCTCCACTCCCCACTAAAGTCTTTTGTCTTAATCAGTGCACTAATTCTTTCGGTAAGTAAAGGGAAGAGACCATTTATCTGTATAAACTATTTCAGCTAGTCCTGGTGATGAAGGAAAGCTCTTCTTTTCAGAATAATTCCAGATAATAAATGTGAAAGAACAGTAGAATGAAAAGAACACCACTTTGCCATCCCAAGTGAAGTTACTGCTTCAGACAAAAACCACTGAGGGATGCTAAAAGCATTCAGTCTATGGTTAATAGAAATGCAGACAGGCAGTGGGCAGTCGGTATAATGCCCGGGGTGATTTGTTGGTCCTCAACGGGAAAATGTAGACTCACAAGGAGGGATCCACTGGACCTCAGCCTCACTAAGGAAAGGGGCCAGCTCCAGGCACCAGCCCGGAGGATGCTGTGAAGCCAGCAGCCCCACTGAGGGGTATTCCTGCGGGAAATCTTGAGCCTGAATCTAATCAAAACTTTATCCTTCAGTTTACAGGAAATAAATGAGAAATAACAGAAACTAGTGAAAGCAAACTATGGGAAAGTAACCTAACCTATCCAGTCAGTGGAACGTTTGACGGGACCACTGAGCCCCTGTCTCCAGGGGCTCTGAACCCGTGTTGTATGTAGGGGAGGAAAGGTGTGACGCTTTCCCCCTCCTCATCATTAGGGTCATGGCCAACACCTCGTAACGAAAGACAGGTTAACAAGAGAAAAGTCTCACAAATATATGCAACCAAAGTTTTATGTGACACAGGACTTTCAGAAATAAAGACCCAAAGATCTGGGGAAACTGTATTTTTATGCTCAGTTTTGATGGAGAAAGGATAGCCAGTAGGGATGTGATCGAACGTAAGGGTAATGGTCATAAACTGAGTGGGGAACCCCAGCAAGGCCTGTGTGTTGGATTTTTCAGGACCTCATTCCTTCTGGGTATTGGGCAGGACCCCTCTGGAATGACGGTCTTCAAGGGAGAAGGGAGAGAGCAACCATTCTAGGTTTTCTGGCTTGCAAAGCAAGCAAGAGAGGGCCATGAGACAGGAGGACCTTGCTTCTGGGCCCTTCCAATCTCCCTCAATGTTCCCAGCATGCAAAAGTGCCGTACTTTGAGGTATCAGGTTCTAAGCCCAAATATGTCCGACAGGAATATAATGGGAGCCACACTGGAACTGTAAGTTTTTAGTAGACACATTGAACATGATTTTAAAAGGTCAAATTGATTTTAATCATATATTCTATTTAGCCCACTATATCCAAAATATTATTGCACCATGTCATCAATTAGTTATTAAAATATTTTCTTTTCCTCTTTTCGTGCTAAGTTTTCAAAACCTGATGTGCATTTTGCAATTATGATTCATCTCAATTCAGGTGCTAAATTTCATTGGCAATACTTGATCTATATTTGAATTTCAAAAATTACAGTTTTTAAAAGTATATCACATACCTAAGTTCTTCCAGATATACTGAAAAGTTTTCCAAAGCTGAATTGAGTGCCAAAAAATTATGTTCCTTTAACATTTATATTCACCTTGACAAAATGGGTTCATCTTTGTAAGAACTGATTCACTTTGAAACAAACACATCCATTTCAAAGCTACATCACTTCAAGTTACCTCAGTTCACCTACTTCTTTCAGCTGAGTTGTAATAACATTGAATTAAAAAGTGACTGTGTAAATCGAAAAACATGCCTTAGATTTTGGGGTGTAATTTTTTTTTTTTTTTTTTTTTTTTTTTTTTTTTTGAGACAGAGTTTTGCTCTTGTCGCCCAGGCTGGAGTGCAAAGGCGTGGTCTCAGTTCACTGCAACCTCCACCTCCCGGGTTCAAGCAATTCTCCCAATTCTCCTGCCTCAGCCTCCCAAGTAGCTGGGATTACAGGCATGTGCCACAAAGCCCGGATAATTTTGCATTTTTAGTAGAGACGGGGTTTCACCACGTTGGTCAGGCTGGTCTTGAACTCCTGACCTCAGATGATCCACCTGCCTCAGCCTCCCAAAGTGCTGGGATTATAGGCGTGAGCCACCGTGCCTGGCAGGGTGTAACTGTTGTACCTAGTCTACATAATGCTGTTTATTACAATGAAAACCTACTGCCTATGTATTAATGTTAGAAACAATCTGTAAAACATTATTATTGATGTGTAATCCAGCATTTTCAATTGCCAATAAATCCTCCTCTCTACCTGGGTGACAAAGAAACTTTTACGGGAAGCTTTAAATCAGCTCTTCCATCTGCCGTGTGACATTGGTGAGAAAATGAATCACTGCTGTGTGTTTTGATTCTTGAGTATTTGGGAACCTGTCCCTTTATTTTAGGAAATTCTTGAGTTGGAGTTAAAGTAGAATAAAGCTTTGTAAAACTCTTCCTCAGCTCAACCAACGAACACTGGCAAATGTCATTAAATTTCTTCCAATAGTTCTAGAAACCAATAGTCACTCATGGCATTCACTCACATGTACTGAACTATTTAAAAAACTGTCCAAGGAGAAGAGGTGGGGCAAGACGGCTGAATAGAAGCCTCCACTGATTGTCTTCCCCACAGAAACACCAAATTTGACAACTGTCTACACAAAAAAGCAACTCTATATGAACCGAAAATCAGGTTAGTGTTCACAGTACCTGGTTTTAAGTTTATATTGCTAAAAAAGTAGGAAAGACAGCCTTGAATTGTCTATAGCACTCTTCCCCCATCCCCTGGCAACTGCCATGTGGTTCAGAGAGAATCTGTGTGCTTGGGAAAGGGAAGGTGCAGTATTTCTGGAACTTTGCTTTGGAACACAGCACTGCCAACACCAGGTAGAATTCAGCTGATACTCACTGAGGGAGCACCTAGACCAGCCCTAGCCAGAGGGGAATCGCCCATCCCAATGGTTGGAACTTGAGTAGAAAACTTTGCATTCTAACGGTGTTGTCCAGGCCCCTCTGGACCCATTTCTAAATGTGATATGAGAGAGGGAGTAAGTAGCCTGCTGAAGTGTGGCATATTTGAGGTGAACGCGCTATAACACAATTACATAGATTAGCCAGAAACATTAAGCTGCAGATTAAGATCTGCCTTTTCTTCAGGGACCTTTCACCCACAAAATGGTTTAAAGTTTGACTGTGCTGAATTTGTTTGCCTGGCCTCAAAGGGACTTCCACGTGGGCGACTGTGATGAGACTGGACGTAATCCTAAACAATTCTGAAAGCTAGTACTTGTGTGTGTCTATGCCTTGGCCTGACTTCACTCTTACAGGGAGCAGGTGCAGCTTAGCAGCCTCCCCTGTCGATCAGGCAAAGTTTGGTGTCCTTGGATCATTCAATGGAAGGGGACATTACCTGCAATAGTAACAAGATACTGTCAACAAGTCCCCATAGGGAGAGAGGGAACTAGGGCTGGCTGGGCACTGGCTCTGTTCCATGCTTTTCACAGCTCCCAAGCCCTGACATCTCTCAGGAGGAGGAAGAAGTTTGCCTTCACCGCTTGCCATGTTTCAAGTCATCAGGCTCCTAAGATGCTGATTTGTCCCCACACAGCTCATAATGGCTGGGGCTACACTTTTTTTTTTCCCCCTGAGACAGAGTCTCGCACTGTCACCCGGGTGTGATATTGGCTCACTGCAACCTCCGCCTCACGGATTCAAGCGATTTTCCTGCCTCAGCATCCCGAGTAGATGGAATTACAGGTGCCTACCACCACACCTGGCTAATTTTTTTTTTTTTTTGTATTTTTATTAGACACGGGGTCTCACTATGTTGGCCAGGCTGGTCTCAAACTCCAGAGCTCATGATGTGCCCGCCTGGGCCTCCCAAAGTGCTGGGATTACAGGCGTGAGCCACCACACCTGGCTGGAGCTACAATTTTAACCTGCGACTGCTAAAGTGTATGCATTTTTCTACTTTCATGCCTGGCCAGTCCTGTGTGTGGAAATTTAAGTTTTCCAGTGGTTTTTTGAGGTGGGAGAGGTGAGAGCAAGAGGAGGGGGAAGTTTTTCCTGAGAAGTTCAGCCCAGCTCAGACCTTTCATGTGGCTCACACGCGTGACTGTGTTTTCTCACTCATGGCCCATCGTGCCTTCTTTGATCCACCCCACAGCCCTGCCAAGGGCCTGCCCGGTGCCTGAGTGCATCTGGAGTTCAAGTAAACACAAACAGATAAGCTATCTGCTGTGCTCACATTCCAACTGGAGAAATAGGCTAAAAGAGAGGAAGGTGGGTGGGGGAAGAAAGAGAGAGAGAGGGAGACAGAGAGAGAATCATTGCATCCAAAATTATGCTAATGACAGGAGGGCCAGAGGCAGAGTGCTGGGAGGGAGCTGACCTTTGATGGTGGGTGGGTTCGCTCTTGTGGACAGGATAATCCGGGAGCCTCTCTGAGGAGGTGAGATCTAAATCAGGACCAGAGGCAGAGGCCTGGGGACGGTGCTCCAGGCAGAGGAGGCAGCAGAACAAAGGGCCTCGAATGTCCTGGTAGCCTCAGGGAGGGGGGCTAGTATTAGGGATGGGCTAAAACTTGAGCTTGGAGTCACTCTGTCACCTGCAAGGACAAAGACGCTTGACGTGTCTGCATGGTGGAGGCACTAGCATCCACGACCAGCTCCAGTATGGGAACCACATGGGCAGCCCCTGAGATTTGGGAAAAATCATGCCCTTTTGGCAAACAGATGTTTTCTTTTTGAGAAATGTATTTCTCCTGGGCCCTGGAAGACTGAATGCCTGGTCAGGGGACCCCAGTGTCCTGACTGCCCATCACAAAACGCTGCTCTTGGACTCACCCAGCCAAGAAGCTGATGTCCCCAGCAGGGATCCCTCAGGAGGCAGAAGTGGACAGGTGATATCCAGCGGCTGGGGCGAGGGGGTGGGCGGGGCAAGCACAGGTGTGTGCTGTGTGAGCAGGTGCTCAGGCCCCTGGGGAACCTCCCACTGCACTTTCCCTGTGGCCTCAGAGAGGAAGGGGCCCTCTCTGATCAGATGAGTGAGAGGGTCCCCCAGGCCTGGTCTGGTCTGGAGACAGCTCTGTATGTGTGCAGACCCCAGTATGTTGACCACACGCTGCTTCTGCTCCAATAACATATGCGGGTTAACTTGGTGCTTATCTATATGGTAATCACACAGTATTGTTTCTGACCAAGAAGCTCACGGCAACCTGTTATGTGCTGAGTATCTGGGTCCTCCCAAAATTCATGTGCTGAAGACCTGGCCCTCTGTGTGATGGTGTCTGGAGGTGGGGCCTTTTCCAGGGGGGGTTAGGTTTAAATGAGGACATGTGGGTGGGGCCCCATGATGGGATTAGTGCCCTTGTAGAAAAGGAAGAGACACCTCTTCCTACAGCCATAGGAGGACACAGTAAGAAGGTGGCTCTTCAAGCCAGGAAGAGGACCCTCACCAGGAACTACATTTGCTGGCACCATGAGCTTGGACTTTCAGCTTCCAAAGACAGCAAGGAATCCACGTGTGCTGTTTAAGCCGCCCCTTCTGTGCTACTTTGTTCTAACTGCCCAAACCTGGAGCAAGGGAATTAATGGGCTGATACTTCCAAGATTCATGGGTCTCACCGTGTTCAGGAACTATGCCTCTTTAGAATGAGACGCAGCCTGCTGAAGGGTCCTCACAGCCCCAGTGGGACTGGGGTGCATCTTGGTTGAGCAGGGCATGCTCTGAGCCAGTGTACTATCTGGTGCCTTTTCTCCCCTTGCAGACTCTACAAGTGGAGATTGAAGGAGTGTAGGTGATAGTGGAACTACTTACATTGACACCCAACGACTTGCCAAGAAACTATTTCCTTTCTCTGTGCTCCAGTGCCCTGCTGGGAGAATGTTTCCCCTAGGGACACCAATGCTGTTCTGCCACCCTGGCTCTCAAGACTGTCCAATCACAGGCAGGGGCCACACCATGGGGTGGCTTCTCCTGACTGGCAAGGGGGATGTCAGGGCACTGCTCTTCCATGGGGCAGGGAGGAAGCACCCCTGCACCACTGGCCCAGTGGGGAAACATTAACGGAAGACAGCAGAAACCCAAGGGCAGGGGCCCTCCACCTTCTGGGACCACAGGGAAATACAAAGATTCCCAGGCAGCTCTGGGGCCAGGTTTGGGGTTGGTGTGAGAGGGGAAGCTGGGAACATCATAAGTGCAAGGACTGGCACCAGGGCTGAGGGCTGTGCCAGCTGTGTTGGCTTCCTGCAACTGCCATCACCAAGTCCCACAGGTGGGCAGCTTAAACAGCAGGCTGCTCTCTCACTGCCTGGGAGGCTGGAAGGCCAAGACCAAGGTGCCGGCAGGACAGGTTTCTCCCGAGGTCTCTCTCCTTGGCTTATAGAAGGCCACCTCTTCCCTGTTTCTTCACATCATCTTCCCTGTGTGTGTGTCCCTCTCTGTGTCCAGATGTCCCTTTCCATAAGGACACCAGTCATGCTGGATTAGGTCCCCCCATCCCAGTGACCTCATCATCACTTGATTACCTTAGTAAAGGCCCTGTTTCCAAAGACGGTCACACTTTTAGGTACTGGGATTAGGACTTCAACAGGATAACTTTTTTTGGAGGGATGAAACCTTGATTCAACCCATGACAGTAGCTATTCACATTTTCATCCTGGGCCTTATGGTAACTGATTTCTTCCACCACCCCTATTTCCCCGTTATCTTATAGAGATTGTGCTGATGGTGGCCAACTTCCTACGTTGCTCATGGTTTGTAGGTGTTCAGTCTGAACTGGACTGGAAGAGAAAGATTGTCCAGGGCTGTAAAGAGAGGCTGGTGAGACTTGGGTTTTGTCTTTGGGAGAGGGTGTGCATGTTTTCATTACTTATGAAGAGCAGCTGTGTTATTTAGGTGGGGATGTCGTGGCTGCCATCACTGTTACTTTGGAGGTGAAGAATAGGAAGAAAGTTGTGTGGAGACTTTGAGCGGCTGCAGGCTGGAGTGTGGTGGATATAACAGATTGGTTTTTTGTACTCAAGCTATTTGAAAGCTGGAATCTCAAACTTCCTTGAAGCATTAATTTCCCCTGTGACTTGAACTTTCCTGAGCAGCTACCCATGTGAGACTTGCAGGGAGGTGGTAGCCACATCGAGCCACCTCTGCCAGCCAGGGAGTGAGGATGATCGCTGTGACCAGGGCGGCTGTAGCAGGTCTAGCTGCCAGTCTCCAGCAGCTCCTGCTCGTGGATTCTCATGTACCACCAGCCTGCTTATTGAGCATTTAAAATGTGGAGAGTGTGGCCACACAACTAAAATTTAAATTCTATTGAATTTCGAGTAATTTAAATTGTAAGTAGTTTAAATAGCCAAATATGGCTAGTGGCTAGCATGTCAGACAGCACAGCCTGAGAGCATACATTTAAGGTGGATGTGCCTAGAGATTCATCAAAGAGAGCTGATATGGCCAAGGTCATGGAAGCTTTGTATCCTGGACCACAGAGCCCGGGGTTTTGGATTTTTCCCTTGAAGAACAAGAGCTGCTGAAGTTGTTGTTGTTGTTTAACATAGTAAAGTGATATGGGCACAATTATTTTCTGACAGAATTTTAAGCTGCTATGTGAAAAGAGTTCTAGAGAGGCAATGTGGTGGCAAGAAGCCAGCCAAGAAGTTACTACAATTGCCTAGATGAGACGTGTGGATTGCACAGACAAGCTGGAGGTGATGGGAATGGGGAAAAAGCACACAGTCAAGAACTCTGTGGGGAACACCTGTTAGGATCTGATCACCGATGGTGTGCTGGGGGGTGAGACAGAAGCTTTGGACCCGAGGATCTTGGGATTGATCACTTGCAAATGGCATGTATGGGAGTGTCTCAGCGGAGTTAGGGAATGAAAGAGGAGGAGCATGTCCAGGCAGAGGTTGGGTGAAGATATGGACACAGGATTGGGACGGCTGGTGTGAAGTGCTGTCTCACATCCAGGTGGCAACGTGCAGTGCACAGCGGGCAGAAGCTCGAGGAAGCCCCAGCTAGAGACAGCACTTTATTGTTTTGAGTCACAGACCTTCGCGCTGTACGTGGTATTAAATAGTGCTTCTCCAACAGAGCAGATCAACGGAGTCCTACGTGACGCTGTAAAATACAGCTGCTGGGCTTCATTTCAGACACAGTGCCTAAGACTCTCTTCTCATTACCTGAGCCACTGATTCACAACCATTTTCACCCTTGAAGATCCTTTTTAAAGTTGTTTTTCCTAATAGACCTGTTATATAAAGACTTTGTCTTATAAGGAAATGTTTACTATGTAACATGTTTGTCCCCTCCAAAGAGGACATTTTAAAGGAGACATTTAAATTTCTCCTACATGTGAGACATCCAGTGTTAGCATACTGGGTTAGTATAAAACCAAACAAAGCTCAAATAAACATGACTTTTCACCTCTGCAGGTTTACGGTGTGTGAACTTATGATTCTCATCAACTTTTCTTCCTCTCTTTCTTTTTTTTGGAGACGGATTCTGGCTCTATCACCCAGGCTGGAGTGCAGTGGGGTGATCTCAGCTCACTGTAACCTCCGCCTCCCGAGTTCAAGTGATTCTCCTGCCTCAGCCTCCTGAGTAGCTGGGATTACAGGTGCCTACACCACGACCGACTTTTTTTGTTTTTTGTTTTTTTTTGTATTTTTATTAGAGATAGGGTTTCATCATGTTGGCCAGGCTGGTCTCGAACTCCTGACCTCAAGTGACCTGCCTGCATTGGCCTCCCAGAGTGCTGGGATTACAGATGTGAGCTACAGCGTCCAGCCTTCATCAGCTTTTCTTAATACTGATGGAGCTCATGGACTCCTGGTCCTGTTGTGAACTTCAGGTTGGCAATCGTTTGTCCTGGGCTGTATGAGGAGCCAGTGGCAGGACCCTGTCTGACCAGTGACCCATGTGGGCTCTGTCCAGCGCAGTGCTGAGGGCTCCCAGAGCTGCAAGGCTGAGCACCTTCTGCACGGCCTGCAGGTCTAGCTGTACAAGCACTGCCCTCTGCTGGCATTTTGTAACAATCGCAAACACACAGAACTTACTCGGCCTGCAATGTAGTGAAGTTTCCAGAAGGAAAAGAGATGAATTTAATTCCAGCACTTTAGGAGGCCAAGAAGGGTGGATCACTTGAGGTCAGGAGTTCAAGACCAGCCTGGCCAACATGGTGAAACCCCGTCTCTACTAAGCAATACAAGAATTAGCCAGGCATGGGGGTGGGCGCCTGTAATCCCAGCTACTGGGGAGGCTGAGGCAGGAGAATCACTTGAACTCGGGAGGAGGAGGTTGCAGTGAGCTGAGATTGCACCACTGCACTCCAGGGTGGGTGACAGAACGAGACTCCATCTCAATTAAAAAAAAAAAAGATGAATTTTTATGGTCAACAGGCCATGTTCAACAAGGCCACCCCACCCACCCGAGGCCCCATGTAGAATTTTGAATGGCCACATGCGTAACGGACACTGAACAGGGAACTCATAAATTCCAGCCCAGTCCCCACCTATTCATTCATTTACGAATAATGATTTGTGCCCAGTACTAGGCCAGGCATAGAAATAAGAAAAGGATTCTAACTCTTAGGGGTTCTCCAGGCTAGGGAGAGAGAGGCACACACAAGAACAGTTTCACTTCAATCTCTTCCTTGATCTGCTATGAGGCTGTATAAGAGGCAGTCCGGATTGTATGGAGGTAATACTGTCTGAGCTGAAATGAAAAGGATTACGCAGGATTTGTCTGTTGGACATCTCTGACCAAAACGGCACTGAAACCTGATGACGATACTTAGCACCAAGTATCTGAGTTGGGGGCTGTTGAGAGTAAATGGAGCTACGGTTGAAGAAATTCTGAGCTTCTTTAAAATGACCAAGCTGCATGGGACCTTGCCATGTACCTGTTGGCATGTGTGACTTGGTGTGAAAATATCAGGCCCAGAGAACAGCCAAATTGCCTTAGTTTCTGCAAGCTAAACACAGTCTAACTGCATTAGCTACACACATGCACACACACACTCTCTCTTTCTCTCTCTCTCTCTCTCATGCATCACTGAATAATGGAAACACGTTCTGGTAATTTCATCATTATGTGAACAGTAGAGAGTGCAGCATGGTACTGTGCTGAATACTGTAGACAACTGCAACACAGTGATAAGCGTTTGTGTATCTAGACATATCTAAGCATAGAAAAGGCACAGTAAAAATATGATATGGTATTGTCATCCTATAGGACCACTGCATATATATATATATATATACACACACATACACACACAGTCACGCACCACATAATGTTTTGGTCGGCAGCTGACTGCATATACAATGGTGGCCCCATGAGATGGCACTCCTCTCTCTCTCTCTCTCTCTCTCTCTCTCTCTCTCTCTCTCTCTCTCTCTCTCGGGAACCATTCTTAGAGTCAGCTGCTCCACACCCTTTCTTTCTCCTTCCTTCGTCCACTCTTCCAGCAGGCTTCGCGGAATACAGATACTGGCATCTGGAAGCATGAAGATGAGGCCTGTCTGAGATAACGGCGGGGTGTGAGCTAGAGGTCCTCTGGGACCCGCAGGGCTCAGAGGAGCTGGGCTGCCTTCCAGCCTGCCCTGAGGCCCACCTGAGAGATCTACAAACTTAGACCTCGGAAGGCTGTTGTCACTTTGGGCTTCCTGCTGCTCACAGTGAAACCTAATCGTTTTTCAGGGAATGGTTAACCGTTTTATGGAGACATCATTCACATACCATACAATTTACCCATTTGAAATGGACCACCTTCAGTACGTTTACAGGGTGTGTGATCATCATCACATTCTAATTTTTGAACATTTTTGGCACCCCCACCAAAAAAACCACTTTACACCCATTTTCAGTCACTATCTATTCCCCCTCCACTAATGTTCTCCTTGGCAACCACCAATCTGCTTTCTGTCTCTGTGGCTTTGCTGTCCTGGACATTTCATGTAAACGAATCACACCACATGTGGCCTTTGCATCTAGTTTCCTTCACTGTGTAGTGTTTCAAGGCTCACCTATGTTGGAGCATTTATCAACACTCTGTTTATTTTTGTGGCTGAATAATATTCCATTGCATGGATAGCACGTTTTTGTTTCTCCATGAATCCACTGATGGATATCTGGGTTGTTTCCATGTTTTTACTGATACATATTGGTACATACTTACGGGGTACGTGTGGTATTTTGTTGCATGCACAGAATGTGTTCCGATCAAGTCAGAGGATTCAGGGTATCCATCACCTGCAGTATTTATTTTTTCCATACGTTGGGAACATCTCAAGTCGTCTAGCTATTTTGAAACATACAATACACTGTTGATAACTATAGTCACCATATTCTGCTATTGAACATTAGAATTTATTCCTTCTACCTAATTGCATGTTTGTGCCTATTAACCAATCTTTCTTCACCCCTGAAACTTGATCTTAACTACTTTACTTTGTAATACATTCCATTTGTTTGATTAGGATAGTTACTTTCTATTGCTTGTAACCAAGGAACCGTAACTAATATAGAAATTGATATGAGTAAGCAACACATCTTCAGGGAAATGTGGAGAATTGAGGACAGATTACTGGGTGTGGAGTTGGATTGAAAAGCAGTGACACGCCCATTGATATGATGGGAAGGGAGCTGGCAGGCCATAGGGCACCCCGGCCAATGGGTCAGACTCTTGCCCATGTTCCCTGGAGGCATCCAGCACCGAGGGCAGAGCTCTGGCGACAGGGAACTGCCTCAACAGAGCAGGTCAAGGGAGATGAGGGACATGGGCCCTGTTGGAATGAGTGGTTGTATCTGAAGACGTTAAGTAACTGAAAGTTTAAATGTAGAAATTCTCACCTCAAAGTGTGGTCTGAAACAGCCTTGGTGTGACTGCAGAAAGCACGTTTCACGTTTGTAATAACAGGGTTGTAGTCACCTGAAATGTAACTTGGAGACTGATTTTGTAGATTTTTGAATTGTAATGTCAGTGGCACTCACAGTGTGGCCAAGTCTGCTCTGTGAAAGGTGGGGCGCTGGCCTGTGGGGACTTGGATCCCAACAACAGAGCAGTGGTATTGATCTGGCAGCTCGCTGGCTCCTGAACCCCAAAGCCCTTGGAAGTTCCCCATGGTATATAGGGCTCTGCCCAGCCCTCACTCGGAATGGCTCTAGGACATGGCCTGACTTCAGCACAGCCTGGGGTACAAAGTACAGAATCAGAGAATCAAAGAGAAGCTTGATGGTTCAGAAGACTTGCAGGCTTGCTAATGGGGTTTGGTTTTAAGGGGGCTCAAGCAAGATCAGACCTAACTGTCGATCAGACCTAACTCTCAATCAGCCTGAGTTGATTTATGCAGGTCCACGCCCCCAAAGTTCCGTCCCCAAGTGGCCTGGGAATCTGGGGTTCTCTAGCGGTGTCTGTGTTGGCTGACAGGAATATGCACAGGTCCCCTGTTTCTCTGGGTCTTCATTTCTGGTACTGAAGGTCCAGAAGCCCTTAGGTCTGATGTGGAGGAAGGAGATGGGGTGTGATGAACTAATCCCATACACATCTTGCTCTCACCCTGGTCCTACAGTCCCTGATTGGACCTGGAAGTGTTTCTTTTCAACAAGGCCTTGAGGTATAAATTTCAAAATTCCTATAACCCAAGTTTCTGGAACAGGGGCCAGAGGTGACAGTAATTAGAATTCAGCAGCGAATGGTCACAGTGACTGCAGGGAAGGGAAGGACACATCTTTCCCCACCAGTGACAGGTTCACAGCTCAGTGAACCTCTAATAGTGAACAGGTTAACAGGAAAATGGTCTACAAATTTATTTAGCGCAAGTTTCACATGACACAACAGCCTGTAACAGTGAACCAGCTGCCAGCAAAAGAGTCGAACTCTGTAAAATATTGGAAGAGATTTATTCTGAGCCAAATATGAGTGACCATGGCCCATGACACAGCCCTCAGGAGGTCCTGAGAACATGTGCCAAGGTGGTCGGGCGTAGCTTGGTTCTATACATTTCAGAGGGGCATGAGACGTCAATCAAATACATTTACGAAATACATTGGTTAGGTCCAGAAAGGCAGGACAGTTCAAAGTGGGGCTTCCAGGCTATAGGTGAATTTAAACATTTTCTGGTTGACAATTGGTTAAGTTTGTCTAAAGACCTGGGATTGATAGAAAGGGAATATTCTGGTTAAGATAAAGATTGTGGAGACCAAAGTTCTTCTGAAGTCTTATAGTGGCTGCCCTTAGAGACAATAGATGGCAAATGTCTCCTATTCAGATTTTAGTTCATCTCCTTAGGATTGGGATGGCTTGGGAGAAAAAGATTTAGCTATGTTAATAGAGATTCTTTATAGATTGAAATTTTCCCTCACAAAGAACAGCTTCGCAGGGTCATTTCAAAATATGGCAAAGAAACATGTTTTGGGGTAAAATATTTTGATTTTCTTCCTTGTCTCATAATGTTATGCCAGAGTCAGATTGGAAAGTAAGTCACAACATACAGGGTTAAATAAAACGCATCTGATGAGAATTTATGATTTGTAGGGCATGACTCCCCAGACGCCTTAGATAGGAATTTGGGCAAGATTAAAAAACTAGTGTTTAGTCCTCATAGCAAAGTCACTAACATAACTAACTCCATCTTTTGTTTGGGGCACGTGCCTATAGGAATGGATAGGCTAGGATAATTTTAGAGCACTGCAATAAAATGCAAGAACAGCAGTCATGTAGTTGTTGAAACTAACTCAGTGATTAAAAGAGAAGCATGTAAACAACTATGTTGTGTTAGAGATTTATAGAAGCACTGTGACCTGACCAAGGCCAAGAGGTTCCCGCCTCTTCAGATCCTTGCTGGCACCCAGAAGTCCGTGGTCATTGGTTATCTCTTGATCCCAAACCCCTCCTCTTCCTCCTGCCCTTAACGTATACACAGCCTGAAATTTGTACTGACTTGAGATGGTACTTGAGGACCCCAGTTCACCATCTTGGTTTGCTGGCTCTCTGAATAAACCTGCTTTTCCTCCCACCAACTCTCATCTTTTTAGTTTTGACTTTTGAGTGTTGAGCAGCTGAACCTGGGTTTTGTTAGAAGCCTTTGGAAATAAAGATCCAAAGAAACAGAGAAATATGTATCTTTATGATGAGGTTTGATGAAGCATGGACAGTCATGCAGACGCATGATTGGTCAGTGGGGCTGTGACCTCATGGTGAGACTGGAGGGCTTCTCTGTGTCCCTTCATTTTCACAGGTAAGATGTTTCTTTCCTCTGGGTATAGGGAGAGCAGTTCTCCGTCTCCGTCTCCTCCTCCTCCTCCTCTTCCTCCTCCTCCTCCGCCTCCTCCTCCTTTCTCCTTCTCCTTCTTCTCCTTCTTCTTTCTCCTCCTCCTCCTCCTTCTTCTTTCTCCTCCTTCTTTCTCCTCCTCCTTCTTTCTCCTTTCTTTCTCCTTCTCCTCCTTCTTTCTCCTCCTCCTTCATTCTTCTTCTCCTCCTTCCTTCTCCTCCTTCTCCTCCTTCTTTCTCCTCCTTCTCCTCCTTCTTTCTCCTTCTTCTTCCTTCTCCTCCTTCTCCTCCTCCTCCTCCTCCTTCTTCCTCCTCTTCCACCTCTTCCTTTTTCCTCTTCCTCCTCTTCTTCTTCCTTTTTTTTTTTTTTTTTTTTTTTGGGAGATGGAGTCTCGCTCTGTCGCCCAGGCTATAGTCGAGTGGCGCCATCTCAGCTCACTGCAACCTCTGCCTTCCCGGTTCAAGCGATTCTCTTGCCTCAGCCTCCTGAGTAGCTGGGCTTATAGGCATGTGCCACCATGCCTGGCTAATTTTTGTATTTTTAGTAGAGACGGGGTTTCACCATGTTGGTCAGGCTGGTCTCAAACTCCTGACCTTGCAATCCGCCTGCCTTGGCCTCCCAAAGTGCTGGAATTACAGGCTTGAGCCACCATGATTGGCCCAGGGAGAGCACTTCTGAAGTGAGGCTTTTCTGACCTGCTTTGGGGGAAAAGGGCAGGGGAAGGTCAGAGAGAGAGTTTCCTACTTCTGCTGTTTTCTCAAATGCCAAAATCCTGACCCCTTCACCCCATGCCAGAGGTCAACTCACCCCAAGTCAACCAAAGCAACCTGGCCTTGTTTGTTTCACACACGGGTGCCAGGGAAGACTTTGTTTGAGGAAAGGGTAGTTTGAAAACCACTAATGTTTTGGAGGGATGTGGGAGCTAGATCAGAGGCCTGGGGTTGGGTCACAGCTGTCGCGATGTAACCCTGAGGGCTTACAAACGTCTAGCTTTCATCTAGAATGTTGAGAACAGTCCACTGTAGGGGTGTTGTGAGGACACAATTCATTCTTTTATTATTAGTCTTGAGGGTTTGGAAATTAAATGTTGGCTGCTGTTTATATCTAACTCTTTGAGACTTGAGTCTGTGTAATTTTTGACTTCTTTGCATGTTTTCTGGATTTCAGTGGGGGTATTTTGTAATGAGGCTAGAGTTTACGTTGCTAGTGAAATGTAAGGCTTAAAAATGTGTTTTTAAAAATTTATGTGAAGAGCCTAATGCTGATTTTCAGTTCTTCTTCTTTGTTTAAAACTTTTTCTTCAGATGAAATATTTACCTTTTAAAATGTGTGTGTGTGTGTGTGTGTGTGCGTGCGCGCACGCGTTTAGGTGGACTAAAACACAAACCTGACTGCTCTGGTCTCTAAGTCCACAGTTTTAAAGAGTAAAGACTCTGAGTCTGGAAGCCTGCAGGATTTACTGTATCCCTATGTGACCCAAGTATCCGGTTCCATGGTCTATGCTGCATCCAGAAGCAGAACCCAGGAAAGCTGAGACTGGGGGATGGACCAGCATCCAGTCCCCCAGGAAAAAATGGATGTGGATAAAATGACAGGAAAACACTTAAATAGTGTTTAGGCAATGAACTAATTGCCAACAACGTTGCTATTTCTAGGCTAAAACCACAGCTATAGTTTAGAAAATTTGGCTTTCCTGCCTAAGCTCAAGTGTGATAAAACAACACACTGAGGATTATTTCTATGCCAAATGTTTATTTGATGTTTTTTCTCATAATAAAGTGAAAAACATATCCAAAGTGGACAGATGTCACATATAGATACTTTTGATTTCAGTTCCTGAATTATGGCCATTAATGAGGGAATAAATTAAATAAAACTATAGAGGTCATTGGCCTAACTCTTGGAAGATAGGCACTGCCTGTAGCTGAGAAGAGCCAGCAGATTTTAAGAACTGATTTACACTTTGCATTCCTCAGCTGTCCTGATGGGACAGTAGCTTCTCCTCTGCTGTGTTCAGTCTTCCTCTGCAGCCCTTATTGCCCTGGGCATGCTATCTATTTTACTCGTTTATTTTTTCTCTCCCCCGTGTTGTGGTTTAAATGCAGTTTTTCACTGCCGAAATACATGCTGAAATTTACTTGCCAGTGTGACAGGGTCAGGAGGTGGGACCTAGTGGGAGGTGTTTGGTCATGGGGGCAGATCTCACATGAATAGATCAACACCCTCCTGTGGGGCTGGGAGAGTTCTTGCTCTCCCAGTGATGCATCAGTTCCTGCAAGGGCAGGTTCCTTTTCTGCACACACCTGCTCACCTTTCTGCTTCTCTGTCAGGTCTTGACACAACACATGGCCCTCCCAGAAGGGGAGCAGATGCTGGTGCCATGCTCTTGGACTTACCAGTCACCAGAATTATGCGCTGAATAAATTGTCCTTTCTTTGTAAGTGACCCAGCCTCAGGTATTCTGTTACAGCAACACTAAATGGACTAAGACACCCTGCTAGAAGATTCGCTTCCTGAGATGGCCTTGTTTTATTGTTGCTGAGTCTCTAGTTCCTAGAACAGTGGTGGGCATTAGTAAGTGTTCAGTTAATGTATTTTGAATTACTGAATTTCTGCTGTGAGGAATAATCTCATTTAGTTTAACTGAATTTCTTTTTTTTTCTTTTTTATTATTATTATTATACTTTAAGTTCTAGGGTACATGTGCATAATGTGCAGGTTTGTTACATATGTATACTTGTGCCATGTTGGTGTGCTGCACCCATCAACTCGTCACACCCATTAACTCGTCATTTACATCAGGTATAACTCCCAATGCAATCCCTCCCCCCTCCCCCCTCCCCATGATAGGCCCTGGTGTGTGATGTTCCCCTTCCCAAGTCCAAGTGATCTCATTGTTCAGTTCCCACCTATGAGTGAGAACATGCGGTGTTTGGTTTTCTGTTCTTGTGATCGTTTGCTAAGAATGATGGTTTCCAGCTGCATCCATGTCTCTACAAAGGACACAAACTCATCCTTTTTTATGGCTGCATAGTATTCCATGGTGTATATGTGCCACATTTTCTTAATCCAGCCTGTCACTGATGGACATTTGGGTTGATTCCAAGTCTTTGCTATTGTGAATAGTGCCACAATAAACATATGTGTGCATGTGTCTTTACAGCAGCATGATTTATATAATCCTTTGGGTATATACCCAGTAGTGGGATGGCTGGGTCATATGGTACATCTAGTTCTAGATCTTTGAGGAATTGCCATACTGTTTTCCATAATGGTTGAACTAGTTTACAATCCCACCAACAGTGTAAAAGTGTTCCTATTTCTCCACATCCTCTCCAGCACCTGTTGTTTCCTGACTTTTTAATGATTGCCATTCTAACTGGTGTGAGATGGTATCTCATTGTGGTTTTGATTTGCATTTCTCTGATGGCCAGTGATGATGAGCATTTTTTCATGTGTCTGTTGGCTGTATGAATGTCTTCTTTTGAGAAATGTCTGTTCATATCCTTTGCCCACTTTTGGATGGGGTTGTTTGTTTTTTTCTTGTAAATTTGTTTGAGTTCTTTGTAGGTTCTGGATATTAGCCCTTTGTCAGATGAGTAGATTGCAAAAATTTTCTCCCATTCTGTAGGTTGCCTGTTCACTCTGATAGTAGTTTCTTTTGCTGTGCAGAAGCTCTTTAGTTTAATGAGATCCCATTTGTCAATTTTGGCTTTTGCTGCCGTTGCTTTTGGTGTTTTAGACATGAAGTCCTTGCCCATGCCTATGTCCTGAATGGTACTACCTAGGTTTAACTGAATTTCTTAACATCAATTATACAATTATTGATTCACAGTAATCAAATGAAAACATCAAAACAATAATCAAAACATTAAAACAAAACAATAATCAAAACAATAATCAATCAAAATATTGATAAACTATGAAAAAAGCTGTCTGGGTGCGGTGGCTCATGCCTGTAATCCCAGCACTTTGGGAAGCCAAGGTGGGCGAATCATGAGGTCAGAAGTTCGAGACCAGTCTGGCCAACATGGTGAAACGCTGTCTTTACTAAAAATATAAAAAATTAGCTGGGCGTAGTGGCGGGTGCCTGTAATCCCAGCTATTGGGGAGGCTGAGGCAGGAGAATTGCTTGAACCCAGGAGTCGGAGGTTGCAGTGAGCTGAGATCGCGCCACTGCATGCCAGCCCTGGTGACATAGTGAGACTCCATCTCAAAACAAAAACAAAAACAAAAACAAAAAGCAATTATTGATTGAAAATCATAAAATGAAAACTTCGAAACAATCAAAACATCGAAACAAAACAATAATCAAAAATCAAAACAATAATCAATCAAAATATTGATAAATTACGAAAAAAAGCTGAAGATGGGTGAGATTTAACCTTTAGAAATTATTAGCTTACTGTGTTATTGTGAAGCTCAGATAACGCAATATATGTGGGCATCTTATTTCCAGCTGCTAGAACAGGATTCCACAGACTGGGCAGCTTAAACAGCACTTATTTCTCACAGTTCTGGAGGCTGGAAGTCCGAGATCAAGATGCCCTCATGTTTGGGTCTTGGTGATGGCCCTCTCTCTTCCTGGTTTCACACTGCTGACTGCTAGCAGTGTCTTCACATGGCAGAGAGCAGAGAGAGCTTCAGTCTCTTTCTCTTCTATTGGGTCACTAATCCCATTCATGAAGATGCCATCCTCATGATCTAATCACTCCTCAAAGGTCCCACCTTCTAATACCATCACTTTGGTGAGGATTTCAATGTACACATCTGGCGGTGGGTACAAACATTCAGTCCATAGCAGGTGGCGTTTCACTGGGCAGGTGCTGTGTTTGGGCGATCCTATCAGAATCACGAAAGGGCCTTGCTAAAATGGTTCTTTCTGTGGCTAGGGCTGCACCTACTGTGAATCAGTAGATAGCCCTCAAGGGCATGAGTAGTTAACTCAGTCACTGCGCTTCTTACTATGGATACTGGGGGGCATTCTGTTTTTAGGAGAGACTGGACAAAGAAACTGAGCCAATGCTGAAGTCAAGTGCAGATCTGGAGTTAATTCCAATACTTACAAAATGAATTATAGTTTCAGGTACGTGTCTAGTTTCCAGCTCTGTAAATAATTGGCACAAAGTAGATAATTTAATTTACTGTTACGCTGAAAGACGAACCTGAAAAAAACTCAATGTCGGATGGGTGCCAAATTCAGAATGTGTGAGATTGTCGGGCTCTTGATGATATTGTATAAATTAATGTCTGGCTTGCATTAATTTTTGCATTATTTTATGAAGCTTCATGTTCATAAAATTAAGTGAAAAAAGTATAATGAAACATGACCTAAGAGTCCAGATAAATCTAGAATTAGGCCGGGCATGGTGGTTCATGCCTGTAATCCCAGCACTTTGGGAGGCCAGGGCGGGTGGATCACCTGAGGTCAGGAGTTCGAGACCAGCCTGGACAACATGGTGAAACCCCATCTCTACTAAACACAAAAATCCGCCAGACATGGTGGTGGGGACCTGTAATCCCAGCTACTCAGGAGGCTGAGGCAGGAGAATCACTTGAACCTGAGAGGCAGAAGTTGCAGTGAGCCGAGATCGCGCCATTGCACTCCAGCCTGGGGGATAGAGCAAGGCTCCGTCTCAAAAAGAAAAAAAACCAAAATATATAAAATATATATAAATAAATATATGTAAATGTATAATATATATAAATATATATAGAGACAGAGAGAAAGAGAGAGAGAGAGAGAGAGAGAATTAACTCCAGATCATTCTATGGCTAAACTCAGAAGCAGAGATTCTCCATAAATAATCTGTTGTACAAACATGTGCTGGGGGTACACTTGCCACCATTTTAGTCTTTTACACTCTTTCTTCTCTGCACCCCCAGCTCCTCACCTTAAAGGCCCTGCAAGGATCACCAGGGACCACTGGCTTGTCTTTGACACAGGTGCTTTTGGGCCCTGGGAGTAGCAGAGGTAAAGGCAGCAGGGTCAGTGAACCGGGCTCACACGCTGTCCCTTCGTGGAGCAGCTGAAACCTGAAATCTGCAACCCCAGCGTCTTGGCGGTGGCAGTGCCCATAAATGGTGCTTGGCCCTGCCCGGGCCCCTTATTGTGAAGATCCAGCCTTCCTCCCTCCCACCCTCGCTCCCTGAGCTGGCTCCCCGAGAGAGCTGAGCAGATCACTCCGAACTGATGTGCCCTGAGCCAGCTACCCTCTGATGGTCCTTGCTGGTGACAAACTTGTAATGACAGTGGCAAGTGTGGGTTCCATAAACCTCCTATAACTGATACAACAAGGAGGTTGTCAGGCTCAGGACGGCCCCGGGCCTGGTCTGGGAGTGCTCAGTGTGTCTGGCCCTCCCTGCAGAGTGGTGAAGGGGAGGAGCTCAGCGGACAGACACGGGTGAGACCTGGGGCTGGTGGTGGTGAGTGACAGGGTGGAGGCAGTGTGTAGTGGTCCAGCTTGGCATTCTCAGAGCCCATGGTTTTCGAGGTTGGACTCTTCTCATCACACTTGTAGGTAATGAGGTAGAAAGGTAATAAGGTAGAAAAGTAAAGAGGTGGAAAGCACGGGGTTGATTGAAGAGATCGCTGGACACTGAAGGAAGGTCAAGCTAAGATTGTGATGGGGAGAGAGGCAGGGGTTTTCTAGGCTCTCTTCTCTGACTCCTGCACCGGGGAGGATGTTGGCACATGATCTGGAAGACAGAAGGGGGCCTGGAGGAAGAGGGGATTTAAGGGCCTTGGCAGGTTTGGGCACAGGGACACATGGTTGCCCCCCAGGAGGCCCTTGGCGTCCCACTGTCCATCTCTAGGGATGCTTGACCATCCTTGAAGAGTCTAGGAAACCCCATTAGACTGATTCTGGCTGTCCAGACTGTCCACATTGACGTTTAACCATCCGAGAATGGCCCCCTCAACTGGAGTCACAGGCTGACATCCACAGACAAATGTGTGCCAGAATATCCCGGTGTTTTCTGCAAGGCAGCGTGTTTTCTGAGCACCCTTTATTTGCAAGCAGGTGCTCAGGTTCCCGCAGTGACGGCCTCTCACACCCACATTGTGGCTGTGCTGGCTACGGAGAGCCCTGGGCAAGGCTGAAGTCCACAGCCAAAGAGGCTGATGCAAATTGCAGAGAGCACTTGGTGTGCTCGGCCGGGGGAAGCTGTCCCCAGATGACAGCTTCACGTGGCAGGTGTGTAACCTGTCGTCCTCACGTGGAGAGAGGCACCTTCTTCCCTATTAGGCTTAAGCAGGCAGAACTACAGGACAGAGCCAGCTCCAGCACACGTGCCACACAAGGCGGCAGAGCCAGCTCCAGGACCCATGCCACACAGGGCGGCAGAGCCAGCTCCAGCACCTGTGCCACACAGGGTGGCAGAGCCAGCTCCAGCACACGTGCCACACAGGGCGGCAGAGCCAGCTCCAGATCTCCAGGGCTATGCATTGCATTCAGATCTACCTGTACAAATGAGAACGTTATTGTACCTAAAAGGTCACGGGCCAGATACAATGTCAAGAATTTGTTGAGCCCTAAATGTGGGGGAAGCAGTAACTTTCACTCAGTGCCCCTGGGGCTGCATTGGAAAGTGGGAGCCAAAGCTACCTGGCTCCCCCACTTGTTTTCTGCAAATGCTGCTAATGTCCCAGACTGGCATTAATCAGGACAAGTAATTAGCTGAATTTTGAGAACAACAAATACATATATCTATATATTGTATCTATATACTATATATTTCTAATTTCTATCTATACCTAGCACATGTACATATAGGTACATACATGTACCTCCCTCCATGTGAGGATGACAGATCTATACCCATCGTTATACATACGATAGGTGTATGGAGGATTCTTTCAAGTTCTATAAAAATATCTTTATGTCCTCAGATGCATCTGAGACTGAGCCTTAAGCTGAGTTTCTCCACAGATAAAGGTGACAGCCCAAGTGTGAGTCTAACCCTCCTCTCCAGGCCTGTCAGTGGATTCTTAGACAACATTCAGTCCAGCATTTGGGGTCCAGCATCACAACACTGAGCCACTGGGAGGCAAATCTCCACGGGTCTCTTGCCTTTCCGCAGTCTCTAGCTGCTTTGGCTCTGAACTGCCTGTCCAAGGACATTTGTGCAGTAAACAGCCCTGCGAGGCAGAGGCAGCGTCTCTCTGGGGCCGAAGGCAGGCATCTTCCTTTCCACTGTAATCGAGTGTCCCCTTCCAGGACAAAGGGGGTGGGTTTGCCTGCATCCCTCCATAAACAATTGGGGTTTCCTAAGTCAGGGTCCTCATCTGTGACGCAAATTCAATATGTGCAGCACATCCACCTGGGCCACTCTCCACCGCCCCATAAGGCTTAGTGCCCATGGGGACTGATGTGTGCGGGGCCCATGCTGTTTGCTGTAGGGTCTCTGATCTAGAAGTCTTGTGTCTTCATCCAGCATCCATGAGCCTGCAAGTAGGGCCAAGCCTCAGAGACTTACTTCAGTCTGGACACCTCATCTTCCCCAACCAAAAAAACATGTGCAGGTGGACAAGTATACGCAGAGCTACGCTCAACTACATGTATGTGGCAGGCGGGATAATCCATCTCCCCACCAAAGTCCACATCCTAATCCCTGAAAGCTGTGACAAAGGGGAACTGAGGTTGCCGGTGGAATTCAGGGTGCTAATCAGACCACCTTAAAATAGGGAGAGTTTCCCAAATATCCTGGTGGGCCAGTGTGATCACAGGGCTTAGAATTGGAAAAGGGAGGCAGAACGGCCGGGCAGAGGAGAGGGTGTGAGAAGAACTCCACCTGCCACTGCTGAATTTGGAGGAGGCAGGAGGGGCCGCGAGCTGCCGAGCACAGATGGCCTCTGGAAGCTGGAAAAGAATCGGATTCTCCCTGAGAGCCTCTGGAAGGAAGCAGCGCTGCCCACATACCGGTTTTAGTTCAGAGTCCTGTCTTGGACTTGTGACCTACAGAGCTGTAAGACAATAGTGGATGCTGCTGTTTTATGCGACAGGCTTGTGGGATTTGCTAGGGCAGAAATAGAAAATGATACATAGAGGATGTAAAAGGTATTTTTTTTTCAAATGATGCCTCTGTCAGTAGGCATTTTGTGGGCACTTCCTGGGTAGAGCAGGAGGCAGGATTTTTTCTATATCTATTGTTTGTCCTGCAGTTTCCTCCATGGGATCCAGGGCTCCTGCCTACACAGAGAGTCTCATAGATTTCAGCAAGGCCCCCTTCACCCTGCTGGGAGAGCAGCTCAGAAAATGGGGCATTCTACCACAGGAGCAAAGGTGTGTGCGTGTGCATGTGTCTGCACGGTGTTGTGTGTGTGTGTGTGTGCTGCTTGCTGACACAAGCTGGTTAGGAAGGAATTTACCAAATAGGAAGAATAAATTGGGTTGGAGAGCCAAGGACCAAGAGTGCAGACTGGCTTTATGTCTGTATTAAAAAGGGCTGGGCATGCTGAGACCAGGTGGCAAAGCACAGGAGACACAGTGAGGGCTGTTCCCAGGGCCGTGTGCTGGGCACCTGCTTTGCTGCACAAGATGACCATCCACTGTCTCTTGCCAGCCCCAGATCCATAACACAGCTGGGCTCCTCTCAGGAGTGCATGCACACACACAGACACACAGGCCCTAATGCACATACACACACATACATCCATATGTTCACATGTGCACATATGCTCTCATGCACACTCATTTATGCATGTACACACATGCATGAACTCATACTTCCACATATACACACATAAGTGCCCACGTGCACACACATGCATATGCATGAACTCACCCACCCACACACGTGCACACACATAAGCATACATGTGTACACACTCATGAACTCACCCACCTACACACACGTGTGCACACAGACATAAGTACACACACGTGCACATACATAGGCATGAGCTCACCCACCTGCACACGTGCACATACACATGTGTACATGCACACACTCACGCACAGGGCTCTGAGGTGCAGTGGTCATGATGCTGCTTCACCTCCCCATGAGGGGTCACATGGTAGTGGCAGAGGTGGTCATGGCCTGAAGCCAGCGGGAGGGGCCAGAGGAGTAGGGAGCTATCCAGACTGTTATTGGTAACAACACAGAAAGTCCAAAGGTTATTGTTAGGCTAGAAAAAGATTACACTTCATAAAACCATGTTTATTCAAAAAAATCTATTCAGAAAGTCTGGAAAGCGTAATAAATATCTGTACAGTGGCCACCCATCTCGAACATGGATTACAAAGCAGGAACATAAAAATGATGTGTAAACATAACTGCTGAGCCAGTGAACAAAGTGCTGAGTCAGGAGCGAGGCAGAGAAGCGTGCTCAGTAGAACGACACAGACGCTGCAGCCTCCGTCCTCAGCCCCTCAAGCTGCGCTGGAGTCCACCTGCGGCCCTCTCCGCACTGCTCAGGGACCGGCAGTGTCCTTCTCCGTTCTCGAATTTGCATGACGCTTAGAAAGGTAGGAGGCAGCAAAACCGTGTCAGAAATGAACGGAGTGCAAATCAAACTTTGCCATGTGCTTGAGAGAATCAGTAAAGCGTTAGGTAAAAATCCCAAGTGCAGCTTTAGGATAACGCCATTTAATGAACAATACTGGCTAACATTAAGTACTATTACCACTTTAAAATTCAAACAATCTTCCAAACATCGATACATACACAGTTAGTTTAAAATCACAGACAAATCGGACTTGAGGGTAAAAGTGAAATCTTCACCTCTTGCCCATGTTTGACTTTGGGGTGGAATTCAGCCAAGCTCTCCCACTGCAGATTGGGAGAATCAGGTATTTCTCCCACACAGGGGGCTGCCAGGGAAGGAGGACCCTATAGGGTGGCCAGCAAGGGGCCACTCGCAGTAGGTCAGGAAGCCTGAGATCTAGGGTTCAGTGTGCGTATTAAGTTCTGTGATTTTCATGACCCAGGGGCGGGGGGTGGTGGTTATGAGATGATCTGTGTGAGCAAGGAGAGCCAATTAACTTTTGGGGAGGTCTATGTCATTTGTGCAAATCATACAGAGCATTTCATTCGACGTGGAGGTGCGCTGAGCTGGCAAAATGCGAATTCTAAGAACACCTTCATTTACATGTCGACTGCTGCTTGAAAGCAGTCACCTGCTATTTCACTAAGGGTTTTGAAAGCTTAGTTTAACATATGATACCATAGCTTCTTTAGGCTGACTTTTGTGGAAGGATTTCCAGTATCACTTTGTTCTGGATATGGGAGGGAAAGTAGAGGTATTTCATAGACCCTCGGCAGAGCAGGGCCAAGCCAGTGTTCTCCTCCGCTGATGCACATCAAATATATGTAAGGACAGAGTTCGCTGTGATGGGGAGTCTCGTCGGTCCCTTTGGCATTCTTAGAGTTCAGAAGCTAAGTCTGTACAAACTAGGATGACTGAAAAGGACCATGAGCTTGTGCCTGCGTAGCAAGCAGAAGAGGTGATGACTTTTGTTCATTTCTGGGAGGACAAATTCTGGGACCTAAGGATTATCCACTTTTTCCTAAGGTTCTAAAAAGAAATGAAATAATTAAGACCTAAAAAGCAAATTCATCATGGTGGAAGTAATTCCAGCCTTGGGAAAAAGCATCTTCTATGGAGAAAATGTGAGGAATGCCCTGTGGGCACTATGGAAACAGGTATTCAGTCTGACTTGCTCCTTTTATGTTTTGTGGTTCTCTAAGAAAAAAAAAATCTTCATGGATTAAAGCTTCTGAAACAAGTTTGTATTTTAAGGTCTGAAAACAATCAGACCAAGCTAAGGAGTTATTTTTCAGAATGCAGCACATTTTTGTTTGTTTGTTTTGTTTTGTTTTTAGTTGGGTACTAGAATCGAGATGGAGGGAGAACAAAACCCAACACAATAACATCTTCTTAGGGAAAACCTGGCTGTGGCCAGCGGAGGCCTCCTGAAGCTCCGCTTGCTGCAGACGCGGGGCTCTTCAGCAATGCAGGGTGAGGGGGTGAGTGGCGTCCCCTCCCATCCAGTGCACTTGCTGGGTCCCCTGACTTGGGGGCCGCCGGGGAGCATCTTCAACACCCTTACGGGAGAATGAAGGACCCATGTGTTCCCTCTGCGGGCTGGACTGGGCGTCGAGCCTCCTGCCTGGAACCTCTCACTCGATTTTACTCAATGAACGAGAGCACAGCATGGCCTAAATGCCCCACACCCACCCTGTGTGCACACCCCAGGGAATACGGATCTGTGTGAAAACAGATCTGTGCAACAGAGACACAAAACGCAACACAAAGCCACAGCATCTACAAAGTGCATCGCTCCTGTCCACGCTGATCTCCGCTGCCCTCCGACCTGTGCCCCTGCCCCTGGGTCTGCTGGGTGGGGCCTGCGTCTCCCTCCAGCCTCTAGTTGGACTGAGAAGGACTGGGTGGGAAGTCACAGAGCTCCATTTCTCAAATTCACAGTTTCTCCGTAGACCAGAAAAATCGAAGTGAACACAGCAGAACCACAGCTTTGGGTGAGCACACAGGAAGCTGACGCAGGGCTGAGAAGGCGTGAGAACCCACGGCTCCCTGCAAAGCCTCCGGGTAGCTGTGTGACCACCGCAGCTGGGGACCAAGGGCAGCCCAGTGCGCTTGGCCCCCCGGGGAAAGCCAAGACTCAAGGTGGACACAGGCTCCTCCGGGAGGCACCCCCTTCCATCCATGGTGACACGGAGCTCTCAAGGCAAAGATCCAGCCCGCCTTGCTGTCGCCTGGGCTCTTACTCCTTTGAATTTGGGACAGAGGATAGGATGGGCTAACCAGCACCTCAGGCAAAAACTGAAGGGCGAGGAGGAAACGGCTCTTTGGATTATTTTGGGCAGAACCAGGCGTCTCCCCCTGGATGCCACAGTGCCAACCCCCTCATCCAGCCCGTGGGGAGCCCCAGGATACCAGGTCACCCCAGCCCTCTAGGGCCCTGCAACCACCGACGGCTGCGCCCTCGCACTGCCACTTTCCCACCGGGTACCCGGGACGTCGGCATCAGGAGTCTGACTAAACCGACCGGCTTCATAATTGGAAAACAGATCTCTTGGCAGAAATAGAAGCCGTGATATGAGAAGACCCGCGGGTTCTGAAAGAAGCCCCCGGCCTCGCACGGGCACGTGAGGTGAAGGGGCGCATTTGGTTTTGCTTGGGAGAAAAGAGAGCGGGCGGCGAGGCTGGCGCAGTGAGGCTTGGAGAAGCCCCCGGGTCAGGACCCTCTCCGGGGTTGAAAAAGAAAACACAGACACGGCGAGGGCGGGCGCCGCCTCCCTGCTGGACTTGTGGTCACTCTGGGTGCCAGATGGGCTCCGAGGCCGGGGTCTGCGAGCCCACGAGGACGCTGGCGGGGGACGCTGGGGCCAGGGTCCCACCTGCTACAACCGCGTGGACGTGAGTCTCTTCATGCCTCTGCGCTGAGCCAGGTTGGACGACAGCACGGGCTCCAGCCGCGGGGCCTGAGGCGTTCTGTTCAGAGCAAAGTAGGTGGCGGCCATCGCGCCCTGCAAAACAGAGGACAAGGGTGAGAACCGTGGTGACTCACTCCGTGGGTGGAGCCGGAGCCCGGGGCCTCCATGGGCCTCAGCTGCCCCCAGGCAATGTGGGGGAAATCGGAGCTTCCCCAGCGTCCCTGGAGCATGGGGTACTGTGAGCCCGCCACAGGGGGCCAGCGCCTGTGGGCCCCAGGAGACAGGGCGCTTCTCATTCCTGCACCTGCCCCCCGCCCCGTGCCACCCTCGCACTGTGCTTGTGCCTTGGGGGAAAATGTTTTAGACTCTTGTGGAGCCCCCAAGCTGAGGTCGTGTGATCCCCTGCATTCTGACAGTGAGGCCAGGTCTGTTTTGGGGCTTGCTGGGTCCTAGGACACACGCACAGCAAATGCCAGGGCCTGTCAACCTGGACTTTGGCCACTGTTGAGGAGTCTGGACTCATTTGGAGGAACAGGCATATCCTGGAGTGAATCCCAGTTCTCAGAATGGATCTGGAGGGGACTGCTCCTAACTGGGTCATGCCTAGTCCTGCTGGGGTGGGACGGTCTCTACTTCTGAGAAGAGGAGTCCCACCCAGAGGATGGGGTGCCTGAGAGGCAACTGCTGCCTGAATGTAAGTCACTTATGAAGTGGGGACTTTTTTGCATGTGTGGCCTAGAATGGAGGCTTTGAACTTGAGTGGAACAGCCACACCAGCCGCCACCACGTCCGCAGAGGCTGCCACCTAATCAGAGAGGAGCCCTGTGCGTGACTGCATGTATCTGGTGAAGTGCGGGAAGGTAAGTGGGCCGGTGGTGCAGTTTGGGGCTGCTATGGGCTCTTTCTCTGCACTCCCTGGTTTCTTCAGAGTAATTGCAAGGTATCAGGTTCTCTTCTGGGTTTCCCATTCCCACCACTGTGTCCTCACTGTCGCCTGCTGGTACCTTCACCAGGTGCACGTCCTGTCGGCTGAGCTGGTTTTGGGACAGGTACTCCCTGTTGACCACCCACGGGTGTTTGAGCACTTGCATCGCCGTCAGGCGCTGATGAGGGTCCACGTGGAGCATCTTGGACACGACGTCCTGCCAGGGAAGGGCACAAGAGTGCGGGGGATGGTTGGGTCATCTGTGCTGGGTCAGAGAGCCTCCCCAGCAGAACTTCTTCTCTCCCTCTACAGCAACACCCAACCACTATGCTATGCGAGTGTGGGTCTTTGCATTTTGGGGTCAAGTGTTCACTTTCAGGTTTAGAAGTATGTCAATGGTTTTTAGCTTTACGTATCAGCAAACTTAGAAGTTCACTGAAGGTTTATCTTTTATTACATTTTTCATGTCTAAAAGGAAGTTAAATGTGGAAATGTTAGAGGATGCATGTAAATCGATGAAACACTGTTTCTTGTAACAATGATATCTTTCCAAAGGGAGAAGCTGAAATAATAAATATTCCACAGGTAGAAATCAACTCCTCATGACGCACATACTTAGTTTTATCAGGACTACCCACAGTTATTTACTACAAATAATCACAAACTGTAACATCTACAATCTAGAGCCATCAGATATGTCCAATGGGTTCATGTGCAATAAAGGTCTTTTTCTATTTCATTGTAAAGTCATAGCAGTAAAAACCTCTAAAACGAGACTCCACATGTGTGTACACATACACACACAATACAGTGAACATTCTACTACGGTGAATTACATTGGCGGAGTACTTGGTGACCGTGTGAATTACATTTGCAGACACACCTGACGCTTCTGCTGTAATCACCATAGTCATCCTTGAGGTAAATGGGGCAAATATTACTTTTCCTAATTTGCAGATGAAGACATCACTGCCCGAGGAAGATCCAAGATGAGAATCCATCTTCTATCCACTAGCCTACTCTCCTTCCTTAGTGTTCCCACCACATTTGAAGAGGTAATAAAATGAGTTAGAATGCGGTTGGGCACGGTGGCTCATGCCTGTAATCCCAGCACTTTCGGAGGCCGAGGTGGATGGATCACTTGAGGTCAGGAGTTTGAGACCAGCCTGGCCAACATGGTGAAACCCATCTCTACTAAAAATACAAAAATTAGCTGGGTGTGGTGGCAGGCGCCTATAATCCCAGCTACTTGGGAGGCTGAGGCAGGAGAATCACTTGAGTACAAGAGGCAGAGAGGTTGGAGTGAGCCGAGATTGTACCATTGCACTCCAGCGTGGGCTACGTGGCAAGAGTCCATCTCGAAAAAAAAAAAAAGAGTGCATATAGAATGTGAAGTGGAATTACTCATTAGAATTTTTGGTCATGAAACAACTAAGAAATACTATGCACAATAACAATATCTTTTTCATACAGAAAAATCTAATGCTGTTTGATATTTGATAACATTAACCTTGGTAATTTCTTGAAACAAGTATCTCCTAGAAGTATATGAGTGTTGTCATTTTCAGGTGTAAAAACAAAAGCAGAGTGCTTTATTAACTCTTTCATGATCTTACAGTCAAGACACTGAGAGAAGCAGTATTTTTACTCTATACCTGTAGGACGTGGAGAAAGACATACTAATCTGTAGCCTTGCTGGTGTTTGGAGGACTGGAGGTTCTGTTGTATGCCAAGTAAGAGAAAGGAAGAGGCACAGGGAAAAGACAGGGGTGGGATGTGCTGATGGCAGGGACTGGTGGTGAGGGGCAGGAAGGGTTGGCGAGGCCCTGTGAGGCGGCAGAGACCTCTGCCTGCAGCAGTGATCTTGACAATGTGCCTTTATCCTTGACTCTGCTCCTATCCCAACACCTTCTCCCTGCTCCCACACCAGCTTCCAAGATGGCCTTCCAGACAAACCACCAGCACCCACGACCTAGTCTGAGGCTCTATTTTGGGAACCAGAACTAAGACAAGTCCTACACTCATTTAAGACAAAGTGAGGGTGTGGACAGCAGCACTTGAACTGTCAGGGTCTGACATCTGGGATATGCTCACTAAATGCCAGCTGCCATCACCTCTGCCATCATTTCCATAATCACCCTCACCATCCTTCCTCCCTCACCCCCACCACCACCCTCACCCTCATCTTCACCACCACCTCCACCATCATCACCATCCTTCCTCCCTCACCCCCACCACCACCCTCACCCTCATATTCACCATCACCTCCACCATCCTCACCATCCTTCCTCCCTCACCCCCACCACCACCCTCACCCTCATCTTCACCATCACCTCCACTATCCTCACCATCCTTCCTCCCTCACCCCCACCACCACCCTCACCCTCATCTTCACCATCACCTCCACCATCATCATCATCCTTCCTCCCTCACCCCCACCACCACCCTCACCATCCTTCCTCCCTCACCCCCACCACCACCTTCACCCTCATCTTCACCATCACCTCCACCATCACCCTCACCATCCTTCCTCCCTCACCCGCACCATCATCTTCACCACCACCTACACCATGATCCTCACCATCCTTCCTCCCTCACCCCCACCACCACCCTCACCCTCATCTTCACCACCACCTCCACCATCACCATCCTTCCTCCCTCACCCTCACCACCACCCTCACCCTCATCTTCACCATCACCTCCACCATCATCACCATCCTTCGTCCATCACCCCCACCACCACCCTCACCCTCATCTTCACCATCAACTCCACCATCATCACCACATCACCATCCTTCCTCCCTCACCCCCACTACCATCCTCACCATCATCTTCACCATCACCTCCACCATCATCACCACCCTTCCTCCATCACCCCCACCACCATCCTCACCATCACCTCCACCATGATCCTCACCATCCTTCCTCTATCACCCCCACCACCACCCTCACCATCATCTTCACCATCACCTCCATCATCATCCTCAGCATCCTTCCTCTATTACCCCCACATTATCCTCACTATTGCCCTCATTATTACCCTCACCACAATCACCTTCACCATCATCTTCACCATCTCCACCATCATCCTCACCATCCTTCCTCCATCATTCCCACCATCAGCCTCACCATCATCTTCACCACCATTTCCACCATCATGCTCACCATCCTTCCTCCATCACCTCCACCATCATCTTCATCACCACCTCCACCATCATGCTCACCGTCCTTCCTCTGTCACCCTCACCATCACCCTCACCATCATCTTCACAATCACCCTCACCATCATCTTCACCACCTCCATCATCACCCTCACCATTTTTTCTGTCACCTCTACCATCACCCTTGCCATCCCTCCTCCATCACCTCTACCATCACCCTCCACCATCACTTGCCATGCTTCCCCATCACCTCCACCATCATCTCTGCCATTACCTTCCATTATCTCCACCATCACCTCCACTATCATCTCTGCCATTACCCTCACCATCATTCCCATCACCTCCACCATTACCTCCACAATCACTATCATCACCTCTCACTATCATCTCCCACCACTCCCACTATCACCTCCATGATCACCACCACCTCTGCCACCACTTTTGCCATCCCTTCATCACCTCCATCATTTCCCACCATCACCTCCACAATGATCACCTCCACCATCACTGCTGCCACCTCTGCCACCACTTTTGCCATCCATCGTTGCTTCCACCATTACCTCCACCATCATCACCTCCACCGTCCCTCCACCATCACCTCCATCATCACTCCTGCCACTATCTCCACCATCATTTCCACAATCATCCCCTCCACCATGCCTTCACCATCACCTCCATCATCGCTGTTGCCACCTCTGCCACCACTTCTGCCGTCCCTACACCATCACCTCCATCATCATTCCCGCCATTACCTCCACCATAATCTCTACAGTCGTCACCTCCACCCTCACTGCATGAGGTTGCACTGAGATGACAACAGCAGAATTGGAATCAGAGCCCCTGACTCCTTCTCTTCCAGCCCTTTTACATGAACATGGGAAACAGCTCTTGGTGCTGCTAACCAGTGACTGGATTATGATTTACTATTGGATTAGATAGGAATTTGATGATGCCAAGCAAAAAACTGCCTGATGGTCAAAGGAAATAAGGCAGGTTATAAACTGTGTGGACTGCAGACAAGGCCAAATTCCAAGTATTTTACAAGAATAGAAGTACATCTCTGAACCAGAGCTTTACTTGGTTGGTTTATGAACATGCAGGGCAATCATTCTGCAATATTGCTAAAAGCGTGGTGGTTAAATTTATGTGTCAATGTGGCTGGGTTATGTTACCCAGTCTAGATGTTGCTGTGAAGGTTTTTTTCAGATGTGGTTAACACTTAAGTCAGTTGACTTTGAGTAAAGCAGTTACCCTCCACAATGTGGGTCAGCTTCATCCAGTCAGTGGAAGTCCTCCTTAGGAAAAAGACTGTGCTCCCCTGAGGAGGAGGGAGTTCTGTGGCAGACAGCCTGTGCTGGGCAACTGCCCCATCCGTTCTTCCCTGGGGCTCCAGCCTGCCGGCTGCCCTGCAGTCACAGACTTCCCCGTCCCCACAGTCACGTGAGCCAATTTCTTACAAATAAATCTCTCTCTCTCTCGCTCCACACACTACATACACACACACACACACACACGTTCTTTTTCTTTGGAGAACCTTGTATAACATACCAAGACACTAGAAAATGTGAACATGCTAAAAATGTTTTTGGAAATAATGTTTTTAGATGAAAGGCTTAAAAGATGCCGAGGATAAGGCCAGGCGTGGTGGCTCACACCTGTAATCTCAGCACTTTGGGAGGCCGAGGTGGGTGGATCACTTGAGGTCAGGAGTTCGAGACCAGCCTGGCCAACATGGTGAAACCCAGTCTCTACTAAAAATACAAAAAAGTTAGCCGGGTGTGGTTGTACACAGCTGTCGTCCCAGCTACTTGGGAGGCTGAGACAGGAGAATTACTTGAACCCAGGAGGCGGAGGCTGCAGTGAGCCGAGATTGTGCCACTGCATTCCAGCCTAGGTGAGACAGAGTGAGACTCCATTTCAAGAAAAAAAAAAAAAAAAAAAGATGCTGAGGATAAAATACCTACACTACTTATATAAAACCTATCCACTGGCTTCCTCAGAAATAATATGGCTGTTTCAGAATCTGAATATTTAAAAGCGACGCTGGGACATGTACTCACTTTGGCTGCGTCAGATATGGAGTCCCAGTTTCCCCCAGAAAGGGCATACTTCCCACTGCCGATCCGCGCCAAAATCTCCTCAGGGGTATCGTCTGGCCCGTTTGCAAAAGGGGTAAATCTGTATAATTAGACAATTTGTGGTAATGAGCTTCCACTTTACAACCTAAAATAAAGTTTGCAAGTTGCTATCACCCCTCGGCTGTTAAAAAGAATAGCGCTTCGCTTCCCCCTCCTCTGCTCTGCAGCCAGGATTCACGGGGAAGCGAAACTTACCTCTTAACACTATGCCCGTTTTCCTTCCTTAGCCATTGGGTGGCTAGAGGTTGATGGGCAAGTGGGAGAGCCCTGTGAGACCTGTGCTCTATCCCCCCTGGACCCAGGTAAACTGGGATGGGGTGGCCTAGTGAGTTGCCTGGTGCCATGGTTTCCATGGTGACGGTGTAGCATCATGCAAGAGAGCCTGAGATGTGGAGTCTGCAAGACCCACGGTGGATGTATTACCAACTCTGTGTTCTTTGACAAGTTAACTTTTTGAGTCTCCATTGCAAATGCAGAGTGTATGCATGAATACACATACATGCTTCATGCAGCCCTGACTGTATTCCAATGTGTGGGAGGTATTCCTGGTGTCCCACCTTCACACACACCCACACACTCCTAGAAAAGGAAGGATACGTGTGCTGCCAGCGCTTCCTCTAGTGGGAAAGTTTGTGATCTAGTTTTCCATATAGGCAAAGTGAGTATTAGAAGCATCACAAAATAACCTGACTGTGGTATTGGTAAGAAACTGAGGTCCCTTCCTTTGCTACTGCAGTCCTCGGGGTGCGGCTTCAGGCGCCTGATTTACTCTTCTTCTGCTGTGGACACTACCTATTGATGAAATACGTGAAAAGCAGGCCGAGCTCATTCATTCTCATGGGGGCATTCAGGCCATTTTGCTAGAGCACACAGGATTGGATGGTCTAGGGTTCTTTTCTTTTTGCCTCCATTCAAGTATTTAATAAACGTAATAGGAAGCAGCGGATCTTGTAGGATCCTAGACCTTCCTGCCTAAAAGCAGCCACGGTGTGTCCTCTTCTCACTCAGGGAAGGGAGGCCGGTACAGGTTCAAGTGTTTAGCCCAGAGTCATGGCTAGTGGCGAGTGGGGCTCAGATGGAAGTTAGCTGTCTGGATGGCAGGCCCAGGCCACTTTTTGTAACACCACGTGTCTCACCACAATGAACCGGCCGGTGCATGACTCACGACCATGAAACCCAGGTACAGATGCTGTTTGACCCTGAAGCTGCTATGGATGCTTCTGGTTTAAGAGGATGTCTGGAAGGCACATGTGTTGCTACCATTTAAGACAGTGGCAGGGTCAGCAGAGAGAATGGGGACTATGCTGGCAAAATGTTGGATATTTTGTTCATGAGTTGAGTTTAAAGAAAATGTGTGACTACATTTCTTGCTCTTGTCCAGTGGTCCTGAGGGGCTAAGGAAGTCTGCGAGTGTTCACTCAAGGCCTGGGAGTGTTTACATACGCACTGGGTTTGCCCACATGCGCACACTAGGACGGGGCTGGCCCTGGTCCCCTAACAGACCAGTCACTGAGGCTGCTGCCCCGTGTCTCCTCCTGACACCTGTCTGAGGCGACTGCTTACCCTGCCAGCATGGTGTACAACAGGATTCCCAAACTCCAGATGTCACACGCTGCATCGTAGCCTTGACGCTTCAGGACCTAGGAGGGAATGACAGGACACCGGCATGCCTTCACAAAGGACATTCAGGTTGACAGCACATTTCTCCAGCTGTATCCCATGCCAGCAAGCTGGGGACTAGGAGGAGGACACTGCTGTGTCTTTGGTGTGACCACTGTTTCTTAATGCAAAGCCAACCCTAAGGTACTGCAGTGGGACTCCTCCCAGGACAGCCACATGGTGAACCAGTGCTCTTGCCAGACACATGACAGACAGGCTAAAAAGGAGGGCTTTAATTTTTAAGGCAGAAGGATTTTTCTGTTATGGTGAAATACGTATAACATAAAATTGACCATCAAAGCCCTTTTTAGGTGCACAGTTTAGTAGCATTAAGCTTATTCACATCATGGTGCCAACACCACCACCATCTATCCATAGAGCATTTTCACCTTCCCAAACTGAAACTGTCCCCATTAAACAACAATTCCCTGTCCCCCAGCCCCTAACACCTACCCTTGTACTTTCCATCTGTATGAATCTGACTCCTCTAGGGACCTCATATGAGTAGAATTATGCAATGTTTGTCTTTCTGTGATTGGCTAATATCACTGAGTATAACACCCTAAGGTTCTTCCACGTGTCAGAAGTTTCTTCCTTCTGCAGGCTGGACAATGTTCCACTGTGTGTACATGCCACGTTTTGCTTACCCATTCATCCACCAAGGGATACTCGGGTGGCTTCTACCTTTCGGCTGTTGTGAATAGTGCTGCTGTGAACATGGGTGGACACATGTCTGTTTGAGTCCCTGCCTTCAATTCTTTTGGGTATATACCCAGAAGTTCCATTCTGGGCTACATGATAATGTTTAATTTTTCTGAAGAACTGTTAAAGCAGCAAAACTTGCATGCATCCTAGGATTACATACTTCAGTAGAGGGCAATCCTCTGAGATAGTTACAGTTGAGTTACAACAAAAGAAGCCGCATCAGTGCTCATGGATTACTGCAGATAATTGGATTTAGCATTAAATATCGAGCTGGGAGAGCTCAGCTCAATTTCCTTAGAGATGAGAGCGAGGAGCCTGTCCTTTCCTCTCTGTATCGCTGCCACCGTGTGCGAGCCTGCACCATGGAGGGGACCAGCCAGCACGTGCTGAATGAATGTGGTGCTCACGGTGCAAGCCTCACTTCCTAATCCATCAGCTGGGCGGCCTTCAGCAGTCACTTACACACACGGAGCTTGTGCTTTCTGAATCTGCGAAACATGGTTAACAGATTATACCCTGCCTACTTCGTATGGTGGATGAGAGTAAAAGTAAAAAAAAAAGTTGGTAAAAGTGCTTTGTAAATGGCAAAGGAGTATCACAACCTAGGGCATTCTGTGATCAATAAAATCAATATTGTGGGAGACCAGAATATGCCACCCCAAAATACGCTGCATAGGCGTGAAGGGCGCTGAGCTGAAGATACCTAAGGAGAAGCAGATGCAGGAGCGCTCTGTGTCTTCCATTTGTCTAAAATCAGGACATGGATTAAGACAAAAGGTACCCACCCCCCACCAGAGAGGACAAAGGCTTTCCCTAGGGACAGCTTTGGACCCATGTGGTCCCATATGGAACCAGCCTCCATCGGCCAGCCCTGTACCTCCCCAAGCTGCAGTCCCTGGAGACCCAAAGCCCTCTTCGTCTTGCCAGGTCTCTAAAAATTCTCTGTTCTTTGTTGCAGATGTCATGTAGGCTGGACTCAAAGCCACCTCTGTGAGAACGACTCATTCCCTGGGCATCTCCCATGCAAACATCAGAAGATGTGTTAGTAAACTTCTTTTTCTCTTGTTAATCTGTCTTTTGTCACAGGGGTCTGGTCCAGCTAAGAACTTAAGAGGGATGAGGAAAACGTGATTTTCCTCCCCTGTAATATTATCAATATTAATGTTGATTAAGTAAGGCAAGAACAAAGACTTATAACCTGGTTACTTTTTTTTTAAATTTTTATTTTTTGAGATGGAGTCCTGCTTTTTCAACCAGGCTGGAGTGCAGTGGCGTGATCTTGACTCACTGCAACCTCTGCCTCCTGGGTTCAAGTGATTCTCTGGCCTCAGCCTCCCGAGTAGCTGGGACTATGGGCACACACCACCACACCTGGCTAATTTTTGTATTTTTAATAGAGATGGGGTTTCACCATGTTGGCTAGGCTGGTCTCCAACTCCTGACCTCAGGTAATCCACCTGCCTCAGCCTCCCAAAGTGTTGGGATTACGGCATGAGCCACCACACCCAGCCAAACCTGGTTATTTTTAAAGGGGCCAGAGGTTGCTCACGTGTCTAGATAACCCCTGCATAACCTAAAACAGCCTCTCAGCCCAGCCCCTGGCTGCACGTCCATTCATGTCTCAGCACGCAGAAGCATCTTTACCGTGCACCAGTGGCCCTGGGTGACCCCTCAAATAGCTCCAAGACCCCCACGAGAGGTGCCTCAGGCCTGGCTGCTCGCTTGACTCCCCTCCCACCGGAGCAGCTCTGGTCCAGTTCCATCAAGAACCCGCGGGATCCACACAGACTCTGAAGTCTGCCTTTCTTCCCAGTTCCCTCCTCCCCCATCCCACTGGCAGCATCAGCCACCGCCCTTCCCTTCCTCTTTTTACCACTGGCTCAGATTCCGTGGCTTTTCTCAAAGGCAAGAAATTGGGCTTAGCTTTATAAATACATCCTTGACTTCAGAACCTAATGGAACGTGTTCCTGGGAAACGTGAAAAGAGAGAGAAGTTCACCAGGTGCCTTGACAGCTGCTCTAAGTGGGGCTGGGAGCAGACACAGACACTGACCAACGTGAGCTTTCAGTGGCAAATCACCCTGGAGCAGCTGCTGACTTGCTGCTGCCGGGGAACCAATCTGGAGTGAGAACTGGGGTGCAGAGGAAATCCGTAAACTTAGTTGCTCCCTGAGCTATGACGGATCCATCTCCCATCCCAGGTGAATCACAGCTCTGTGTCCTGGTTGTATAAGGAGACTACAGTAACATCTCTCTAACTTGGAATAAATATGGAGATTTCATCCAAATTGTCTACAGAAGACAATTTTACATAAAAATGTTACTGTTGAAAAGTTTTTTCAAGTGGGAAAATGAGAATAAGAACAACTGTGTTTAAGCAAGATTGGCCTCTGGCTCAGGAGACTGAAGGTTCTCATTTCTGTTTCCCAACACCACTGCTGACGCGGCTCAAGCCGCCTCTGCTGTCCCCGCTGTCCAGTGGCTCTGCAGTGGGAGGGGCAGAGCGCCTCTTTGCAGACGGAGGGGCCTGGGTCTGCAGGCTGGGAATGCTCACCTCCGGGGCCACGAAGTTGGCCGTGTAGCAGGGCGTCATGAGCAGCCCGTTCCCCGCGCGCAGCTGCTTGGCAAAGCCGAAGTCACAGACTCGGATGGATTCCGGGCTCCCCGACTCATCCCTGTACAGGATGTTACTCGGCTTCAGGTCTCGATGAACAACCTGCAAGGCAGAAGGCACGGTGCCTACTTGGGGGCCGAGAACTGAGCAGGAGAGGGAGGGCAGGTGCATTAGGAGGGGAGGGTGCCTTTGGGAATCGTCTTCCCAGCAGGTCCTGCAAGGAGGCAGCAGGCCAGCAGTGTCAACAGCTGCTGTCTTCTCCAGAGGGCCCCCCACCTTCTCCTCTTCTCCTGTGATGGTCACTCACATCTGAGCCCCTTGTGTCACCTGCTTTTACAGTGAATGAATATTTGAGTAAATAAGTGAGTACCTCTCCAAGATGAGGCTGCAGCTTACTGGAGCTGTCACATAAAAGGAAATGTGGTGAGCTCTGGTGATGGGAATGAAAAACATTTTAAAGATGATATTCATTCAGTAATTATTCCCTGTGTGCCCACCCCCATGCTCTGTCAGGTGTTGGAGCAGTGCCAGTGAGTGGCACAGATCAGGCACCTGCTGTCCTGGGCGCACCACCTCGTGGGGGAGATGGACCGGGGCCATGTGATCATGCAGTCACTCTGCAATCATGCTCTGAGGGCTCCCATGGAGGACTGCGCTGGCTGCAATGATGGTGGGGCCAGCGCACCTCAAAGCAAAGTGGCTATTTAGGGCAGAAAGCAATGTGTTCTGAGGGGACAGAGGGCCATTGTGAGGACATGTGGTGTGTCTTTGTACAGCTTGGATCCTGAACGCCTCAATTGTCCTAATAAAATCCAGTGGGAGGATGTAGAAGGGAATTAAAGGGACACACTCCAGCAGTCAGGCCTGGTTTGCAGAGGTCTTGACGGCAAGGAAATGAAAGATTGTGGTTTCACTTCCATTGCCTCCGCTCATTAAATATGAGCAGATCTGCAGAAAACATCATCCGAAGGGCTTCCCCTGAGTTTGACTGTACTGGGAAAACCTGGAAGAGCTTAATGCTCAAGACCACCGGGTGACCACACAGAAAAGATCCAGTGTGTGGTCCTGGAAGAATATTCCCCTGTTTGGAGATGACTGCATTCTGAAGGCTCAGGACTACGCACACAGCTGGCTAAGACCGTATTTCCTGCTTCAGGAGAAACACTGGGAAGAGACGGCGCACAGGGGAAACGTGTGATACGGTACAGCCGCCTCCCTGTGAGGCCAGGGCTGGGATGGAGAGCACTGCCTGGAACCAGAGGGCGGGGGTCCAACCATACTGGCCACCTACTCATGTGTGACCTTGGGCAAGATACTCAAACTCCTGTGCCCCTCGCCTGCACAGTGGGTGTGATCTAGGGCTAGGGAGTCAGTGAATGAAGAGCTTGAAGTGCAGCCTGGATCACGGTGAGGCCCACATGAACCCAGGCATCACCACCAGCCCTGCCTCAGCGTCCCTGCGCACTGGTTAATGAATTCAACGTTACCCATTGCAAGCAACGAAAATTCTCAATTTCTTTTGATTGAGGCCAAAGATTTTTGGCTAAAGTTGGTACAAATGATTTTAGACTCTCAAAGGGTAGCAGAGTCAGTCACCCCAAAATATGCTGCTTTGCCATAAGGATTATTTTGAGCTGAAAACAACTGAAAAGATGCAGATATAAGCAAAGCCCTCTGCCTTCCCCTTCTTTACCTAAAAGCAGGATATAAATGGGTAAAGGTGTCCCTCCTGCCCTCTCTGCCTGGAAGGACGGAAGGGACACTCTAGACCCTTACAGCCTGGAGAAGCCACCAGAATGATCTCCATAACAAATGCTCCTAACTAGCCCTCATCTTCTATTAGTTTCCCATAGACGTAGCTTCCCACAGTTTGCTGCCCTAGACATGCAGTCCTTTCTCTGTTTTCTTTAAAAATTATTATTCTTTTTAAAATTAAAAAAATTTTAAAATTTGAGACAGAGTTTTGCTCTGTCACCCAGGCTGAAGTGCAGTGGCATGATCTTGGCTCATTGCAACCTCCGCCTCCCAGGTGCAGGCGATTCTCATGCCTCCACCTCCTGAGTAGCTGGGATTACAGGTGTGTGCCACCACGTCTGGCCAATTTTTGTATTTTTAGTAGAGATGGGGTTTTGCCATGTTGGCCAGGCTGGTCTCGAACTCCTGACCTCAGGTGATTTACCTGCCTCAGCCTCCCAAAGTGCTGGGATTACAGGTGTGAGCCACTGCACCCGGCAAATTTACTGTTCTTTTGTTAAAATGCTACATAAGCTCAAGTTCTAACAATTCCTTGGAGTTATTCATGGCTGAGTGCTCCCGTGTGTATGTGAGATGCACATGTTAATAAACTTCTGTTTTTCTCTTGTTAACCTGTCTTTGGCCAGTGTTGTTTATACGGCCTCCACCGAAGAACTAAGATGGGCAGAGGGAAAAAAGAATTTTCCTTTTTTTTGAGACGGAGTCTCGTCCTGTGACCCAGGCTGGGGTGCAATGGTGCTATCTCAGCTCACTGCAACCTCCGCCTCCCGCGTTCAAATGATTCTCCTGCCTCAGCCTCCTGAGTAGCTAGGATTACAGGTGTGTGCCATCCTGCCCAGCTAATTTTTTCTGTTGTTATTATTTTTAGTAGAGACGGGGTTTCACCATGTTGGCCAGGCTGGTCTCGAACTCCTGACCTCATGATCCGCCCGTCTTGGCCTCTCAAAGTGCTGGGATTACACGCGTGAGCCACCACGCCCAGCCGGGAAAAGAGAAATTTTCTTCCCTTGCATGTCACTGAGCCTCCAGACACAAGAGGGACAATGGTGGCACAGAAGGAATTCCAGGACAATCTGCGTTCTCAGCTCTTGAACCCATAAACCCTTGTGGTTTTGGTTCCCTCCCTGAAGCTCCCTCCTCCCTGACAGCTGCCCCAGGCATGGCTCCTACCCCCTGGGAATGGAGGTAGTCCATGGTCTTGGTGATGGTGCACAGGACGTCACTGGCCTCACGCTCCGAGAAGTATCTCTGCTGGAGGATGCGGTCCAGGAGCTCCCCGCCACGCATCAGCTCCATCACCAGGTACACGAACTTGCCATCATCATAGACCTGCGGAGGGAAGAAGGGGCGCACATGGGCCTCAGGGACGCGCATGTCAGTCACCGCGGCTGGTTACTGCGAAAGAGCAACTACTCCAGAGGGGGCAGCAGAGGAAGTCAGAGGGGAGAGGCTGGGACCGCAGGGTCCTATGGGAGTGCAAACAAGGCTTCTGCAGAGAAGAAGCGAACGGCCATTCCTGTCATACCAGATGTGCTCTTTTTAGGAAGAATATGGTTTTAATAATCCACTGCTAAGCAGAGACTGAGTAGGGACACACGAGATGGGTGTGTCCTTAGCTGAGATGAACGGCTTCATGACTCTGCCAGGAGATATTTAGTATTATTATTATTATTTTGAGATGAAGTCTCGCTCTGTCACCCAGGCTGAAGTTCAATGGTGCCATCTCAGCTCACTGCAACCTCCAGCTCCTGGGTTCAAGCGATTCCTCCTGACTCAGACTCTCAGGTAGCTGGGATTATAGGTGCACATCACCATGCCCGGCTAATTTTTGTATTTTTAGTAGAGACAGGGTTTTGCCATGTTGGCCAAGCTGGACTCAAACTCCTGACCTGAAGTGATCCACCTGCCTCAGCCTCCCAAAGGGCTGGGATTACAGGTGTAAGCCACGGTGCCCGGCCTGCCAGGAGATATTTAGACGTTAAGAAATGCAAATATTGGCAAACCACCTTGCAAAGGCAGGGCCTCAGGGCAGTGTTTTTCAAACTGTAATGTACATCCAATCTTGGGGGAATCTTGCTAAAATGCATGTTCCGGTCCTACAGCCTGGGGTGGGGCCTGGCCCTCTGTATTTCTAACCAGCTTCCCATGATGTCTGTGCTGCTGCCGCACAGACAGCACTGAGTGGCCAGGCGCTGGGAGCGCCGAGAGGCTAGGCAGAGTCCAGGGCCAAGTCACGTATCAGAGCCATGCTGTTGTTTCAGAGAAGCAATAGAAAACGATGGTTTCCTCCATACTGGCTTTTATCTCATGAATTCAATTAAAAAATATGCTCTGATGATTCTTTTGATTTTTTGATTTTTTTGAAATGGAGTCTCTCTTAGTTGCCCAGGTTGGAGTGCAATGGTGTGATCTCGGTTCAGTGCAACCTTCACCTCCCAGGTTCAAGCAATTCTCTTGCCTCAGCCTCCTGAGTAGCTGGGATTACAGGTGTGTGCCACCACACCCAGCTAATTTTGTATTTTAAGTAGAGATGGGGTTTCACCATGTTGACCAGGCTGGTCTTGAACTCCTGACCTCAAATGATCTGCCTGCCTATGCCTCCCAAATTGCTGGGATTACAGGTGTGAACCACCACACCCAGCCCGCTCTGGCTATTCTTATGCCAAGCTTGCTCATTAAGACCCTTTGCATGCACCTATCACTATGCATGAGGGAAACTGAGGTAGGCCCAATACCCTGTGGCTCTAGGTTCACAATGCTGGAATCAGTTTGGAGTTGGAGCGTGAGGAGGAAAATTGTCTCCTCTCTCTGCTGCTGGATCCCAAACCCTGCAGCCCATGGGCCTCTATGAGAGACTCCACCTGTGGGCTGTCATTCACACGAGCTCTCTCTTCCTCTGTTTTACTTGCTCCCTCCATGACTGGGGCGGTGGCTATCAAAAAGACTTGAGTACACCGTCCAGCAAGTCAGCTGCAAGTGACTGAGATATGTGGGTGGTGGAAACCAGCTCAGACAGGCATGAGATGTGAGGAAGCTTGCTCAGAGTGAATGGGAGCTGTTTTGTGTCAGTTGAAGAAACAGAAGGAAGTGGAGCTGCTGCTGCACGAGGACCACTCACATCTTTGAGGGTGATGATGTTCGGGTGCTGGCCGTACCGCAGCAGGATCTCGATCTCTTCCGAGGGGTCTCTCTTGCTCTTATCGATGATCTGGAACAAACACAGCACGTGGCAGTGAGAGGTCTACTTTAGGCTTCTGGGTGGTATCTGCTGGTGGACCCTTGAGTTTGGATAAAGTCTGGCCCCAGGTGGCCCAACCACTTCAATCTCACACCCGACCAAGAGACAGCCTGAGACTGCCTGGAAATTCATGGCGAGTCCTTTCTTTCACAACTAGTATAAGATTTACATTTAAAAAGACGAGTACAGGCTGGGCAAGGTGGCTCATGCCTGTAATCCCAGCACTTTCGGAGGCTGAGGTGGGTGGGTGGCTTGAGGTCCACAGTTTAAGACCAGCCAGTTTGGCTAACACGACAAAACCTGGTCTCTACTAAAAATACAAATACTAGCCAGACATGGTGGTGTATGCCTGTAATCCCAGCTACTCAGGAGGCTGAGGCACAAGATCGCTTGAACCTGGAGGCAGAGGTTGCAGGGAGCTGAGACAATGCCACTGCACTCCAGCCTGGGTGACAGAGTGAGACTCTGTCTCAAAAAAAAAAAAAAAGAGTACAAGACTTCAAACATGAATGTTAAGAGGTTATAAGGTTGGGTGGAGAAGCATGTGCAGGGAGCTCATGCAACTGCAACCAAGTAACAGAATGTGTCCCACCCTCCGCAGTGGGTACCATCCTCAGCAAGCCTCCAGCCACTGTGCCCCTCCTGCCTTGTTCTGGGAATTACAAACCAGCCACAAAATGAGGTGAGGCGCACGGCTCTCACCAAGAGATGCTGGGGATGGTGCGCAGGTCAGACCCGCCCTGTTGTTTAGACATATGCAGGCTCCTTTCCCTTGCCCAGCATCTGTAGCCGATGTCTTAGGATAACAGATAAAGTTGTTTCAACCCCATGGAGACATACGGTTTCCGAGGACAGGGTGTCGTGATTAAGCCTACCCTGGAAACAGGAAGTCACTGTTGGCCCCTGGTGGCTAATCCCTCTGGAGGTGCCTAAGTCCCCCCTTTGCTGCCCTGCTGTGGGAACAGGACCAGCGGGAGGAAGGCACCCCACTCACAGGAAATGAGCAACATGTATGTTGCAAACAACACTCAGAAGAAAAGCGATTGGAAACACCTTCCTAACCATGATTTGTACTTTTCTCACATTAGTTCAACCTAATTTTAAAATAGTCTCTATTTGGAGAATGTGCAGTCATTTTACTACTAGCATATGAGGGCGATTTGCTTTTAACTTCTACCATGTCAAAGTCTGTAGGCAGAGAGTTTTGCATAAAACTCTATTTCTTTAGTTTTTTTTGTTTTTTGTTTTTTTTTTTTGTTTTTTTTGTTTTTTTTAGAGACAGGGTCTCACTCTGTTTCGTAGGTTGGAATACAGTGGTGCAAGCATAGCTCAGTGCAACATCAAACCCCTGGACTCAAGTGATCCTCCTGCCTCAGCCTCCAGAGTAACTAGGACTACAGAGGTGAGTGCCACCACACTCAGCTAATTTTTAAATTCTTTGTAGAGATGGGGTCTTGCTGTGTTGCCCAGGCTGGTCTCAAACTCCTGGCTTCAAGTGATCCTTCTGCCTCAGCCTCCCTAAGTGCTGAGATTACAGGCATGAGCCACTACACCTGGCTATTTCTTTACTCTAGAGAACTAAACGCTTGGGTAGCATTTGACTCATTGCTCGTAATCTGTCCCCTAGTCACCCTTCCTCCACTGCCTGTCACCATTATAAAAAATCACCACAGTGCCAGTTCTCACCCCATTATAGTTTTGAAGGATGCTCTGCCATGACCACCACTCAGCTCTGACTGCATCAGTGGCCCTTGATGTGTGAGTCCTAACAGCTTGCATTGTTACACAGGTAGAAGAGTTACAGTCCCTTTCTGGACACAAAATTTCTCTCCTGCTGCTGCATTTAAAAACCGAAGTTTTAGCTAGTACACTAGGACTGTTTCTATTACCAACATAAATGCATCATTCTCAAGTAGAGACTTTTAAAACAATCATTCAAGGAGGGGTGGGGGACATTCCCTCATGTGCCGCAGCCTAACCAGGTCCTGGGAGGCTGGTCCTGCACTCCCTATAGGGGAAGCTGGCTGTCAGGTACCCGAACTCCTCTGCTCCTGGCTGCCTGTGGGCATCCCATCTCTCTGGGCCGGGATCCTGTCTTTGCAATTGGAGACGGTTAAAACACATGTATACATTTATAAAAAAAATTCAGTAGAAGATTTGTTTCCCGCAAATATGATTTCACAATAAAGCATGAATCTGTTTTATCGCTCTCACAATGGAACAGGACGCGGAGTAAACAATAAAGTGGAAGCTTTTCCTCCACCACCAGGGACCATCTTCAAGACACATGGAGTGAAGAAGGCTGACGCGGAGCAGGTGCATCCTACACCACCCCTTGTTTTAAAAACGGAGAGAAGAATGCAAATAGACACATCCATTTCCTTGTGGGTGCATAAAATAACCCTGGAAGGAAGGAGGAAACATTTAATTGCCTTGCCTTCCTGTGAGGAGGGGAACGGGGTGCCTGGGGGGCCATGGGTCGGGGGAGACCCTGCTGTATCTGCATGAATTTTTAAAAATTTTGAACCACAAGAATATATTGTCTATTCAAATAATTAAATAAAAAATTCCAAAATGTATTTTGTAAGCTGAAATTGGAGGACAATGTGACTATTTTAAAGAATCTGGGACCGGGCGCGGTGGCTCAAGCCTGTAATCCCAGCACTTTGGGAGGCCGAGGCGGGTGGATCACGAGGTCAGGAGATTGAGACCATCCTGGCTAACACGGTGAAACCCCGTCTCTACTAAAAAAATACAAAAAAACTAGCCAGGCGAGGTGGCGGGCGCCTGTAGTCCCAGCTACTCGGGAGGCTGAGGCAGGAGAATGGCGTGAACCCGGGAGGCAGAGCTTGCAGTGAGCTGAGATCCGGCCACTGCACTCCAGCCTGGGCGATAGAGCGAGACTCTGTCTCAAAAAAAAAAAAAAAAAAAAATCTGGGACTACAGATGGCTGCCCTATCAACCCTAGTTATCTATTTTATTTCTATGTGTTCTTTTGTTGTGAGTCTTCAGAAAAATTCTGACTTACAGTGATAAGTATTTGTAAACAGTTTTCAAAGACAGATTACCTTAAACTCTTGCTTATTTTAAAAATTATTTTAAATTGTAATAACAGCTAGCATGTATGTGCCCATGTGAGGCGCACTGGATTTCAACCCATCGGAGCCACTGTCCTGGTCATTTACTGGAATCTGATATACATTTGAGCATGCATGTTGACTGTTATTACATTTTAAACATATTAGTTATGCCCTTCAAAATCATTTAATTGCTTGGCGGAACCCCCAGAGCACCTCTGTCAACAACCAAACACCACACACCGGTTGTTCTCTGAGGTGGCATTTGGAAAATGGAGGAAAACAAAAGCAGCTCCCAGGCCCAGGTCCTGTGGGGGCAGGAGCTCACCTGGAGGAGACTCCAAGGGCCCATGAGTGCTCCTGTTTCTCTCTGCAGGGCAGAGCCAGCGGTCTTTCAGCAAACACCTGGTTTGCTCCCGAGGGCAAGTCAGGTTTGCCGTCTGAGACGAAAACGCTGCTGTGCGTGTGGGTGGCTCGGCCCATGGCCATGTCACTTGCTGGTACCTGAATGTGGGTGTCTGCAGGCTTAGCTGCCGTGGAGGGCTGGAAGGGTGGAGGAAGGCATTGCTCCCGGGGAGGCCATGTGCCGCACGGTTGGCGGACCAGCTGCTGAGCCAGTCTGACCCCAGCTGACACCTGGCTTCCCTGTCCACTCCGTGCGGGGTTGCAGGAGCTCCTTGGGCCTCTCTACACCTAGCTTTCTTCATCTGTAAAAACTAGAAGACACCAGGCACTCCTCTGCTTCACTGTTAAGATTCAACAAATTAATATGAATCGATCCCTTCATACTCTCCCTGGTACATAGAAAACACTTGGTACAAGTGAGTTATTCCTATTACAGAGATAAAGTAGAATTACCCTGATGCCCCCAGGCAAGGGACCAAGCAGCTGTGACCTGCCACATTTACAGCCCTGAAATGCCGCTTTCGGTCCTGTCTCTGAATCCTCACTTCGAGTCAGTGCCACGAAGCAGTGTGATGTTCAAAACTAATGTCAGCAGTGGAGCGTGTTTCGGTCAAAGCCCCAGAGGAAAAAAAAAAAAATCAGATATCACACCAACTGGGTCAACCCAGAGGGCTTAATTAAAGGATCGTTTGCAAAACAGTAGAGTGGCTGGAGGGTCAGTGGCCTGGCCAGCAAGGCACAGTGTAATGCCTTGGGGGTGGTCCTGGCTCCCAGTGCCAAAGAGCTGCACAGGGACAGTCACAGGACCGGAAGGGGCTGCAGGGGTGGGGAGGGTGAGTCACAGGACGGGCTGCAGGAGTGGGGAGGTGCACCCTGACAGGGGCTGTGGGCAGAAAGGCCTCAGCCCAACACTTCTCTTCCCACCCTTGTCCTGTGGTATCTGTCTCGCACTAGCAGAACTGCCCAGAAGCCAGAGGCATGGAAGCAGTCCCTAACAGTCAGCCTCCTGGCTTCCTTGCCTCCTGGCCTCCCAGCCTCTGCAGCACAGGGCAGCAAGGAGGGTGGGTTTGCATGGGAAACGGCGCTCCCCGTCCTCGAAGGGAAGTCCCACAGACTGGGGTCTCCTGCCTCAGCCTCCCAAGTAGCTGGGATTACAGGAACGTCCTGGAAGGCGGTCATGGCGGGAACAGGTTCTCACACCGCCCTCCTGGGCTCCTGCCTTCCCCTGACCTGGGAGAATTATTCCAAATCAAGCCTGCGCAGACAAGGCTCTGACATGAAGTGGCAAGGCAGTTCCGACCCAGCGTTTCCGTCCCAGATGCTGTCAGGAAGTGCTGGTGCTTTTCCCTGTAACTCTTTTTCCAAATTTTTTTTTGCTTTTGTTTTTATTTTTGCAGGGAGGTTGAGCTATTTGCGAAAAGTAAGGCTGGAGAGTGCTAATCCAGGAGTGGGCAGTGAGGTGTGGCTATCGTCCATTGCTGCGGGGCAGCCAGGGTTTGGGCACACTGTTTAGGAGCACCAGGGAGGGGCCCCGAGTGCCTACCAGCACACTTCTTCTCTGTGGAGTCGGTTTCTTGGGGTTGACCGTGTTGGGCTTGCTCTTATTAGAGCAACCTCTGGTGGATGGTGTTCCTCATTCTGTGAATAATATTGTTTTATAATCTTTATTATGCAACAAAACAGGGAGGCCTTCTCAGCAAGCGTGGTGATGAACAAGGCCTCCCCCCCAGGCTAATGCTCAAACAATACTGACGTGCCACGGAGTAGGAGTGGCGTGGTGGGGTGGGGGACAAGCTCCCTCAGCTTTCTTTTCCTCATCTGGCAACAGCTGGTTAGAAAGGCCTCCTACAACCTATAGAAAAGGACATTCCCCAGGGGCTGGCCACCCACCACAGCCGGTAAACAAGCTTTCCATGGTGTTGTCACCGAGCAGGCGGAATATTTCCACCTTCCTTAGAGACGCTAAGTCAAGGTGTCTGAATATCCACGAAGCAATTCTGGGTTCAACACGATGGCACACCACCATGATCTTCCTTAGCAGCGACACATGCGGCCAGGTGCCAAACACCGCCATTCCTGCTGGCCGAAGGCGACAACAGGAGACTTCGCTGCTCTTGATAACACCTGTCCTCCTGCTGGCCAAAGGCAGCGACAGGAGACTTGGCTGCTCTTAGTATACCTTTCCTTCTTTCTCTGGTCTTTGCGTTTCTCTACCTTCCCTGTCTTTCTCCTCTCTTTCCATTAGTGGAGACACCATCTCCTGGGACACTGAGCAACCCGACCCGATGGCTTCGAGGCAGTAACTACGCGGGTGGTGGCGTGAGCTCACAGGCTTGCAGAACGCTCACGCTAGGCAGGCCATTTCCTTTGACTTGCCGAGAGGATCAGTATCATATTTGAAAAAAGGTAGGAGAGTGTGTAATCATTTGTAAAATTTAACAGACACCTTCTCCTGTAAAATTAATTTAAACTAATGACAGAGAGAAACAACTCCTGTTTTATCCTGGTGGAAAAAAATGAAAATGTCCAAGCTCATCAGTTCTCCTTCTAAAAATCAGCTCTACTCATGCCAGGCATCTGTCTTCATTCCGTTTCTTTTTTGGTTGACAAATTACACACACAGTGTGAAGATGGGCACAGAAACACCACGTTTTTTTCAACGGTCTCGCGTGAGTACAGACTGGAGCCTCCTCAGGAAGGCTGGCCCGTGCTCCAGGCCTGCGTGGTCACATCGCATCACTACAGTTAAGAACTGGGTGACACGGAGCTGCATCACTGTAGTTAAGAGCTGGGTGACACATATTTTTGTACAGTTCTAAGGATCTCACTTTATTTTTCATCAGATTCTGTTGCTAAAGCAAACTAAGGTACTTCCAATAACATAACAACAAAAATTTGCTACCGAAAATGGGCAGTAGCTGCGTCTTTAAGATGCGCTTCTTTCTGGGAAAACCCGGCCCCACTGAGCTTGCACGGTCTTCTCTCCTTCTCCTGCATGGGCTTTCAGACAATCGAAGGGAAATTTACAACTGGAACCACCAGTGAACGGGCATGTGTATCGGTACCATGTGTTTGAAGAAACAATAGGCCAAGAGAAGGAGCCAAACCAACTGTAAAGCTCATTTCATTTCAGATTCCAGAGTTGCACTCCACTTTTTGGTGTAGTTTCTGGTTCTGTCATTGACCCAATTCCTAAATGGCTAAGCTGTGAGCTCCCTGAAGCACGTTTGTGTTCTCACCCTGCCCTGCGTCTGTGGCAGTAGAAGCATCCAATTAAAAAGTCTCAATGAATGAAAAAAGTAACCAGCTTCCTGAACAAGAGGATTGCTGTAGGATGAAATGCATTCCAAAGGCACGAAGTGCTCTGTTGAATAATTATATTATAAACCCCGATTTTAAAAATTCAAATTTGAAGTAAAGCTTCTGATTCATACTTTTCTTTTATTTATCATTAATTAATTAATTTTTTGAGATGGAGTCTCGCTCTGTCACCCAGGCTGGAGTGCAGTGGCACAATCTTGGCTCACTGCAACCTCTGCCTCCCAGGTTCAGATGATTCTCCTGCCTCAGCCTCCCAAGTAGCTGGATTATAGGCACGTGCCACCATGCCTGGCTAATTTTTATATTTTTAGTAGAGACGGGGCTTCACCAGGTTGGCCAGCTGGTCAATGGGAGAGCAGGTTCCCGTCCAAGCAGTCAGACCCCGAGTGCACACTCTCGACCCCTGTCCAGCAGACCCACTCGTCACAAGGCGGGGAGCCCCAGTGTTCTGTTTCAGCCAGAGGCTCTATGCATCTCAGAGTACCCAAACCATGAAGGAATGAGGCAGCGTTCAGAGCAGATGGGGCTGGGCAGTAAGGCTGGGCTTCAGAATAGCTGGAAAGCTCAAGTCATGGGTCTTCAACTCCTGACCTCATGTGATCCAACCGCCTTGGCCTTTCAATGTGCTGGGATTACAGGCGTGAGCCACCATGCCTGGCCATATAGTTTTCTTTTAATCAACACTTAGCCTTTCACTACCAAATATTTATGCTAAATGAAGATGAGGAGCCTCTTCATTGTCTGCTAAAATTGAGAGAGCTCCTGCCATGTGCCTGACTTTCTTGAGGTGCTAGAACTACAGCAAAAGCAAAGCCTTTATTGCCCTGGAGTGGATGTTCTCACGGGGCCGTGCACACAGGCAGTAAATAACCCAAGCAGGGGGAACGTGCCGTAGGGAAGATGATGCGGGTGAAGGGGGCTGCTGGCTGCAAAAGACGGAGGCGGGGAACTAAAATCGGGGCATCCTGTGGGCTTCGGGTGCATATTTGTGTTCTCTGGTTGGTCCTGAGTTGGAAGCAGGAACAGAACGTAGGAAGCTGTCAGTCATTCATCAAGTCCTGGCCATGTGGGGCTGTCACAGAAGTTATAGTTCAGCTTCCTGGGCTGTCACTAGAGACAGCAATCTGGCTTCCTGCAAGTCTGACACAGTCACTGGCCTCCTGAGCTGTGTATTGTAGATAAAGGGGCTGGCTGCAGCTGCGGGTCAGACTTCTGTTGGGCACCCGGCCTGGCCACCATCTGCTGTGTGTCCACTCTCAGCCTCCAGAGCCCACGGAAGGAACCAGCCTTGCGGACACTGGACTGTAGCCCAGTGAGACCTATTGTGGAATTCTGACCTCCAGAGCTGGAAGACAATAAGCTCGGGTTGTTTTAAGCCACTAGATGGGGGATAATGTGTTGCGCTAACAATAGGAAACTAGCCCATGTGGAAAGACCAGGCAGAGGTTTTCGGTGGGAGAGTCGAGAACCAAGTTTTGACTAGTGGGTGGGAGCCTGTGAGATGGGCTTGGGGACATGGCAGTGGGCAGGAGGTGCACGCTACATCTTTGCTGATGACCGTCCTCTGCCGCATGCCTGCTGGGAGGGGCTAAGCATGAGAGAAACAAAACCATGAGCCAATCACATTAAGCCTTTCTCTTTTGGGGGAAAAAAACAAAACAAAACAAAAAAACAAACATGCAGCTCGCTGCCAGCACTCATTTAATTTTACATAAACATATTCATTGAGGCCGAAGCAAATATGACTGATTTTCAATGTGAAAATAAAATTTAAAAACTGTTACTGGAGTGATTTCTAAACAGAACTAATATCAGAATCGTGTGAATCATCAGAATCGTATATTTTGGAAAAATTGGATTCATCAAATGAATCTTTGGCCAACAACTGTTTGAGAACGAAGTTAACATCCCCTGTAGGAATGCTACGTTTTCTAGGATTTGACATTATCAACGATCGATAATGACTATATTCTGTACATGGAAATGCCACTACTAAAAACAGAATGCTATCAATAGAATGATGTCCTTTGTTTCCAAAGTCAGTATACTAGAGAGCGGTGCAAAAATAATAAAAGCAAGATATTTCGCGGCAAAGTTATCTCGGGGCAAACGCTGTAGCTGCAAGTGCCGCCGGTGAGTATTCTTGGGGAAAACGGGCAAAGGGTTAAATCATCCACAAAGGCAGCTTCCCAATGTGTGTTTCGAGGAAACACAACTGCCCAACCAATTCCACTGAGGAGCTTCTTTGATTAGAGAATGCCTGTGCAGAGACACAGGCTGGACAGAGCTGCCGTTCTGGCAGGCGATACCATCATTCTCCCGTCTTCTTTGAGTTTCTAATGGTGGAAGAGAAATTTACGCCACCGTTTTCCTCAGTCACGCAATCTGTTACCAAAGCTACCCAGTCTCCCTCCTTGTCCATCTAAATGTTGCTTTCTTTCTTTTCTCTTTTCTGTTTTATTTAATTGCTCCTAGTCCCAGCCTCTGTGCCTGTGAACGCTCCTTTGTGTTTCCACTGTGGCTGTGAAGGCACCTACAGCCTCTGTCTGTAGTTCTCGAGATGGTTAATGTTGCTCCTCCACATAGCTCACCTCTCAACTGCTGTTTCTCTTTGCTTCAAATTTTCACATGATTTCTATAAAAAATGCATTTTGATCCCTAAAGACAGGACTGGCCTTGACCTCTCTCTTTCCAGGTTTGGCCACAGTGGTTTGACACAGCAGCACAGCCACCTCTCTTCCCCAGGACTGGTGTAGCTAACGCCCCACGTGATACTGGGAAGCCCCATGGTGGAGCCATCCACTGCTTTCTCAATGGCTTAGAATTCTCTGCAGAACCTGGCACTGGATCCTCTGGAGTCAGCTTGAATGCAAGCTCTCTGGAGTCCTCTCCTTCTCCAGCCCTGTGCAGCTCACTGCAGTGCCCGGCTTTAGGCCATGGGCTCTTTCAAGATGTAGCTTCTGCAACAAGCCCAGGCGCTGCCCTGAGGATGAGCGGGCTGTGATCCACAGGAGCCAGGGCTAGTGCTGCCAGTGACCTGAGAGCACAGACTGAAAACTAAGGTCTACATGAACGCAGACCATCCTGAACGCTGTGCGGAAGGAAGCTGGAGCCGCTGCTGGGGGCCGGTGCACTGGCTAGGGGCCTCGCAGCTGAGAGCTGGAGGAACCAGGTGCGCTGTGCCCTCGGAGGTGAAGCTGGAAGACGCGGCCCGGCTGCCACTCAGCGCTTACACAGCTGAACCGTGGCCCACTTGGTGGCAGCAGGACCTTTCACCCGGGTACACCCAGACTCGTGCGACCAGGAGACTCAGGTGTGATTTTACATAGAGCTCCGCTTGTACCTGGAACACCTTCCCCTTACAGCCTAGGGACCTTGGCTGTTTATCAAACAATGGATTTTTCTTGCAGGTCCTGCGACTTGACTTCCCAGCTATTCTGAAGCCCAGCCTTACTGCCCAGCCCCATCTGCTCTGAATGCTGCCTCATTCCTTCGCGGTTTGGGTACTCTGAGAGGCATAGAGCATCTGGCTGAAACGGAACACTGGGGCTCCCCGCCTTATGAGGAGTGGGTCTGCCAGATGGGGTCAAGAGTGTGCACTAGGGGTCTGACTGCTTGGACGGGAACCTGCTCTCCCACTGACCGGCTGTGACTTCTCGTATATGTGTTGAACCGTTCTGAGTTTCTGTTCCCTCATGGGGATAATGAAAATAATTACACCGTGGGGTGCTGTGAGGGTTAAGTGACTTCACACATACAGAGCACTTATAGCAGTGCTTGGCAGGTACTGAGTATGAAGTATTTACTCTCGTCATCCTGGTAACTCTCGTCACCACTCTATCTAACGCCTGCAGCTCCTGGTCTCAGAAACTTCAGTTCTCAGCCAGTTTCCTCTTCATATACGTACTGACATTGGTGTTTTGCAAAAGAGGGTCAAGGTGGCAAAATCGACACTCGAGTGATGTAGTTTTATGCCTATTATGACATCTATAATAAATACAAACTTGAGTCACTAGTAGAGATGGCCAAGAGCTCTCTCAAGGTACCTGTATTAAGCTATGAGAAGGGGAGATACTAGTGACACAAGCTAACATTTCTGTAGTGAATTAGCTCCGATATGTGTAGACGGTTGACCCTTGAACATGGGGGTTAGAGGTACCGACCCCCGCAAGAAGTTGAAAATCCACATATAACTTTTGACTTCCCCAAAACCTAACTACTAATAGCCTACTGTTGACTTAAAGCTTTACTGATAACATAAACAGTCCATTATCACATATTTTGTACGTTATACGTATTATATACTGGGTTTTTAATACAAATTCTGTAATAATATGATCTAGAGGAAAGAAAATGTTACTAAGCAAATCATAAGGAAAATATGTTTAGTGTATGATTCTGTATTTATGGATATAGTGAGTGTATGCCATCTGTTCACAAGATGGATCGTCTGTCTGAAAAGGGGGGGGACTCACAGCTACAGAACTCAACCTGGGGTACGTATCATACAATTCAACTTATTATTATTATTTTTTTTGGTCATGTCATGACTTTTCCCTTCTTCTGGGGAGCACACACAGCGTCCCTAGTGGCATGGCACTTCTTAGGGGTTCTATGATGTTATTCAAGGTTTATGGTACTGCACTAAACAGGGTGAAAAATACGTGAGAACCACAAGATACCATTTGTTACGGCTATTCCCAATTCCCTGGATACACAGACTGCTCACACGGAGATGATGAGTGTCACAGGACGTTTAAAGCAGATCCTTCCAACCCCTGAGCTCACTACAGCAGCAATGGAAGGCCGCTGTGAAATTCTTACAGTAGTGCCGTATTCACCACAGTTAATTTGATGCAGGTATGATTTAATGCTGAATCTATGTTTGTTTACATTTAATAATCTCATCTGCAAATGGCACCATGTATGGTCTATGCTGGAGCACACAAATTTTGATAAATTTTAAGTTTTTATAATAAATCTGTGTATATTTTATAGTAGAAAATGATAAAAAAGACTAGTATCTATGTATATTTTATGCATCCTGACATACCATTTTCTTAATGTTTTAAATATTTCTCGGCTATGTGGTTTGTCTGTGAGTTTCTTCAAATTGTAACAAATCTCCAAAAAATTTTCCAATATATTTACTGAAAGAAATCTGCATATATGGATCCTCAAAATTCAACCTCGTGTTGTTCAAGGGCCAACTGTATATATTTACATATTCCTACATATTCCCCCACCAATATAATGCCAGGAATCTTTCCATTTACACAAATCAGCACTATCTAGAATATGTACCTAATTCCGTTAAGCAACAAAGACCTAAGAATAAAATAAAAACAAATAATTTCCTCTCTCAATTCTTATAAAGTGAACACAGCATCTTTGATGGAACAGGAATGTTATTTTTCCTTTCAAATACACCTCTCCCCTTCCTTTTAATCCTCCTGGATCACGATTACCTCCAACACTTAATAGTTACTTCTATTTGAATCTTATTTTAAATGCAGGGTGCCCTAATGCGTGGACAGCTATGCAGCCATCTGTCACGGTATTTTGGAGCCCTGGACAACTGCATCGCCCACCACTAGTCTCCCTGGATTGGTTATAAAAACAAAGGCGTACTTTAGTTTTACATCAGATTACTTAGCTATTTTGTCCCAATAAAATGGTTCGTAGTTATTAGAAAGTAGGGCACATCTGTTCATCTACAATGTGTCTGATAAAAGGAAGAGGAAGCACTGAGGGAACATAATTGCTTTTCTCATTCAACCATCAGAGCACTGGCTGGGGGCACTGGCAGAATGCGCTGCATCAAGTCCAGCCTGAAACGGTGCTGTGCGTGTGAGAAGGAAGAGGGTCAGCGTCCTCCCGCCCGAGGCGGGACTGCCCCAGTGAAGGATCTTGGACATTCTATTGTTGTTTGCCAAAGTTGAGAGGGAGGGACAAGCCTGGGAATCCAGGTTGTCATTCAGGCCATGTTAACTGAGCCCCTGCTGTAAGCTGGGTACTGTGTTGGAGGTTGTGACAGCTCGAATCGGTACTAAAATTAGGACTAATTCGAGCTTTCACTTCCCACAACCTTTAGCACAGTACCCAGCATACAGCAGGGACTCAAGTGAAAAATGCAGCTGAAAATAAATGCAAATCGAACAATCTTGTTGTTTGATTACTCGGGTAAACTGGTTTAAGTAGAACCTTAAATGTAGTTTATATGTTTCAGGGTAACTCTGGTAGTAAAATTAGAAACCTGCAAAAATGCAGAAGTAACTTAAAGCAAAATATAATGATATTCTAAGAATGTGAGAACTACTATGACTCCATATTCACTCTGAACCTCCGTACCTGACCTTCACAGAGGTGAAGAGATGGCCCTACTCTCCTCTTAGAAGGGCCTGCACTTTAAGTCATGGCCCAGTCACAGTGGGGTGGGGTGGGGGCTGCCCTGCAGCACGTGGGGAACACTGAGCTGTTGGGCAATCATCATCCTGTTGCTAAAGGACTCATCAGAAACTCAAAGAAGAAGAAAAACTCCATCCCCGTCTCCAAAATATCAGCCTCCTGGCCTTTATCTCCATGAGACTTGCCCTCACCCACAAGGATGCTGAGCCTGGCCTTCTCAACCTTTCGTTGGGGCAGCAGGTTGTAGGGGCTGTCCTGTGCACTGCAGGATGCTAACCAGCTTCCCTGACCCGTATTCACCAATGCCAGGAGCCCCTGCCCCAGCTGTAAAAACCAGAAAGTCCCCAGACACTGCCAGTGTCCCCTGGGGGCCACAGTCACCCCAAATGAATATGACTGCCATGGGCAGAATCCATCAATTCTGGTCAATCTCCTCACTGTTTAGTAAAGATTGCTGCATTCCTCTTTCTGTCATTACTCGGTGGGGACATTTCTGGGTCATCCGTGCCATTGAATGGGAGGATGCCCTGTCTGGCTCTGACAGGACTGCTTCTGAAGCAGACCCCGTTTTCATCCATGAGCCAGGGGTAGGTGGGCTTGTATATGGCTCAAGCGGCAACTGGGAGTGGTGAAGCTGGATTCTAGTGACAATCTCGGCCGGACATCTGCTGAGCTGAGATCCAACTCACATATCAGACAACCAGCTGCCACATGGTTAGTTCTGGGTCATGTTAGAAGTCACTGAACTTTGCTGTTTCTTAGTCTGTCCGTCAATAGGTGGGAATGATGCTTCTCATGAACAAGTCAGTGGATACGAAGGCCAAAGGTATTTCAACTACATTCCACCTGGAAATGCTGAAAACAAAACCGCACAGTGCCCTGCACTGGGTCAAAGCAGTTTTGGTAACAAGCGGGTCCATTCTAAATTAACAAGCTCGTTACACAGAAATGTCAACTTGTTCATCTTGGGAGGAAATCTAAACCATGTCTACCTACAGATAAATGAACTTATTGTCGCCACTCCCTTGGCCAGCTGAAACGTGCTTCTGAAATGGCTCTGGTCACAGGCACCTTCTGGACCATGAGCCACATCTCTCTGAACAGTCCGGGGCCCTTCATGGGGCTGCACCTTCCCGTGCTTGGTTAATTTATGCATCTTCCAGACCACACATTATGACCCACTGTAGTCTCAGAAGGGACAAGGGAAATCCCTGCCATGTCCACTGGCCAAATTTGTCCAGGGAACTTCAAGGTTTGTGAAAGAGAAACAGGAAGACCAGGCTCTTTCTTCTACCATCGGCCACAGTCACAGTGTCTGGCTTCTCGAGAGCTGTTGCTGAAATTCCACAGAATTTGACCTCAACAAGATCTTTGAGGACTGAGGGACTGAATTACAAGCCGTGTAACAAAGCTGAATTCAGACAGCGTCTATATAAGAGCTGGATATGGGAATATTAGGAGAAAACACACCATCGCCTCGTCACTGGGGGATTTACTTGCAGAGGCACAAAACGGGGGCTGATCTACCTCACAGTAGCAGGCTGTTTCTAGAAGGGCACCGAGGCTGCTGGGCTGACCAACCCACAGGCTTGTTTCTTTGAGCTCACTGGGAAGCAGTGATTGTTTCTGGGATTGCTGTCACCCAATAAACAATCTAAAGAAATTCTGTGAGCAATGACCAAGACAGAAAAAAATTCCAAGGAGCCCATATAGGCTTACAAAGCATATGTGAAATATGTTTCAAAATACAAGTGAAATTCTCTTGTCTAAGGCAGAATAGAGGTCTACTCTTCACCACTGGAACATCGGGACACAGGAACAGCACCTGGATATGCAAATGGTAGGTGCCCATCTAAGTTCTCCTTTAAAAAACTCTCCCAAGGAGATGGAGGAGCAGGACAAACCAGTCTCAACAATCCAAATCCTAGAAACGCATGAAGCCTGCGCGCCCCAGGCTTCAGAGGCAACCACTTCATAACAAAACCTGGTTTTCTCCTGCTCTTCACACCACGGGTGGACGTTCTACCATGACAGTAATGCTCACTGCAGTCTCCACCCAATTACAGTTCCAGGAACTGTAAATCATGATCTATTTCCTTCCTTTCACCTTTCCTGGATGTGTTCAAGACTCTGGGCAGACTAAACACAGAGATGCTATCGGAGCAAATCACAAATTGATTATTTCTCCATATTTAAACTTTCTTTTTTGTTTGAGAAATTGAAGATACATCTGTCAATAATCCATAAATTCTCGACCCAAACAAAATCAAGGGACCTGAGATTTTTTTTTGGCTGGCATCGTTTGTGACAGCAAAGCGTTTTCCCAGTGCAAGAAACACGGTAGGCATTCCCAGTGAATATGCTTGAGGATCCACTCTTTTGAAATACCTGTTTTCACAAAATTTCAGTGGAGCTCTGGGCAAATGAGGATGGGATTGGGTCGTTTCAACGTCGTCATTATTTTGAACAATCTTTTCAGTGTATAGAAGAATCACAGTTGATGAAAATTACTCTTTTTATACTACTTGCTGGCTGGGCAGATGTTCTGTGAAGGGCAAGTGTCGCACCCTGTGCTACAGACGTGTCTGGGTAAGCAGGGCAGGTCCTAGTCACGATGGCAGCACAGGCTGGGACCTCGCTCTGCGACAGCCTGGGGTTCAGCTCCACTGGAAAGGGGGGGAGTTTCAAGTGTCTCTTGCTGTCTTTTAGAGAGGATGTACAATGTATCTTTTTTTTTTAAATATAAATTTGATTCTGATTTTAGCAGGAAGCTTTACCCTTAATCTACATTTTACTAACCAAAAATCTCTAGAAACTGGTATTCTGGATTGCCAGATCAAATATTTAAACAGCAACAATTACAGAAGCTTAAGTTACTATGTAGAGATTGCCAAATAGGGTTATAAAGAATTGTTTCTCTACACTGTTCTTGACGGTTGGGAGTAAAACCATTAACTCTCTGCCAAAGTTTGTTGTGAATAATATAAGCTTATTTATTTCTTTAAAGTATTTTCTTCCTTTCTCCCTCTTTTCTTTCCTTCCTTTCCTTGCCAAATTCTATACCTGTTCCCCAACTCTATTTTCTCAAAAGATTGGGACCCCAAAACTTTTCTCTTGGTGTATGTCATATACAAAGCTACGAGAGGTGCTCAGTCCCTATGTGGTGGATATGACTGAAAATATTCCTGATTTGCAAAACTACCTTTTAATGGGTGACCTCATATCAAAGCAAACTGAACTCCATCATATCAGAGCTTGGAAAATGGCAAATAGAGAGGATGTTCACTCAGGCTCAGGAGTCCCTGCTGGAGTCACTGCACAGCTGAGCACACGAGCACATATGCTGTGCTCCTATGCTCCATGCTCCCACGTACCATACGTGCTCCCACGCGCTGCACTCACACAGGGCCCTGCTATGCTCCTATGCTTCGTGCTCCCACGTACCATACGTGCTCCCACGTGCTGCACTCACACAGGGCCCTGCTATGCTCCTATGCTCCGTGCTCCCACGTACCATATGTGCTCCCATGCACTGCACTCACACAGGGCCCTGCTGTGCTCCTATGCTCCCTGCTCTCATGTACCATACATGCTCCCACGCACTATACCCACACAGGGCCCTGCTATGCTCCTATGCTCCATGCTCCCACGTACCATATGTGCTCCCACGCGCTATACCCACACAGGGCCCTGCTATGCTCCATGCTCCCACGCGCTGTACCCACATAGGGCCCTGCTATGCTCCGTGCTCCCACGCGCTGTACCCACATAGGGCCCTGCTATGCTCCGTGCTCCCACGTACCATACGTGCTCCCACGCGCTGCACTCACACATAGCCCTGCGCACTCAGCAGCCTGCCTTACCTTCACAGCGTACTCGGTGTCAGTGGCTTTATGCACACATCGCTTGCACACTGAGTAGGAGCCCACCCCGATGTCCTCCTTGATCTCGTAGCCATCGGTGAAGTGGATGTTGTTTCCGTGTAACTGCTGCAGAGGGACCGAGAGAAGAAGAGCTGTTGGAACCCTCACACGAGGGGATGAGGCAGCTACACGCACACAGAACGTGGGGCGAAGAGAGGTGCCAACTGTGAACCTGAGTGTCTGGAGCCCGGGAGCTCAAGGGTCCCCCTGCCCAAGGCTGCAGAGTTACTTAGTGATGTTCTCGACCTAAATCCCAACTTCTCTGATTCCTTGGGCTATGACTCTTAACTTTTAGACACCAGGCCATTCTGTGTCCACTGGCTGCTATGTTTCTCACAAAGATCTGAGAGCAGGAGAATCTGAAAGTGAAAAGGAAGTGCTGGCAACTACTGGGTGTGTGGCTCCAGTGCCTGTGTGCAGAGCAAGGCTCTGGATGGAAACATCTCATTGGAAATCTGACTCCATAGTGTCCAAGTCACAACCTGCTCTGACCTGCATACAGGAACCGCACCCACCCGCTCTGAACTGAGACAGAAAGCCACCCATGGCAGCCTGCTCTGTCACAACGTCCACTTTCCACACCCGTATTTCTCCAAAGGCCACAGGGAAGGAAATAGGATGGAAATCCAATGCCATCCAACTTACCCGGACTTAATTTTTAAATAAGTTTAATCACAATTAGAATTAAGTTTAATGAAGTTAAATCCCTTAGAATTCTCTGTATTCTGGTTACATTTATTAGGCGAGAAACTCATTATAAAAATATCACCTTCCAAAGACCTCCCAAAGATTACATTTCATCATGGGAAAATGATACCCACAAATTAAACTGCTATCCTAGGGTCCTGGCTGGACTCCACACAGGGAAGATGCTCCAGTCTCTGGCCATAGACACCATAGTGACATTCTTCCCAGGGCTTTACCTTCCCTCTTTAAGACAAATGCCAAGTAGGGTAAGAGCAAGGGCTCAGTACACCATGGGAGACCACCACAGAGACCACTACAGGGACCACCATGGGAACCACCACAGGGACCACCAGGGAGATCACCATGGGAACCATTACAGGGACTACCATGGGAACCACCACGGGGACCACCATGGGACAACCACAAGGATCATCATGGGAACCACCACGAGAGGCTACCACAGGGACTACCATGGGAACCACCACAGGGACCACCACAGGGAGACCACCATGGACACCACCATGGGATACTACCACAGAGACCACCACAGTGACCACCATGGGAACCACCATGAATACCACCTCAGGGACCACCATGAGAGACCACCACAGGGACCACCATGGAGACAACACAGGGACCACCATGGGAACCACCACAGGGACTACCAGGGAGATTACCACGGGGACCACCATAGGGACCACCAGGGAGATCACCACAGGGACCACCACAGGGGACCACCCCAGGGAACACCATGGGGACCACCACAGGAGGCTGCCACGGGGAGTATCCATGGGGACCGTCACAGGGACCACAATTGGAAACCACCATGGGGGCCCACCATGTGAGACCATCACAGGAACCACCATGAAGGAGCACCACGTGAGATCATCATGGGGACTACCATGGGGGACCACCACGAGGGACCATCATGGCAGACACTCAGAACAATGGGAAGTGCGAGGGAAGAAGAATTGGTGATTAAAGTCCACCCATCCTAAGCACCCAACCCCTGGGTGACTGAGGTCACAGGGAACACCAGAGTCACCCATCATCCAAGTGCCCTCTTGCCCCCAACCCACTGCAGGCAAACGCAGTTACCTGTACAATTGGATGAACTGGGACTTTGTGCAGATCTTGCTGTGAGGGCTCCTGGATCAGGCTTGAGGCCACAAAGCTGAATCCTCTAAAGAGGTGATGAGCATTTGCACTCGGGGGGACACCAGGAGAGTCTGCAGGTGACAGGGGCAGAGTTCAGATGCCATGAAAGCTGGGTGACCCTGGGGTGAAGCGATAGTGTGTGTGCATGTGGTATGTGTATGCAATTCATGTGTGCATGTGTGTGTATGTGCACGTGGTGTATGCCTGTGTTGGAGGAAAAGGTAAAATAGACATGTAGAAATGCTGAACCAGATGAAATGACTTTCTTTTGGGTCGTGCTAATGATCTGATTTTTAAATGGCAAAAATACCCAGGACAAAATCTTTAGGATTATCATTGATGGCATCTTTTGGTTTGCTAACTTCTGAATTTACTCTATATTCTTGACCACCGTCTTCCACCCCTACCCACTCCAGACTCAGTTGAGAAGGCACCAGTGACCTCAGGACGGAATTGTCAGTGAACATGAATCCTGTATCCTTAGCGTCTGGTCTCTAGGTTCCACAGGTCCCACCCTGTGCCCACAGCTGCATAACTGCGTGTGTGCTGTGCACGTGCTCTGCTCTTCAAGGACATTTGGGCATTGTTGCTCCTGTCCACAGCAAGGCAGAGTACAAAAGGAGGAATTCCCTTCCATAAGATTTTTCTGATCTCTGTAAGATCTGTGTTCAAAAGCATGACTGCTGTGAGACTGATCCCATTTCAAGTTTATCTTAAGAAAAACAAAAGGATAAATGCCTCGTGGGGAAAAAAATCTGCATCATACATAACAGATGAGAGGCTAAACTCTCTATGCCCAAAAGCTCCCAGAGATCAATGAGAAAAGAGCAAAATACTCAAAGGAAGGAATTCTGACAGCTATCACAGGCATGAAAAGATGCCCAATCTCTGTAAGGAGTGAGCATACACATATTTAAATAGGATAACACTTTTGCCTAATGCATTAACAAAAATGAAAGAAATCAATCGCATCTGGGTTTGGCTAGGGGGTGGACACTCTTATAATTGTAGGAGGGAGCATAACTGGCATAATCTTTTGGAAAGTCAATTGGTAATTTTCAAAGCTAATTTTAAAATTTGCATGTCCTCTGAAGACAACTTTACATCTAGGAATTTATCCTACAGAATTACTTTCAAAAGTGCACGGTAATAACAAATTGTAGAGGACAGAAACAAATGGAAAAACAGCACATGCTCATAAATCAGAAAAATTAATATCATTAAAATGAACATATCACCCAAAGCAATCTACAGATTCAATGCAATCTCTATCAAAAAACCAACGTCATTTTTCACAGAATTAGAAAAAACAATACTAAAGTTCACATGGAACCAACAAAGAGCCTGAATAGCCAAAGCACTTTTAAGCAAAAGGAACAAAGCTAGAACTAGAAGCATCACATTACCTGACTTCATTTATATCACAAGGATATAGTAACCAAAATAACATGGTACTGGTATAAAAATACACACACAGATTAATGGAACAGGATAGAAAACCCAGAAATAAAGCCACAAAGTTGACAAAAACTTTGTGGGGAAAGGACACTCTTTTCAATAAATGATACTGGGAAAATTAGTTTATCATAAGCAAAAGAATGAAATTGGACCCCTATGTCTCACCATATACAAAAATCAACTAAGAGATTAAAGACTTAAGTGATGAAAGACCTGAAACAATGAAAATACTAGAAGAAATCCTAGGGAAAACTCTTTTGGACATGGGTCTAAGCAAACACTTCAAAAGTCTTTTCAGGGCCGGGCGTGGTGGCTCACACCTGTAGTCCCAGCACTTTGGGAGGCTGAGGTGGGCGGATCACAAGGTCAGGAGTTCGAGACCAGTCTGGCCAACATAGTGAAACCCTGTCTCTACTAAAAATATTTTTAAAAATTAGCCGGGTGTGATGGTGCATGCCTGTAATCCCAGCTACTCGGGAGGCTGAGGCAGGAAAATTGTGTGAACCCGGGAGGTGGAGGTTGCAGTGAGCTGAGATCGCACCACTGCACTCCAGCCTAGATGACAGAATGAGACTCCATCTCAAAAAAAAAAAAAAAGGCAGAAAAAGAAAAAGTCTTTTAAGACCAGCATAAGAAATCAACAGAATGAACAAACAACCTGCAGAATGGGAGAAAATATTTGCAAAGTACGCAACTAACAGGGGAGTAATATCTAGAATTTACAAGGAACTCAAACAACTCAACAACAACAACAAGATAAATAACTCCATTAAAAATTGACCAGAGGACATCAATAGACATTTTTCAAAAGAAGACATACAGATGGCCAGTGGCCAAACAGCATATAAAAAATGCTCAAGATCACTAATCATCAGAGAAATACAAATGAAAACCACAATGAGGTATCACTTTATATCAATCAGAATGGTTATTACTAAAAAGTCAAAAAAAATAACAGATGTTGGTGAGGATGTGGAGAAAGGTGGTGGGAATATAAATTAGGACAACCTCCATGAAAAACAGTATGGAGATTTCTCAAAGAACTAAATGGAACTCCATTCGATGCAGCAATGCCACTCCTGGGCATTGCCCAAAGGAAAAGACATCATTGTCTCAAAAAGACACCCGCACCTGCAAGCTTACTGCAGCACTATTCACAATCACAAAGTCATGGACTCAACCTAAGTGTCCATCAACAGGTGATTGGATAAAGAAAATGTGGTACATATACACAATGGAATACTATTTAGTCATAAAAAAAAATGAAACCATGTCTTTTGCAGCAACATGGATGGAAATGGAGGCCATTATTTTAAGTGAAACAACTCAAACACAGAAAGTCAAACATCGCATGTTCTCACTCATAAGTGGGTGCTAAATAATGTCTGCATGTGGACGTCAAGCATGGAGGGATAGAGAATGGAGACATGGAAGGGTGGGAGAAGGTGAGGGATGAGAAATTACTTAATGGGTACAATGAACACTCCTCAGGTGATGGTTACACTAAAAGCCCAGCCCTCACCACTATGTACTTTACCCATGAACAAAACTACATCTGTACCTCTGACATTTACATAAATAAAAAATAAAATGGGCTGGGCACGATGGCTCACACCTGTAATGGCAGCACTTTGGGAGGCTGAGGTGGGCGGATCATGAGGTCAGGACCAGCCTGACCAACACAGTGAAGCCCCGTCTCTACTAAAAATACAAAAATTAGTCGGGCATGGTGTCAGGTGCCTGTAATCCCAGCTACTCAGGAGGCTGAAGCAGGAGAATCGCTTGAACCTGGGAGGTGGAGGTTGCAGTGAGCCGAGACTAAGCCACGCCACTCCAGCCTGGGCGACAGAGCGAGACTCTGTCTCAAAACAAAACAAAACAAAACAAAAAAGCAAACAAAGAAATCCCAAAGTAGTTAGACATAAATGTAGAAAAAGTCTGTTTCAGTGATACATGTTACAGAAAAGAAAAAGGAGACACTAAATACTCCTCACTAAAATAATCACGGTCATGCTCAACAGTGGCCCATCTTATCAGTATGCTTTGTAATGACTGCTGTGTGAGTCCTGCCCGTGAGACCAGGGCTATCAGAAGGAGCCACAGCCGCATGGACTGACAGAGACATGGCTTCTTAATCGTTTGTCAAATTCAAAAAAGCAAAAAGCTGTTGAACAATATGAAGAATCCAAACATTATCTAAAAAATTAAATATATATTAATATATATATAAATAGAATAGGATAACAGAATAGATTAATATATTAAAATAGAATATATATTACATTAAAATAGAATACTATAATACATTATATAATAGGTACATTTATAATATATGAAAATACAATATGTAATTTTTCCTGAACACACACATATGTAAAAATTTAAACATTCTTATTTATATATCTTTTAAGACTCCATGTATGTATAGGTGTGTATTTGTATATTCTAGAATTCTCTACCTGCAGGCCTTTGCCTCTTAGCACTTTCTCCCCCTCTCCTCTTTTAGTTGCTGTACTTTGAAAGGAAAAAAGTGCACCTAGTTCCGTTTTATCTCCTCACAGTGCGGCAGGTGTGTGGCGCTGGGAGGCAGCTGCAGAGAACATGTTTTTTGTTTCTTAGCATCATATTTTGAGGCAACAGTTATGAGGGCAGCCGCTCCAAAGCCCAGGAGCCAGGCCCCAAGCCATGTGGGCCTCTGGTGCCAGTGGGGGCGAGGCCGTGGGCAGACGGATGACCCAGCACCCCACTGGTGCTTTTCCTGGAGTAAGAAGCTTCATGGACCCGCACTCACCTTCAGTGTCCTGAACCAAGAGGCAGCCAGAGCCAGGTGTCGGCCCTCAAAGGGGCCAACAAAGGGGCCTTCACAGTCACCCCTGGTAGATGCCCACACGACCCCTGGACTAAAGTGACCAGAGTTGGCTGTGTTTGGAAATAAACTTCCAATGCACCAGACTAGCAAAATGTCATTAAAAAACCGAAGGCACACTGAGTGGTTTTTAGAAACTGAAATTCTGCGTGTGACCCGGCAGAGAAGCTCTGGGCTTTCTGAGCAGCTCTGCTTTCCACTACATGGAGCAGCTGGAGGAGGCGGCGCTCCTGCTACGCCGGGTTTGCTCTCTGCACAGAGTCTGGCTTTGAGGTCTGCCTCCTCCCAAAGATCCCCTGAGCTACCATGGGCCGCAGATTCTCCCCCGGAAAAATGAAATACACATGGCTACATCATGGTTTAAGAAATCTTCAAACCTGGAGGCACTTTAATGTCCTCCCTTAGCGACTTAGACTCAGAGTTTGAGCTTATTCTAGGGAATCCACAGGAACCACAGAGTGTGAAGTGCTGAGCAAGGATTGGGAGTCTAATTTACAGCCTGTGGAGGAGTGTGTGCGGGGTGGGGGCACAGGCCACGTTAACTGGACAGATACAGTTTCATTGGTGAATGGGAATCTGTAATTCCAGTAAGTAATGTCTTCTAACCAACCAAGAGGCATGGAAGACACAGCCACAACCTTCCGTGGCCAGAGAACTCATGCCTCTCCCCACACAGACCAAGGAGAGCCTGTGGAAAGGGTAAGAGTCACAGCAATCTACTGAAGGCCAAGTGGGTCTTCACTGAAAGTTACGAGGCTGACATTTGGTCGTTGTGGCTAGCTAGTGAGGAAATGATAGGTGGCCTAAATAGAATTTAAGTACTTTATAATCACCTGAGGGATGCTGATTTTCAGCACAGTATTTAAAGAAGAACAAAAATGTGAGTTAGATAAAAGGAGATGTAGAATTACAATAATTACAAATAATCTCTCATGGTCCTGTAGATATTTCCTGGTGTGTGGAGTCTGCCTGACCAGTTTTAAATCTTAGATTGGCATCTCCGGCTAAGCGGCATGCTTCAATGGGCAGCCAGCGTGTGATCAGGGAATAGAAACCAGCTTGAGCACTGGCTGAAGTTTAAGAAAAGACAAAAAGCCTAACTACAAGAAATTCCCACTGTGTGTCCAGTAAAGGATCTGTAGCTTATCCATTGCTTCAGAGTCACATTTCTACAGCTGCTCATTCACCCAGCCATGTGCCCAGCTCACATGCTTAGAAAATCCTACCCTCCTATACACATCATAATGAGTTTAATGTGTCTTTAGCACTTCAATTACTACCTACCTCAAAGGCAAACGGTGGTGGGATAAATTCAGTGAAACTGATTGGAGAACTGGAAACACTAAGGAATAAAAAAGCCAATTCTGAATGGCATTGGAGTACAATGTGTCTAATTACGTTTTCCTCAGGCTATTATTAAAATAAAACGGAATTCTCTAGATGCTCAAAAAAAGCTTCTGGTTCCACTGGCCAACTAGGTTGGGGTTTAAATTCTTCACGGATAAGATAAAAGGCATGTCCATGTGAATATTAGAGTCGACTGTATTAACATTTTCTTACCAAGCAGCACAAACATAGGCTTTCTTTCCACATTGTAAACACACAGCCCCACACGGCAGCACCTCACGAGGACATGTGCGCATTCTGTTAGGGACCCTATGGTCCTTGTGGACTCAGGGACAATGATCTCGTGGTCAGACCTAATTGCCTCTGAGCTCCTCTTACATTCAGGTCAACAATAGGTTGAGAAATATCATGACTTGCTTGGGTGACCTGTGGGCAGAGTCAGGATGGAATCCCCGAATCCTGCCCCTTCTTTTCAAACTGAGAAACTGAAAAGTAATCCTGTTCTGTGAACTGGGTTAATTTTGTCAATGGGAAGGACCAACCCCAACACACAAATACTTTCTAAGGAAGCTGAGAATGGGGTGAGGGGAAAATCCCACAATCACTTATTGGAGAGAGCAGACCCAGAAATGTTTTCCAAGGCAGCCTCATTACATCACGAATCAGTGATGCACCAAAGCTACAATGACAGTTTTAATTCTACCTGGGGACTGCAGGAGGACCCAAAAGAAGTAACTGAACAGTCAGTGGCATGACTCCCTAGTTAACAGTGCCCGGAATCAGCTTTCTTCCTGTTCTTGGTACCAATGTAGCCTGGGTCAGGAGCTGGCCTAGGCCCATCAAAAGTCCCACTAAAAGCCCCACGACCCTCCCTATCTGCACAAGCTCACACCCACCTCAATGTACTCATCTGGGTATGGGAAACAGGGATTTCACCAACAGCCTGAATCTGGAGGAACAAAGTGGATTCTCTAACTTCATCTACTTGACATTTTGTGGTTGACCATCTATTTGTTTCCTGATTATCTTTTAAAAAATGAGAAAATTTCAGATTCAAAAGTAGTGAGAAAAAATACAGCAAATCCCTGTAGATCCAAAATGCAGCCTGGTCACCGGCTCTCTCAGGACTTGTCCCGCTTATGTCTACAGAAGGAGCTTGTGGATGGTTTTGTACATAACCAGCATACTGTTAGTGTTGTGGACTGAATTATGTCCTTCCCAAGTTCAAATGTTAAGGCCCTACCCCCCAGTGTAATTGTATGTGGAGACAAGACCTTGATATGGTTTGGCTCTGTGTCCCCACCCAAATCTCAGGCTCTGTGTCCCTACCCAAATCTCATCTTGTAGCCTCCATAATTCCCATGTGTTTGTGGGAGAGACCTGGCGGGAGATGACTGAATCATGGAGGCGGGTCTTTCCGGTGCTGTTCTCATGATAGTGAATGAGTCTCATGAGATCTGAAGGTTTTAAAAAGGGGAGTTTCCCTGCATAAGCTCTCTCTTTGCCTGCTGCCATCCATGTAAGATAGGGCTTGCTCCTCCTTGCCTTCTGCCATGTTTGTGAGGCTTCCTCAGCCCTGTGGAACTGTAAATTCATTAAACCTCTTTCTTTTGTAAATTGCCCAGTCTCAGGTATGTCTTTATCAGCAATGTGAAAACAGACTAATATAGGCCTTTAAGAGAATAACTGAAGTTAACTGAGGATAAAAGTGTGGGGCCCGAATCCAAGAGGACTAGTGTCCTTGTAAGAAGACAGAGAGACACCAGAGATCAATCTTGCTGTCTTTGCACACACAGAATAAAGGCCATGTGGGGACACAGCAAGAAGGCAGCCGTCCGCAAGTCAAGGTGAGAGCCCTCACCAGGAACCAACCCTGTTGGTATCTTGAACTTGGACTTCCAGCCTCCAGACTGTGAGAAAATAAATGACTGTTGTTTAAACCACCCAGTCTATAGTATTTCGTTATGACAGTGCTATCAGACCAGGATAATTACCATATAAAAAAGCAAACTTTAATTCATTAATATCCCAAAAAAGATAACTTTTAAAGGGAGCTGACGAGTTCTGATGAAATTTACTAGACCCCAAGAGTAATTTCAGACACACCAGGAGACCAAATTTATGCATCCATTTGCTATGCTATTTAGTAGCCGATACAACTTTTCAAATGGGTTTCTGTTTTTTGCATGAATAATATCTATAGCTCACAAATCTACACACATAACTGACAGCCTTCCCTCTCTGTAAATGCACTTTAATTGAAAGAGGGATTTTAATTGCCTCCAGTTTCTCTTCTTGCTCTTGCTGTGTGTCTCTCTGACACAGGAAGTAACCGGACTGGTGACTTGCAATAAGAGAATCCATAGGACACCTTCATCATTTCCAAGGTGGAGGTTGCGTAGGGAACAACAGAGAATTGGGGCTATCACTTAAATCTTTATCACTGAGCAGAGAAAACAACAACAACAAAAAACCAAACAGAATGGACAGTTATTTTCCAGGAAAACAATTCTTAAGCATGGGAATCTCTTGTTCCTAGATAGCAGTCCCTAAGTGGTCAGGTGGGAGAAGCCACCGACAGAGGGAACCACTGTGGCACACACCTGTAGGAGTCCGTGCTGTGAACTCGGGGTCAAAGTGGAAGGTGTCCTCAGGCCTGCCCACTGCTGGTTTGAATGGTGGCTTGATCTCCTTCCGGAACAGCTTCTATTAATACAAGGAAAGCAAGACAGGGCACTGAGAATGCACAGACAATGCCACAGAACACTGGGGACAGAGAAACCTGCTGTGGGGAGGGAAGGACGTTCTTATCACAGACTGCATTGGCCTTGTGGGTTACAAGGGATTTCTAAATACTCTGAAATATAGATGACATATAAAATATATGAATATGTGTAGTATTATAGATAATATAGCATAAACAATAACTATGTATTATAGAAAGATGTCAAAAAGGCATAGTTTGAGGTATGAGGGTTTGGGGACATGCCAAGTGTTCTTCATTTTAGGGCAATAGTTTTCTAGTTTCTTCTTGGTAGTAGAATCTTTTTTTCCAGGTAAAATCATAGAGGACAGCCACCACTTGCCCCCACTGGGGACGGCAGTGAAGAGGCTGTGTGGCTCTCTCCTCCCTGCCCTGGGAATTTGGGGCTAGCACCATGGAACTTCAGCTCTGCGGGACACTGTAACAACGGCCGACCCAGAGCCACCCCAGGGTGCTCTCTCGCCAGCGTCTCAGGGCCTGCGCTCTGGGGGCCTTGGCACCTCTGCCAGAAACCTGCCTTGGGGGTCAGAATGAGGGTGCCCAGGCTCCTTGACAGGAGGACGCCTGCATCTTCAGAGAACCAGCCCTACCCACGGGCCCCTCTGGGCCCAAACTTATTTCCCAAACAGGACCTTGGACAGAAGGCACAGAAAGTCCACAGCCCTCCGTGCTCCGGTCTCAGAGCTGCCGGCCTGACACAGCTTTCCAAAGCTGAGATGTGTTGTTTCCAATCCTCTAGGGCAACACCACATTCTATTGGGATAATTCAATGTACAGAAACAACACACAGGTATCTGGAACCTGGCGTGGTCCTCAGGTGGGTGATGCTGTAGGTGGTGCTTAGACAGGGGAGCTGGGGGAGCCTAGTGCTGAGAGAAGTGGGGAGGGGGAGGGGCACTGGAGGGAGGGCTGGGGCCTGGGGCCTGACCAGAAGGCTGAGCTGGGCAGATTCAGTAGAGGACGCTGAGTTTAGTCAAATCACCCTGATGACAGAAGGCACAGGCCATGCTAGTGTGCCGATGGGCCAGCCTGGTAGTTGGTAGGGCAGCGGCAGGGCAGGGCCAGGCTGGGTTCTTGCCCCTACTGAGCACGGGGTTTCCTTAATCCTGCCTAGCGAGGGTCCCCGTGGTGTTCGCGGAAAACATCCAGCCTGGGGTCCTCTCCTAGGCAGTTGTGCGTGACCTTCTGGAGTCAGGGACCCTCATGGCCATGCAGCTCTGGAAAATGGACATAGTGACTCCAGCTGAAACCTGTTCTACATCTCTCAAGGACATTGGAAAGCAAATTTCAACACCTCCTCCGATGAGGCCCAATGGGAAGGGAGAGGAGGGAGGAGGGAGGAGGAAGGAGGGCATCTGACGTCTGGGTCCCACCTGGGGCACACCCTGCTCTGCTTATCCGGGAGCACCTGGGTCAGAGTCCAGGTCAGCAACCAGGACCCACAGCTACTGCAGGAGGGCCAGGTGCCAACGGACGCCCTTGAGCTCCCATGGGGGCTTATCAGGCAGCAGGATGTGCCCTGATTTACAAGAGCTCAGGGCGTGCACATGGGAGCCATCAGAGGAGAAACAGGATTGAATTCAGCCCTGAATTATTTGGCCATTTCCTGCCCTGGGTGCATAGTTTCCATTAGGCACTGAGTTACTCTTCAAGCCATTTTCAGAAATGAAAAGATGCTCCTTTCTGCAGTGAGGCACAGGACAGGTGGGAATAATCTCCCTGGACGCACGTGCTTGCCCGAGGAAGTCTCTTGAGCGGGCACGCCCAGGCCATCGGGTGCCACGAACAGGCCGGTGCAGCTCGTTTGCTACCCAGAGAGTCCTGAGAGCCGGGCTATTAAGAATCCTACTTAAGTCAAAATCACATCCTCCCTCTGTGTGAGAGCGAGTGAGGGTGAGAGATGGAGAGAGAGAGAGAGACAGGGAGAGAGGGGGAGAGAGAGGGGGGGCGGGGGAGAAAGAGATGGAGTGGGGAGGAGGGGGAGAGAGGGAGGGGGAGGGGGATAAGAAAGAGAGGGAGATGGAGAGGGAGAGAGACAGGGAGAAAGGGGGAGAGAGGGGGAGAGAGAGCGGGGGTGGGGGAGAAAGAGATGGAGTGGGGAGGAGGGGGAGAGAGGGAGGGGGAGGGGGATAAGAAAGAGAGGGAGATGGAGAGAGAGAGAGACAGGGAGAGAGGGGGAGAGAGAGAGGGGATGGGGGAGAAAGAGATGGAGTGGGGAGGAGGGGGTAGAGAGGGACGGGGAGGGGGATAAGAAAGAGAGGGAGATGGAGAGAGAGAGAGAGAGAGAGAGGGAGAGAGAGAGCGGGGGCGGGGGAGAAAGAGATGGAGTGGGGAGGAGGGGAGAGAGAGGGAGGGGGAGGGAGGCAAGAAAGAGAGGGAGATGGAGAGAGAGACAGGGAGAGAGGGAGAGAGAGAGTGGGGGTGGGGGAGGAAGAGATGGAGTGGGGAGGAGGGGAGAGAGAGGGAGGGGGAGGGAGGTAAGAAAGAGAGGGAGATGGAGAGAGAGAGACAGGGAGAGAGGGGGAGAGAGAGAGGGGGCAGGGGAGAAAGAGATGGAGTGGGGAGGAGGGGAGAGAGAGGGAGGGGGAGGGAGGTAAGAAATAGAGGGAGATGGAGAGAGAGAGAGACAGGGAGGGGGGGGAGAGAGAGGGGACAGGGGAGAAAGAGATGGAGTGGGGAGGAGGGGAGAGAGAGGGAGGGGGATAAGAAAGAGAGGGAGATGGAGAGAGAGAGAGACAGGGAGAGAGGGGGAGAGAGAGAGGGGGAGAGAGAGAGGGGGCGGGGGAGAAAGAGACGGAGTGGGGAGGAGAGAGGGAGGCGGAGGGGGATAAGAAAGAGAGGGAGATGGAAAGAGAGAGAGCACACGCTAGCTCAATCCAGCACAGAGCCAGGCCTGCTTTTATTATGAGGAGGAATTTATTTACACAAGAGATTTCCATTAAAAACAAAATAAAATACAAACTGGTTGTCACTATTAATTCTACTGTGAAGTATTTAGCTCTGGAACGCAGGGGCCCACACGGCCCCTCTGGCTCCTCTCCTCCATGCCAGCTCTTCCTCCATCGCCCTGGGGACCCATCTTGCCCACCCCTGCCCCTACCCCGCCACAGCCTCTGATAAAACATCCCCAGAGCCTGGTGCCCAGTGCTTCTTCATGGAGGGGTTTTGCCCCCACTGGGACATTTGGCAGTGCCCAAAGACACCGCTGGGGGCCACACCTGTGTGAATGCTGCGAGATCCCAGGGGGTGGAGGCCAGGGTGTGCAGAACCCACCCACCCATAACAGCCCCACCACACAGCATCGCACAGCTGCCGCCCAGGCTGAAGGTGGGAGACGCTGGCCCTGCCTGCTTCCTTCTCTCTCTCACCCTTCCTGTCTTGTTTCTGCTCCAACCCTCGAAAGTGTAACGTCAACCAGCTTCTTCAAGGAGGACTGGATGTTGAGGTGACTGGCCACTGTCCTTGGAACCTCTTCCCCTCCCCATGGAAACCCCAGTGTGGCGGGGCTGCAGGCTCTGCCTGGCTTCCTGCAGGCCACATCCTTCACCCTCCTCATCCACCCATGGGGCACACACCACAGCCTCGCTTCACACAAGCTGTCCAGGAAAGCACAGGCTCTATCTCTGATTACCCTGACTCAGGAGGCTCACGCCCAGAGGCTGTCACCTTCCCGCCTTCTGAGTCAGATCACAGCCCAGCACTGGTACTGCTGTGACCTCCTCTGGGCTGAGGCCATCCCACTCCTTTAATACGAAGTGTCTGCTGCAAAGTCAGGTAGCCGTTCCCTCCATCCCAGGACACTGCGCCTGGTGGCGGGGCTCAGACGTCCCCTGTGCTCTGCCGCATCTGTGCCTAGCCCAGTGCTGGGAGTCACCCGGGATGCCCAGTGAGGAGGTCCTGAGCCCAGGTGGTCCCGCAGCACTTTTGTACAACACCAACAGCTCCTCCTCACACGGCGGCAGGAGGAAGCCGGCCTCTGCTTTCCCCGTGCTTTCCACCCCTCGGCTGTGAGCCTAGGCTTTCAGCTCACAGACCCCAGCAAGACCAGAGGGAGGCATGCATGTGAGAGTGGACCCAGTGCCTGCCGAGGGCCAGGGCCTTCCTTCTGTGCTGCAGGAGCCTTCAGGCAACTGTCCACCCCGTAACATGGGTCCGTGTGCCAACTGTGGCTGTGAACACAGCCTGTTCACTGGGGCTCCAGACCACCATGCCCCATCTGCCGGAGGCTGCTGCGTTCTCACTCTGGTCTGGGCCAGGCAGTGAGGTTCTGTGCAGGCCGCCTGGGGCTAACTGGAGTCAGTCACTTTGGCCATTTGGACGGCTTCCTCGAGGCTTGCAGCAATCTTAAAGGCCAATCGATCAATGTCTTCCTGATGCTACGTAAATATTTGGAAGGTGCTAATATGTGTTATTACTATGTATGCTTTTTCTTTCCATATGCAAACCTAAGAATGGGTTTGAGGCTTTGGGGGAGAAGTCATCTGGCCTCTTGCTTTGTATGTAAATCACTGCAGGCAGGGTTGTGTTGAGAGTGAAACAGCAGCAGCATCTCACCTGGGATTCTGAGCTTGGCGAGACAGACACTAGCAATTCCACCCTGGATCCCCCCTTCCTGAGACTCTGGGATAATTCATGCCAAAACCGACAGAGAGAGAATGCAGTCTCATGATCAAATTCACAAGCACATTTAAAATCATCTCATTTGTCCCAAGATGTCAGAATGACACAGTGTGGCCACAGTGCTGAAACGAATTTCACGGGAAACAAGCGCACGTGAGGAAGCCCGGAGGAGGCCCATCAGGATTCTATTTATACTAAAGACCTTCAGCTAAGTGAGAAGAGGACAGAGACAGCAACAGAAAACTGGGTGATGACATAGGAAACAGGTGCTAATTTGGGGTCTCAGACCCTAACATCTGCCTTCTGCAGACAGTTTTGGCTTCAGGCATTTTGGAATTAATACGCTCCAATAAGGCAAAGGGCACATTTATAGATTATTCCTAAAATAGTAACGCAAAACTATGCAGACCAGAAGACAGGATGGAAAGTGCCGCAGGAAGAATCAAAACGATTTTCAAAGCGTCAGGATGGGTGTGACAGGTCAGTGGCTCATGGAGCAGGACTGTGCCTGCAGTTTACCCGGCTGTAGGTGGGTCCAACGGAAGAAGCACGTGGACTTAAAAGCTGCTAAACCAAAGGGGGATGACTCATCGCACAGAGTCCGTGCTGCGTTCCCTGAAGGGGAAGTGCTCCTGGTGTATATAATGTAGGCATAAAAGGATAGAAATCTCGCTACTGGCAATGGGAGCAACAACTGCAAGGAGACACCTGTGCTGTGAGGCCCTGACCTGCAGCCTACAGCTCCCAAACCGCCAAACCACTCTCTGCGCCATACTCTGCAAATACTCCACGTGTGGGCAAGACCAGAGTGGCCTGAAGACCCGGAACCCACCCTCTGCTCCTGCCAGGACACACAACAGCCAAGTTCAGGGCACACCCCACGTGCTGCCAGATCACCGAGCGACCTCGAGCTTCTCATTGTCCTGTGCCTCAGTCTCCTCTACAAGTCTCACCCATCTCACAGCATGACCGCTAATGATGTGCTTGGAAGGGTTTCAGACGGTACAAAGAACATAAACATGAGTTACTAGTATTGATCACTGATAACCAATAACAGTGATAATAAGGGTCAGTGCGACACTAAGGGTCTAGGCTCTGGACAGAGTTCCAGAAACAAAGACGTCCCTCTCCCCGATGACTGTGTGTCTCCAGCATCATCATTCGCTGCCTGTAAAAATATTTGCGGTTCCCTGGGTCCCCCTGCGAGGGACGCCAGGCTGGGCTGGGAGCCATCCTCAGACTGGCTTGTGCTGTCTGCAGTGATTAACTTTTACGAAGCTTTTTTTGGGTTCGTGCTAATTCTGTGTTCTCAGCATGCTTCAGCCATGGGGGAAAAACCAACACAGCTTCTATCGCTGGCCTCTACCGTATCCTCTGCAGAGGTTTGTAGTCGATCATTAACTCGTGGCTTCTTACTCAGCTCGTCAAGCAGAGCTGGCCTTCAGAAGGAATGGCTCCGTGTAGACATTCACCTGCTCATCTCTGAAGCTAAATTAAAAGGCAGGAGCCCACACCTCCACTGTTCCCACACTTACTGTCAGCAGATGGTCCTGCTCCAGCAGGCCACTGAAGACCCTGGGGACAGTATTGGGATGACAGGTGTTTACTTTAAAAAAAAAATAAAAATAAAAGATCTGCTGGCAGTATCAGGTCACAGACGGCAGCAGAAACCAAAATAAATATCCTTATATTTTCCCAGTTGGATCCTGAGGCAAGCCCTTGGGTGAAGTACCCAGGCAGAAATCTAGCGGTTAGGAAATGTCTTCTCATCCTTTGTTACAGAGTGTCTGCATTGCAGAGGGAATGGCTTTTGGTGTTAACAGTTCTTGCAAATGAGACTGAACTGTGGTTTTCAGCTATCTGAGCTGCTGAAAACCAGAATGGGCACATTTGGAAAAATACATCACGAAGTAAAATTACCTCTTAAATAAATACCTTTAAACATCTTGCATTTTAGCCCCCGCTTTCTGAAGAATGGGTTGATGGCTTGCCTGGATGTGTTATTGGGGTTTGAGGTTAGCCCTGAAGGCACATGGGCTGCTGCTGGGGCCGCAGACACAGAAGAACACACAAGCAGACTCGACTCATGACAGAGGATCAGCTGAGACGGGGGGACCACTGGACTCGTCCTGATCTTGACAGCTTCTAAGACCATCGTGGTCCTGAACACGGTGTTTTCATGTTCACACATCTTTGTTGGGAGCATCCTCCTTCTCCTCCTTCTGCCCCTCTGCTGGTTAATTCCACTTGCCCTCTTTCTCTCTCTTCCTGCTGGCCACTTCTGCTGTGCATGCAGCTCTTCCATTGGTGGACGATGGCGTTATGGGACAGCAGACTCCTCAGTCTGTGGGCAGCTGGAGGACGGGGCTCTGCCTTCCAACTGTTATGTCATGGACATGGACACTTTGCTGGGGCACGACCACGGTGAGCACCAAGCGTTATTTATCAAATGCATGAATTAATGCAGAAGTGGTGTTTCTGAGCTCCTCTGCCACTCATGGGCTGTGTGGGTTCAGGGCACTGGGCAGAATGAGAGCCTGCCATTCCTCTAGCACTGCTGCCGGCCTTCCTCTGGAAAGTACAGACATGAAGTAAACATGTCTGGTTCTGATCAATCATAAGGACCTCTCTCAAAACCAAAACAAAGCCAAAATAAAATCAAATTAAGTGCTAAGAGCAACAAAAGGAACATGTCAGCCCTGATTCTAGTCTGATTACTTTGAAATGATGCAGAAATGCCACCTTCTTGGGCTGTGTTTGCTCTCCAACCACAGAGAGACCAGAGCACCCTGAGCAGAGGCACTGTGTAGAGAAGGCTCTTACTGCCCCAGGACAAAGGTGGCTTCTGCTGGAGCTCGCTGGACCTCAGCATTCTGCGATGCACATTAATCTAATTTTTCACAGTTTTCCAAATCCATCATATTGTTACAATTCCAGGCATCTCACAAGGTTGTCTTAGCAAGTGTGTAAGCCCTTCTGGGCCATGCGTACTTCGGCGTGGCTCCACTCTTGGCTGAGTCCTCTGTGTTGGACTGTGTCACCTGGGGGTTCGGTGTGGAGCGACTTCTCTTTCCTCCCAACTGCAGCCCTCAGGGTCTCCCATCCCAGGCTGCTGCCCTGCCCACCTGCAGCTCTCCCTCCAGTCCAGCAACCCTGGTTCTCCATTCTCCCAGGCGTGGTCTTCGGAGGAAGGACTAGAGTGTGAGAGCGAGGCAATGGAGGGGGCAAGTCTCCCTTGACAGCTGTGACTCCTGTCTTGAGAGTCTCACTCATTCATTCACTGATTCAGTCACTGACTCAGTCACTGACTCATTCACTCACTTATTCACTGACACACTGACTCATTCACTTATTCATTTGCTCATTCACTCACTCCCTCACTCATTCACTCACTCCCTTACTCATTCACTCACTCACTCATTCACTCCCTCACATACTCACTCCCTTACTCATTCACTCACTCATTCATTCACTCCCTCACTCATTCACTCACTCATTAACTCACTCACTCCCTTACTCATTTACTCCTTCATTCATTCACTCCCTCACTCATTCACTCACTCATTAATTCACTCATTCACTCATTCACTCACTAACTCACTCACTCATTCACTCGCTCATTAACTCACTCACTCACCCCCTTACACATTCACTCACTCACTCATTCCCTCCCTCCCTCACTCATTCACTCACTCATTAACTCACTCACTCACTCCCTTACTCATTCACTCACTCATTCACTGACTCATTCACTCACTCCCTCACTCATTCACTTACTCATTCACTCACTAACTCACTCACTCACTCCCTCATTCATTCACTCACTCACTCCCTTACTCATTCACTCCCTCCTTCCCTCACTTATTCATTCACTCACTCACTGACTCATTCACTCACACATTCACTCACTCACTAGGGATTCATCAAGTGCCTCCTTTGAGCCAGGCCCCGTTTTAGAGCTGTGGGTTACATCTCTAAGCCACAGATTCCTGATCTTGCAGCTTACATTCTAGTGGCAGGAGACAGAAAATAATAATAAACATCAGAAACACACGTATTATGAGGCAAGTCAGAAAGTGGTAAGGGATACGAAAACAGAGCAAGGCCAGGGGGCAGGGGTGCTGGAAGAGGTGCTGCATGCAGTTTGGAAGAGCTGCAGGACAGGTCTCAAAAGACGATACTGAATGGAAGACTGGAAGGTGGAGACAAGTGAGCCCTTGGGGGACTTGGGCACGAGGGGCCTGGGAAGCCAGACCAGCTGGAGCCAGTGCTAGGGGGGGAACCTGTTCCATGGAGGCATGGGAAGGAAGCTCCATGAGGATGGGAGGGGTGACGCGTGGCTGTCCCGACCACTTTCCCATGCTTTTCCATCTGTCCCCAGCTGCATCCTCCTCGTCAGCACAGTGTCCTCCTGTGACACGTGCAGACCCATCTGTCCACCGCCTTTCTCTGCCAAGTCATCACAAGCCCCACGGAAGCAGGACTTTGTTCCATCCACGGCTCTATCCCCAGCCCTGGAAAGTGCCTGCGATTGGGATGCCCAGCAGAAAGGGCTGGATAAATGGAGAAGCAGATCATGCAGGGAGGAGCTATGTGGTCCCACCTTGACCACTGCCAGGTGGGGGAGGGGATGCAACATGCCGTGACCCCCTGAGGGGCAGGCGTCAGGGTTCTGGGCATGGTGCTGTGCTAACCATCCACAGGCTAACACCCAGGTCCATTCTCCACGAAACAGGCTTGTCTGAGATCTAAACGCCATGTAAGGTGAAGTCTCCATAGAAAATATATTCCAATGCAGAGTCGACTAACAGTGACCTGAGGTGCCCGTCTGTGAGGTGAGCGCAGCCTGAGCTTCTGATAAGCCTAAATTTTCAGGAAAGGTAAGTAAGAGACTCCAAAGGGAGGCCTTGGTTTTCATTTCTTGGAGGTCCTGGTTGGGAGGCACAGATGTCCTGAAAGTTTGCATGCTTCTCTCTAATCTTACTTTTGAAAAGAAGTCTAATCTTACAAAAGTTCTTTAATCAGAACTGTAAAACCAAGTTGTAAAAAGTTATCACTCTTTCCCAGCTTGAGTGCTTTGCTGGGGCTCAGGCTGAAGGAAGAGGAGAACCGGCTGGTTTCATCCAGCACTGGTGTTACACATTCCCAGAGGAGAGGTCTGGGGCTGCAGGTGGGACTCACCTGTCAACCACAGGGGCCACCTCTTCATGAAATGTGTGGAGGCCCCAGACTCCATGAGGACATAAAGAAGAGAGAGGAAAGGGAAAGCAAATAATAAACTCTATACAATAGAGGGCATTTACATCTTAAAAAGTATTCCATTAAAATCCTTTGAGGTTAATTTGTTAGGTCAGGAAAAGAAAATCCCAACATAATTGTTTTTGTGTTAACTCAAAGGAAAGAACTAAAAGCAACTGATAGGAAAGGAGGTATTGCCTTCCTCAGATGGGAAGAACAGCCTCTGAGTTTTAGCTGTGAGAATTCCCTGCGTGGGCGATACGTCAGATGCTGACAGCTTTACTACTTGGAGTTGGTGTCTTGGCAGAAATAGGCCATTGACACTTGTAGCTTGGTGAAAAGTGAGATACGAGAACTTCTTAGACAACGTCCAGCCTGGCCCAGAGAACCGGAAATGGCGGCTTTACTAGTAACTCCACGAACAGAAGCTCCAGTTTATTCTAACAACTCGGCACTTTTTTTGTTTGTTTGTTTTGTTTTTTATGTGACTTCCATGTGGGCATCAGCCTGACGAACGATGGAAAATGCAGTATCGAATCTGGGCCTGCCCATAGCCTTAGCACTAAAAGGTCCTGGTTGAGCAGCTCATCAGGACTTTTGCCTGCTCAGCCCTTGGGGTTAGAAGACAATCGCTGCTGGAGCAATTGGGAACGTGTGGGGCTTCGAGAGGTTGGGGAGTGGGTGCAGGGAGGACAGAAACCTCGACAGAGGACAGAAACATCGACTTTGACGGGCAGAGGAGAGTAGGAGGAAAGCTGAGGGGACTTTAGGCCTCGAGCTGGAGGGAGGGGCACTCACACGTTGGTGCCTCCCAAGTTGCCAGCCCGCTCAGCAGGGTCCTAGGAGCTCCCTGCCCGCAGGTGGCTTCTCTGCATTCTCCTCTGACCTACTTATGACCTGGACACTGAGGACCCTTTGCGCCAAGCCACGATGTTCCCTCCACCCACTTCCATGTCATGCGTGTGCAGATGGGGACTGTGGCATGCAACTTACGTTCCAGTCTATGGTCACAAAGAAGGGATGGCGCTTAATTTCCTCCACTCCATCAATGCCAGCACCTGTCACAACAACACAGAGATGATCATCAGAACAAATCCAAGATGGGGTTCTCTGAGTTTCCAACACAGCAGTATGGGGGGTGGGGGTGTGCAGAGGCAGGGCCATGGGGAGGACCCCATAGGCTCTTCACTCCTGCCCAGGGCACCTGCGCACCTGCCGATGCCCCCAGCTCAGAAAGCCATGACTCAGCTCCGAGGGCTTGTGAGGCAGAAGTGGCCTGGGGTTGGGGTGGGCGAAAGAGATGGTAAAGAGAGGCATGGGACAGGCCAACCAGGTGCTGCCTGCTGCATGTGAGGGCTGCCTGGCACCCCCCTGTCACGCCCAGGAGCTTGAGGTGCCTGCGAGTGTGAGCACCAGGTGGACCTCCCAGGAGGCCGGAGGGGAAAGCACAGAGCAGAGCTCCTGGCAAAGCTGCCGCAGGGATTAACCAGGGAGGGAAGAATTCCAGGAAATGAAAGGGGTTGACAGGACTGAGTCCCGGAAGAAGCCGGAGCTCAGCCTCCTGCCCACACCTGGCCACCCCTGAGCCTGCTCTGGCAGGTTACTGTTTTTACCTGGAGGCTACTTACAAATATCTCTGCTTTGTTCCGTTATTTCTACCTAACCTCCTGCCTTACTTTGTTGCTTACAATCCTAAGGCCCTGGGGCAGAAACAAGGGAGGGAGGAGTGGGCGGAGCACTGGGGGCCCTCTCGGGCAGCATGATTCTCTAACGGTGGATACATGTCTACTCATTTGCCAGAAATCATCACTGTCCCCCAGAATGAGCCCAGTGTGGACAAGGCCTTTAGTCAGTAACTCAGATCATCGACTGCAGAAGCGCACCCATTCATGCACGCACTACTGTTAGGGAAAGCTGTGGGGCAGGGAGTGAGTGGTCTGTGGAAACTTGCTGCAGTTTCTGTTTAGTTTTTCCATAAACTTAAAACTGTTCTGAACACGAAGTCTATTCATTCAAAACAAAAGGTCATAAAGCTCTAGGATTCTGTTTTCTCCAGGATGGGACGGCCGCAGAGGAGCCCCTCCTCCTGGGTCACGAGTCCGAGAAGAGGCGGGCTTGGCTGGAAGCAGCAGTGGTGGCAGTGGCCGGGGAATTCCCGCCAGCTCCGGGCCTAGGTCTGGGGAGGGTCTGATCCCTGGGGCCTGGCTCCTCTGTTCTGCAAGCTGTGTTCCTTTCCGCTGCCAACTCCTAACGGCCCTCCTCCAAATCAGAGCCGCCTGTGCCATGCATGCCCCTTTGTGGAGCCCCCCTCACGTCCAGCTCCCACTCCTGTAGCTAAGGGAAGAGCGTGGCTGCCTGAGGATGCTGTGGTCAGCACAGGCGTGGCCCAGCCTGTCCTGCTGTGAAGCTGGGCTGGGGTGGCACAGATCACTGGAGTCACAAGAGATGGTGCCATCATGGGCTGGACCTGGCCCATGTCCTGCTCCCTCCTACCCCTCCATTCTATACTCTGGGCAGTGATGTGGGGGCGACTCGGGAGCTGTAGTGGCCTCGGAAAGTCCCTCTAGGTGGTCAATGGTCCGGAGACAGTCCCCTTACCCTGGAAGCTTGGCCAGGGCCATGGTGCTAGGAAAGAACCCACAAACTAAATGCCCCTGAAGACACTCTCACGGCACTCTCAGTTTCGTGTTATTCACACTTTGACGTGAAAGTCCACCTACAAGGAATTAGAGGAAGGGCGCACATTCAGGAGTTTCTCCTTCCATGAGGACGCAGGCTCACAGGACAGACATAGCACACGGACATCTTGGTCATCCGATGCACAATCGCTGTTCCCATTTTACAGACGAGGAAACTGAGGCTGACGCAGGTCAGGTAACTTGTTCAAAATCAGACCAGAGGTTACGAGTTATAGGTACCTGGTTTGAAGGCACATCTCTGAAACGTAGCCGAGGTGCCCGACCTTCTCAAGTGTCTTTCCCCTGACTCCCTGCTGAGGCCTCTCCGGGTTCCCCAGTCTATCTCCTTTGTTCTCATCTAAACCCCGAGCCCAGGGATCTGATCCCAGGCCTTTGCAATCGCAGCAGCTGGCAAGAGCCTTCGCAGGCACACCAATGGCTGCTGTAATGAAATTTCCAGAGTGGCAGTCTGACTTCCAAACAGCCCTCCCCACGCGCCCATCCTGTGTGCAGGCCTCCTTTGATGATGACCAGAACTCCGGGTTGAAGAGTCCTTCTGGTCATGATGATTAACAGGAAGACCTTCCTCTGAAGTGTGCCTCTCCCCTACTCTTTTGTTTGGTGACTGTTGGATGCATGGCCAGAAGGGCTGTCAAAAGACTAGTGACTGGAACAAACAGTTCAGAGGCCCTGGTACACGCACGGCTGTGGCAACTTGTTGGCTGTACTTCTTTGGAGGATCTATTTCACATTTTGTACCCGCTGTATTTCCTTCTTATTCATCATTTGCAAATACGGTCTGCAGGAGTTTTAGAAAGTGAGGTGCACAGGAAATACAGGTATTGGTATAACTACTATGTAACTGGTATGTGCTGGGTTTACCTGGATCACTGAAGTCAACACATTTCTATCTTTACCTCCTTTCCCCCAAGGCAGTGAGATTTTGCACCATGTTTGTATTTTAAGGCCTCAGCAAAAAGAGTCGACAGGGGAATAACACTCTGGTTATTACTAAAAAATTACAGGTGTTCCAATTATAGGGGGAAACATGAAATAGAAGGAGGATTTGTGCACTCAGTGCTTTGACACCTGCGCCAATCCTCCCAGGGCAGTCGGGTTTATTATTTTTGTTAAAATAGGTGACTTTGCACTCGGCTCCCCTTTTTTATCTACACTGAACACACTGGACAAACGATGGTGAGCGGAGTTCTGGGCGGGGAAAATTGGAAAGTATCAGGCTGATGCTGGAATCATGGCTGACTCGTTATGGGATACGGATGACACGCGCTGAAGGCCTTCCTTGGTTCTAGAGGACTGCTGCCACTCATCCAGATCATGAAGCACTGACAAGAACAGGGACAGAAACTGCAAGCACAGAAGGCCGGAATCCCTCCTGTTAGGCTAAGGGATTTGTCAGTAAGCTCCTTAATGCAGGGTAAATAGGAGTTCAAGGTTCAGGGGAACAGAAGATTCAAGAATCACACTTCTTCTCTGTAGTAATAACACCTAATCCTGTTTGTTTAAATGGCTTGTGGTCTATCTCCAAATTGGGGCACCACCGAAAGTGTTCATCTGGGTCTGTGTCTCCAATTGCTGTGCTCTGGTTAAGGGTGTAATTCTGCAACCAGTTGGAACTCTCACATCAATGACTAGTTTTAAAGCGGAGTGCAGTGCCTGTGAGAGGATTTATTTATTTTTTTATTTTGGGGGGACTCATTCTGTCACCCAGGCTGGTGTGCAGCGGCATGATCACGACTCACTGCAGCCTCAATTTCCCGGGCTCAGGTGATCCTCGCTGCTCAGTCTCCTGAGTAGCTGGGACTACAGGCATGTGCCACTACACCAGGGTAATATTTTATATTTTTTGTAGAGATGGGGTCTCACTATGTTGCCCAGGCTGGTCTCAAACTCTTGAGCTCGAGTGATCCACCTGCCTGGGTCTCCCGAAGTGCTAGGATTATAGGCATGAGTCACTGCATGGATGATTTATTCTTTCATTGCACCGATTCTATCTAGCTCTTCTACTTCACATTTTTCACAAGGTAAGCCATTCATTTCATTGTAGGGCTTCTAAATTCTCAGTAGGTGATTCCCAAAGGGTTTTGGTATCTGTCAAAAATCTGTGCATTGTGTCTTTATATCTACAGAGAGCTTTGGGAGGTGGTTAATTCATGGTTTGGGACTCCTTTGCAGTATTTTCATTTTCGTTGTTTTAGAGTCGGACAAACCCATCTCCGACACTTCTGGGAACATTCAGTAGAAGCTTACTGGCTGCCTCCTGAGGTTCATCACATACTGTAAGCTTCTCCTAACTGGCCCACCACGTCCAGCCTATAACCGTCCGGGGCAACTTCCATGATGGATTTAAATACTAGGTCTGCTTTTCAACTTGTTCATCACTTACAGATTATCTATACATTATGTGTTTAAAGGTTGTTTTTTTTTTTCTTTTTTTTTTTTTTTTTGCCAATTTGAAATTTCATCTATTTCATGTTTACACCCTTTGTCAGGGAGTCGCTTGTGTCTCACAGGACTCAGCCGGTTGGGAGTCAGGGATAGGCTGGGGGCTCAGGCTTGAGCGGTGCAGGAGTGAGATCTCCAGACAGGCCCTGGACATGGGTCTCTAGCAGCTCCCTAGGGCTGGTTTGGGGCTGACCAGCTCCAGGTGATGGTGGGACTATCTGCCTGGTCTTCAGCAACCATCAAAGTCTGGCTTACGACAGGCAGTCTCGGCAATGCCAGTGGAAACTGGCGTGAGGACCAGAATGGGCCACATTTGAAGTCATTAAAAACACATCATCTGGAGATCGGTTCTGGACAGGAAAACAGTCACAAGAGCAACGGGAAACCCTCTGGCCGTGCAGGAGCTGTAGGCGGCAGGTGTGCTGTGAAGACAGCAAGCCCGGTTTAGGTGATGGGCGTTGATTCGCTGAGCTATTTTTATGCTCATCAGCACTTCACATCCTTTCTAACCTTTCCCTCACTTTAAACTTTCCCCGGGAGTCTCAGAATAGCTCAGGAGTTTCTAGGAGAAGCTACAGATGCTCATTAGGAATGAGCTAGAAAGCTGTCAGCTTTGGAAAAAAGGAAGATTTGGAGGTAGGTTCAGGAAGTTTTACACTCACTACAACTCCTCCTGTCCGGGGGAAAGTCAGGAGATAACAAACACCGGTGCTGAAAACCCCAGCAGTTCCTGGTCTCAGTGCACGATACATTTACAGCTGTTTCTAGACATCACTATGGTATAAACTTCTATCAGAAACGGAAGTCACTTAAGTAATGAGAAGCAGCAAACACCACACCCAGGGTTTAGCCCTACAAAGCCTGTTCAGCAGAAGCATCGCCTACATCTGCCAGCCTCTCCCGTCTCAGCCGGGAGCAGCGCCAAGCGCAGAGGGACCGAATGTCCTGCTGAGCCTGTCTGTGCAGAGCTTCATCCCAGAGCTTACTCCTGATGCTGCCTTGGTCCATGCTTACAGGGTGCGGTGCCGAGGGCGCTGGCCCGGAGCCCCTTTCTCACTTTTCTTTTATTCCGTTCTTTGAAATTCCTGAATTTGCAAATCATTCAGAGTCGCCGAGTCTTCCACCTGGGAGGCCCTTTCCTTGCACGGAGAAGAAAGCAGAGAGCCCAAGCAGGGGTGTGACCCTCCAAGGCCTCTATCGCGGGATGTGCCCACTCCCTGCTGCCAGCCCCAGCTTGTGGTCCTTCTGCTTAGACTGGCTCATCCCACGCTGCTAGAGCCACCCCAGGGTCTTTCTGTAATTCACAACCACACAACCACCAGAAAAACAGTGCTAAGAAATAAGGCTGGTGTCCCCTCAGCTGCACCCTTCAGAGCCCCCATGCCCACCACAACCACCGCGTGCTCCCAAGCGTGGCCCGGCCTCCAGCTGCTCTGTCTCCTCTCCACTCACCCGCTGCCCAGGCATGGGGATATCACAGAGTCACACGTGCCTCCGGGTGTACCATTTTTCCTCCCTTCCTACTACTACTTCCTGTGGCATTTCTTGGGCCCAGACGGCCAGCTCCCCCTGCACCCCGTCCAGCATCCGGCACGTCTTCTGAGACCCAACCCAGGCATCCTCACAGAGTGGCTCTGTTGCCCCCACTCAAATAGATCAGTGGCCCTAAACCAGCGGCCTCTGGAGGTCAGTGGCAGTGCCATCCACCTTCCTAAGCCAGCACCTGCTACGGGCATTGAGCACACGTTCACTGAACAGATCACACACAAAGGCTGGGGGCTTCAGTCTAGAACTCTTTTGAATGAAGACATTTTATCTTCAGGGGATGTGGAGGTGGCAGAAATGCTAGTCTTAGACTCAGAAGCCAAGGAGCCTTTAGCAACTCACAAGGGGGCAGAGGGCCGTTTTCTCACCTGCAGAGCATGACAGAGGAACGAGATGAGTCTAGTTCTGGTAGTCTGGATATGTATAAACACATTATGCCATCTCTTCCAGCTGTAAATATCTGTGCAGAAACTCTGGGAGGGGTCAACTTCCCCAAATTCCTATGCTGAAGCCCTAATCCCCAATGTCTCACCATATGACCGCATGTGCAAAAGGGGTCACTGCAGGTATGATGAGTCCAGCATTAGCAAGGCAGGCACACATCTCCTGTGACTGCTGTCCCTAGAACAAGGGGAAATTTGGACACAGACCCACACGGAGGAGAAGGTCACGTGGAGACAGAGGTGGAGGTGAGGGTGTGGCATTCACAGCCAAGGGTGTCAAGGCTGGCCAGCGAGGCCCCGGGGTCCGGGAGCAGTCAAGGTTGGCCAGCAAGGCCCTGGGGTCTGGGAGCTGTCAAGGTGGGTCAGCAAGGTCCTGGGGTCCGGAAGCAGCCGGGGACACATTCCTTTCAGTGGGAGCACAGCCATGCAGCCTTGAGCTTGGACCTCTGGCCTCCAGAGCTGTGGGAGGACACGTTCCTGTTGCTCAAGCTGCCCAGTTCGTGGTTCTTTGTCACGGCTGCCCCAAGAAACTCACACAGAGGGGCGGCCAATGAACAGCTCAGTGTTCACTGTGGTCCGCCGGGCATTAGAGACTTGTGTTTTTATCCGTGTTTCTCGCTACACTATGCGCACACAGAGGGCACATTTTTCCTTTGATTTCCTAATTTCTAGCTTATTGCTTTGCCCACTGATCCCTCTGTCATCTGGACTGGACGGAATCGTCTGGGAATCCAGGGGCTTCCCGCTGATGGGGGCTCATTAAGGAAGAGGCAGGGGCGAGGAGGTCGGGAGGCAGAGAGGGGTCCCCTCCCTCCCTGGGGGAGGCCATAGAGAGGGAGCGTCTACAGCTCGAGGCGACTCACACTAGGGGAGACACCAAGAGAGGGCAGGTGTGAGGCGATGAAGGCGCATTCGCCCCTCCTCCCAGCCCCCAGATTGGGCCCTGAGGTCCGGGAGAGCTCTGGCACCGACAGCTCTTATCCGAGAGGCTCAACACAGGGGAGGCTGGAGGTGTGCGATTGCCTTGCATATCCATGCGAGGGCCCAGGGTTAGAACGAGCTCTCTAACAGCCACCAATTCCCCAGATGGTCAAAGGGAGAACTCAATTCCAGGCTCTTTTGGAGGAATGAGAATAAGGCTCGCGGCAGTCAGAAGCCGGGGGGAAGTTCCAGTCACAAAACCAGCTGTCTGTGCAGGTAAAGGTGACTCTGCCCCACCAGGTTTTCAGACTATCCAGCTCCAGCTCCTCAGGCAACTAAATCCAGCGCCCTCCCTGGATAAAGGCTGGGCAATTAATTCTGACTGTAGCTTCTTCATGCCGAGCCTGGGCATCTTAGGTTGTAAATACACCTGTGGGAGGGTCCACAGCTCCTCGAAAGCTTGATGATAACTCACTTAGACACAGTTTGAAGGGCGATCTCGGCCCGAGGTGAGCCATTTTCCATGCTTCGGTGAGCTCCAGGGGGTTGGTATCTTTTAACCAACACCCATCGCTACTTTTACTTAACACTTCTTTTTATAACTTACACAGCCTTCCATGATAGTGCATGCAGACTGACCTCACTTTTCAATACTCATATAGTATCCCTTGTGTAGATGACGGTAATTCAGTGAACTGTCCCTGGGTGATGTGGGTTTCAGCTTCTCATCTCTCTCTGTGCACTTGTGTGAACATATTTGAAGGATATATTATTTGAGGTAGAATTACTTGGGTGAGACGCATATACTTTAGTTTTGTAGAGATTTTTCAGGTCGACTTATGAAAAGTGGGACAAACATACCCCTTCACCCGGAAGTTGGGAAACTGCTCTCCCATCACCAACAATGGGGGTTGCCAAATGTGTGCCTCTGCGCTGACTTTAACTTGAGAGGTAAAAATGGGCTAGACCTCCTCGAAGATAGTAAGGACATGAAATATCACGAAGAACTGTACAGGTACTGGCTGATTCGAAAGCACAAAAACATTCATGGAAAGCAACAAGCGGCATGCTTTAAATAGCCCCTTCATAAGACAGGGAGGGCTTTAGGAAAAATCCTCAACTCTCGCTAGATGTTTTGGACCTGACAAGCAAGAACCTTATATTCCTTAAGATTGTGATTATATATATATGTGTGTGTGTGTGTGTGTGTGTGTATATATATATATTTTTTGAGACAGAGTCTTGCTCTGTCACCCAGACTGGGGTGCAGTGACGCGATCTTGGCTCACTGCAATCTCTGCCTCCTAGGTTCGAGCAATTCTCCTGCTTCAGCCTCTTGAGTAGCTGGGACTACAGGCACCCAGCTAATTTTTATATTTTTAGTAGAGATGAGGTTTTGCTGTTTTGGCCAGACTGGTCTTAAACTCCTGACCTCAGGTGATCCACCTGCCTGGGCCTCCCAAAGTGCTGGGATTACAGGCACACACCACCACGCCTGGGCAATTTTTGTATTTTTAGTAGAGATAGGATTTCACCATGTTGGCCAGGCTGGTCTTGAACTCCTGACCTTAGCTGATCCACACGCCTCGGCCTCCCAAAGTGCTGGGATTACAGGCGTGAGCCACAGTGCCTGGCCGATTTTATGTAAGTATCTTTCTTCTAGTGTTTTTCTAAAGCTCAATGCTTTTTGCCCAGTTTTTCTACAGAATTAAAATTCTTTACAAAATTCAATGAAAACAAGTAAGTTGGGATTTTTACAAAATTCTGAAATTAAGCTACAGTGAAATTCTGGGAAATTCTCTGCAGGAAAAGAGAATAATTATACCCTCATTCCATATTAAAGTAAAAAAATAATTGAGTTGTGAATTAAAACGATTTCATTTTTCAAGTTTAAAAGGCCAAGTCAAGTACTCTTATCAGAAATACAAGCATAGCTATAGGGAATTTTCCTGAAAAACCTTTTCAATTTTTAATTAAGACTGAGCAAAGCTCAAAGTGGTCTTTGTTGTTGCAAAGATTAGAAATAAATAAGCCATGAAGGCTCAGTTCTAATTTGTGGCTTTTAAAAAGGATACTGATGTCTGACATTGCTCTGGAATCAAGCCAAGGTCCCCTTTGAAATTGAATTAGTAGATCTTAAAGTATTTGCTGCAGAGTGAAGGCCTCTGCTGAGTTCTCTGATGAGATGGTTGACAGTACGTTTAACTCTCTGATAGATCTGAAAGTATGTGCTGCAGTGTGGAGGGTGGCTCTGTTGAGTTCTCTGATGAGACGGTAAAATGCATGTGCATCTCTTTGTTTTGGTGCAGGCACACACAGGTACACTAGAAGTCTTGGTTCTTTCTCATTTTACTTGGGTAGTCACCAGTTTCCAGCAGGAAACTCTGCCTCAGCTATTGGGGTCCAAGAGCCAAATGTGCTCCAATGAGATAAACAGATGAATCTTGGGATCTGGGCCCTCAGCGATTTTGCAGAGATACCACCCTTCCCTTTCAAATGCAACTGCCCTCGCTGGGGGAGGACTGTCCCAGGAAATTCTCTGAATAACACTGTGTCTGGGACAGGTGGCAGTATCTGTGCTTGCCCTGGAACTGGAGGAAAGAAATAATTTTCTAAATAGTTTGTTTTTGTCTTAGAAACCAGAGCCAGGAGCAATGACAGGGAGCCACTCAGTTAATGCCTAGAGGCCTTGCTTATGCGGGCTGCGATCACAGGCGGCTTCAGGCGACGATGAGGAAACAGAGTGTGACCTTCTCAGGCTGGCTCCACAGGAATAGCCGCTGGAGGAGGGAAAACCACCCTCCCAAATTAGTAAAATGGAAAGGTTTCATGAACTTCTCCAGTTTCAATAAGTGCAATCTGTGTGTTTGGGTGGGACTGGAGACACGGGAAGATGAGGGAGAGGAAGGAGGGGAGAGGGAGAGAGACATCACATCCTACTTCATTTCCCTAAATACCCAGAGTGCTTTATAGCCATGCTATAGGATGCCCTCACCACTAAGTAAATTTGGGGGATCATTTTAAATTGGTTGCCTCCCAAAAGGGACTGTTCTAAACAAACGTGGCCGTGCAGCCTTGACCTTCAATAAGGAGTTCCAACATTTTTCCGATTGCCTCAAAAGCGGAGATTCTCGAAAACCAGATGTAACAAGATGCCCCAAGCTTCACAGCCTGAAGACTGCGGGGAGCAGAAGTGGGTTCTGATGGGGTCGCTTTTACAGAACATGTTTGTGCCACACCAGGTAAGACCACCTGGGACATCTATGTGTGTGGGGAGAGGACACGCGCAGCCGCATGCTGTCGGAGCTGGAAGGAACCGCAGGGACCATCACTACCACCTTCGTTTCCCAGAGAAAAGGGGCGCCAGGGCCCATGGCTGTGCAGCTGGCCACAGCCTAGTCAGGTCTAGAACTCAGAATCCAGACAACCCCCATGCCACTGCGGGCCGCAGACCAGAAGCTCACAGAGCTGGGGCCATGGCCACCCAGGTCCTGCTCTCCCACGTCCTGCTGCCATGCCAACACCAGAGAATCCATCGCTTCTGGCAGCAGGATGGCCCTCAAACACCCAGGGGAAAGGAAAAATCAGGTCTGACTTCTTACGGAATCAGAAAGAATTAAGAAAGGCCCATTTTAAATCTTGAAGACCCCGAATGTCATGCTAATGAAGAATGATAAGAACAGGGCCTTTTTCCCCCCTTTTGAAGATTAAGGGCAAATCATGTCCTCACTAAATAAGAGAAGCTCATACGTAGTCTCCTCAGAAGCCCATGGAGAAGGAACGGGTTTGTGCTTCCACATTCGGGAAGGGAGGACCCAGGCCTCTGTGAGAGCTGCACTGCTCTCTGCCTCTGGCTGGGCGGGTGCTGACTAGAGCCGACTCCTGCACACACAGGGTCCTGGGACAAGCCCTTGTACCTTGGAACAGAGCCTTGCTCAAACGGAAAATGATGAACACAATTTTACAGTCTTGTCATGGAGATCGGAGATGACAGGGGTGCGTGCTTGGCAGGTGTGAAGTGCTAAGCAAATGCAGGATTGTGCAAGTCACTAGGAGAAAAACACTTTGTGAACAAGGATTCTGGGTGAGCGCACAGAACCAGCATGATGTCCACATCCACAGGCAGAGCCCCTGCATCCGAGCGGACACCGCGGGGGCCAAGGCGTGATGTACCCGCAAACCTGTGCTGTCTTTTCTGCTTTACCACTTGACAGGGAACATGGATAGAGATGAAGCAGGAGCACCAAGGGTCAGGCTCAACCAAACTCCACACACTTTGGGCCGAGGAGCTTTTCAGAGCACCTTAAACAACAACTGCAATTCCTTCAATTCACTTGAGTTCATGTGTATTCACCAGGGGCTCTGCGTGGTCTGGGAGCTGGACACAAAGATGAACCAGACACAACCTCTGCCTTCCTGGATCTCAACACTCAGTGAATACCTGTGGCCGGCCCAGCTGCCTGGCCAGTAAAGCCGCCACTCCAGCCCCCATTCCTTCCTCCAACCACAGATGCTTGGTCTCCTGGCTTCCTTACGGTGCCATGTATCACGAGTGCCATGGACAGGGTTCCAGCCAGCAAGAAGTACAGAGAACTCCCAGGGGCTTCCAGAAAAGCCTTGCTTTCATGATAAAGGGGGCAGAGGCAGTTGGCCCCATCCAGTTCCTTTTTTTTTTTTTTTATCTCCTGCAGTGAGGATGTGATGCCGGGAGCTGTTGCAGCTACGCTGTCATCACAAGGCACCAAGGATAAGGATGAAACGGCAGAGAACTGAGGATGGGAAACAGAAGCCACAGGAAGATCTGGGCAGTAGTTCAGCTGCCAACATCTACAACTCATCAACAACCACGTGGTGCGTTAATAAGAGAAAATGAAACTGCGATTTGGAAAACTAAATTAGTTGAATAAAAAATTTAAAATTATTTAACGGTTCTATTCCCGGCAGCTAAAAGCAATTCCTATGGATACACCTGTTTTCATAAGTGAATTTCGTTAAGTTTCTTGTTTGACCTGCTTTGAAGTACTGTCGTGAGAACTGAAGTCAGATGATGCACTGTCTTAGTGCAGTGCCGAGGCATCTTCTCATCCTCATCAACAGCACCGTGCCGGGGGAGACCTGAGGCTTGGAGAAGGACCTGTTCTCCCGGTTCATTAGAAATCCGCCCAGGCAGGGGAACACTGGAGCTGTCCACCCACCCTCTCCCACCGCCCACAGGGCCTGCCTCCCAGACCTATGTGGAGGAGGCAGTGCTTACACCCAGCAGCATAGAGAACACGGGGAGGAGAGCCACAGACACAATAAAGGTGCAACCCAGGGTCACAGAGAAGAACAGCTCTGGACCAGACACTGAAAAGGCTGATGAAATGAGAGCAGGGGCTCTAGACATGGGCAGCCTTCAAGGCTGAGAGACGAGTAGAAATGGCATGCAAAGATGCTTCTGTGCACTTTGCGGTAGTTCACAGCATTGCAAACCTGATTCTAAGGCAGGCATGTTCTGAAGTGGGTTGAAATCCACTGAGCCGGGCAGCAAGCCCCTGACAGTGAGCCTCAGATCCCTCCTGTCTAGGAAGGGTTACTTCTGCATTGCTTTTAGTGCTGACGGAGACTTAAATGAAAAGGACTCAATTTAATTCACAACCTGGAAGACTCAGATCAGAAACATGACCTTTGACATGGCATTTGGACAAACCAGGGTGCTGCCATGCGTTGGCTTAGCTGAGGGGCACACTTTTCAACTTGCATCTGTCTCCAAACATACCCTAAGAAACACCGCCTCCCCTACCTCCCCAGACATACAGTGATGAACAGGGGTCTGCAAACAAAAGGCCAGACCACACCCAGATTTGGGAAAACTGCAGTGAATCGGCAACTTTAGGACACAGGCTGGGACACAGGCCCTTCCTGCCTCTCCCCGCCCAGGCTGTCCCTCTGTCCAAGGCTGCATCTCCCACCATTGGGGACCCCACTCTCAGAGGGTGAGGTCTTGTCCACAATAGGCCCCGTGTGCATAGGGACTCTGGGCACTAAGGGCAAGCGCTGAGCCCTTGCTGCGTGTCCTGAGCTGAGTCACTGTGTAATCGGGGGTGTGCACCAGGACCAGTGAGTGAAAGCCAAAATGCAGACAGCTTTAGGAGCTGCACATCTCTTGGAAACGTGGCTGTGACCCTGGCTAACTACGACTGTCACCACTGATGAAAAGGAGGGGTCCTGATGATTCTTGGTTGGAATCTCAGGTCCCATCTGGGACTTTGCTGAGGGGTCCTAGTAACAACAATGTGGCAAAAATTCTGTTTGGTTGGCAGGTTCCTCCAAACCATGAACCCTACACACACCTGTGAGCGCACACACACACACACAGGCACACAGTGCCTACCCTGACCAGGCGTCCTCCTCTCTGGTCCCAAGCACTCTCTATCCTGGGCCTCCCATCTCATTATCGCCCTCAACTGGCATCTCGGTGACTTGGGGCTGCTCTGCTGGGGCCTTCAGCTTTCTCCACGGCACTGTTGGTGAATACCCCTCTAAGGAACCTGCCTCTGTCTGGGTGACGGTTCCCCAGCCTCTCAGACCCTCGACTGGGGACAGTGCTGTAAAATGTGTACAGTGATCTGCCAGCTAGTTTTCATCCAATGCACTGGACACAGTCCTTTCCACAGACACCAGCACAGGGCCCTGCCAGGTGGCGTTGGGGGCTGGGTCCAACGGTGTCGCCATGTGCCCTGGCACAGATGTACTGTGGTGTGGGTGGCACGGGCTCCACTGCAGGGCGAGTCTACACTCTCCAGCCACGCGGGCTGCAATTCAGTCTAGACTCTGGCCCTTCCATGTCAGTACCAGCAATGTGGAGATTCTGAAGAGGGGGACTTTGCCAATGTCAGGAGATGTTTGATCATCACGGGGTGGGGGTGGGGATGCTGCTAAACAGCCCCAATGCACGGAGCAGCTCCTAAAACAAGAATTAACCAGCCCAAACGGTGCAGCACCATGGCCGAGACACTGTCCTCCAGCCCCAGGCCGTGGTGTGGACGTTTCGTAATTGATTCAATGACTTCCTTATCGATCGAGGCTTACTTCATCTTCAGGTCTTTGTTAAACAGGAAGATACTTGGTAAACACTGTTTATTTGTATCCCTTTTATGCGGGTATGGCTATTTTTGTTGGAGAGATTTCTGGCAGTAACACTTCTGGGCAAAAGGGTGCATACGTTTAACATTTTGATGGTTTTACCAAGGTGCTGAAATGTTGCAGGGATTTACTCTCGACACACACCCATGTGCCCTGGGCTTTCTGGATTGGCCTGCAGTGACCGGCAGACAGTGATGGCAGAACACCCTGTGACATCACTGTGCCACGGGGAACTCACCATGTCACCTGCTCTCACGTCACCTATGCCACGGGGAGCTCACCGTGTCACCTGCTCTCATGTCATCCACGCCACGGGGAGCTCACCGTGTCACCTGCTCTCACGGCTCCCACGCCACAGGGAGCTCACCGTGTCACTTGCTCTCCTGGTAGCCACGCTTGGCAAGTAGAGGTGCTCGGTGACAAGGAGGAATTGCTTTACTGCGTGGTGTGGAAGAATGGAAATAGGCCAACTGGACAAAGGCATCGACAGTGGGTGATCACTGAAAGGTCTGTAAAGTGGGATTTAAAATATCTGCTTACATGGAGAAGAATTGCCTCATAAAGACAACTATGGGACATCCTTATATAAAGAAAAGAATTCCTATGAAGACGAATCCACAGGAAGGAAGAGTGGTTTACGTGATAAAAATCTGGATTAGAAGTTGGATGTAAATGTGTTTAATTAGGTGAATACAACTATGACAATTCATTACAAGATGAATTTCATGGGAATTACTACTCAGTACTTTAAATACATAGATGTTGATTTTTAAAAATCACCTTAACTCCTTTTTTCTAAGATCACAAAGTTACATATCAATTACCTCATACTGTGAAAATATTACTGTGGAGTAGGAAGGTACTTTTGATTAGCTTCACTTTTAAACACTGAAGGATTGCAAATTAATACAAAAGTTCCCTGCAATGGAAGCTGATGTGGGGAAGAAGCTAAATGGGTCCATCTTTCTTTGGTGTTGGGGCATGAAGAGAGGAAAATCTAGTATTTTTTCTGAAATGAAATATTTCCTGATTTAACTTTTGACTTCCCCTCTGATATGTCTTCTATCTGTGACGTTAGAGTTAAAAAAAAAAAAAAAAAAAAAAAAACCAGAACAGAACGTGTTCCTTTTGTTGTCGTGTGTAATAAAATAACCCGAAACACCCTGCTCTGGCCGCTGTCTGAACCGGAAACACCAGCTCCGGCTGCTGTCTGAACCGGAAACACCCTGCTCCGGCTGCTGTCTGAACCGGAAACACCTTGCTCCGGCTGCTGTCTGAACCGGAAACACCCTGCTCCGGATGCTGTCTGACTCTGAGACAACACGGCCACGCCCACTCGCTAAGACCTGCTCAGCCCACGGAGTAACCCTCAATACACTGTCACATACACAAAAAGAAAATCAATCAGTAGTTAATATTAAAGTAGATCCTGATTTTAACAGTTGTGGAGGTTTCTTAATTTAGGGAGAATTAAATTAGAAGCAGCTTTTCAACAGTTCTGTCCTTAGCTTATAGACTTTCAAAACTCAGGGAAGTCAGATTGGTAGAATACTACCATTTTGGGTAAAACCAGTGGCTGTCAGAAAACAGCTTATGGTATTTTGGCAGCAACTATGTGTTTTAGAAGCTGTGAAGGGGCCTCTTTTCCTGGAGCTCAGATGGCACTGGTACTATTTCAACCTCTAGGTGAGGTCTGTTTTCAGTGACCTCAGTCGGCATTGGGCCAGAGCAGGTGGGTAGCCCTCCACTGTGGCTCGGGGGGCAGCACCCTGCATGTTCCCATGGTGGGGTGTCCTGGGGACTCTTACCCAGCCGGTTGCAGGGGTTTCGTTTGAAGAGAGCTCGCAGCAAACTCTGTGCCTCCCCACTGAGAAACTGCGGCATCCCCAGCTTGGCTCTGAAAAACAGAATCCTATTTTAGGATCTATTTTAGGAGAACAAGGACAAGCTATAAAGAGGGCCCCAGTCAGCATTCAGAGACCTCAGTCACAGTCACCCAGAGCAGCCGTACTCTAACATGTGGGTCTTAGGACCCTTTTATGCTTTAAAAGTTACTGAGGACACCAAAGAGCTTTTGTTTATGTAGAATACAGCTGTGATATTTACCACAGTAGAAAGTAAAGTGAGAAATCTGTGAAATTTATATTTAATTCATTTTAATAAATATTTTTATTAATAAATGTATTATTTAATAAAATCATTAAAACACAGTAACACTCTCATTAACATAAATAGCATTGTTAATGGAAATTATCTATGTTTTCCCAAACAAACATATAAAAAGCCTTTCGTGGTGGTGTTCTGCATTTTGGTGGGTCTTTTCCTGGCTCACAGGAGACAGCTGGACCCTCTTGTCTGCCCTGTGCTCAGTCTGTTGCGATGCTACGAAGAAAACCTGCGAGAGGAGGACCTGCAAACCCCAGGAGGGTCTCAGGGCCACCAGGGTCTTCAGAGCACACTGAGAACTCCGGGCACAGAGCCTGGTGCTCCCCTCCAGAAATTCTCCATCCCTCCCAAGTGGAATGCCCTGAGGACACACCACACCCGTGACTTGCTGTCAGGGATTATTCCAGCTTTAGAAAAAGTAAAGAACGTGTTCTCCCTTAAAATTCGAATAACGAGAATCACGCGAAGGTCCTGACTTGCAGCTCTTAGTGTCTGCTGCAATTCAAGGTCCCTTGATGGAGGAAAAGGCTGATTAAATAAAAAGACACTCCTTAGCTTTACAAAAGCATCCTCACGATGGAGCTTCCTTCACTCCCCTCTCTCCTTCCATCTACATAAGGACAGAGCTTACAAAAGCTGAGCTGGTGGTGTTTTAGGTGATTCCCAATTTTATCAAAGTTACGTGTCCATTTGCAAACAGAGTTGGCAAGAGTGGCTCATGAGGACAAATGGCTTTACGACTCCTCCACCAAGTGGCCTCACTTAGGAAGGAACTGATTAGGGGCTCCCAGCCTCTCTGTTTCCTGCCCTCCTTCCATCTGCTCTGGGACAGTGATGGTCGGCGGTGTCTGCTCACATTTAGGATTCTATGGCAAGGTGGCATGGGGATCAGGCTTCTTCCTACAGTCTGAGAGCAAAACCTTGGCTTAGTAAATGATTTTTCATGATAATTAAGCAGAAAATGGTTTGTAACCAGTCACAGGGTAAAATAATACTGAGTCCTGCCAAGGTCAACCAGGAGTGCTATAAGAATGCGGTCAGCAGGTGGGGAGGGAAAGGAGACCCCTGCTCTTGTGATCTCTCTGGACAAGGCCCTGTAGGCCTTGTGTCTTTTTCTGTCTACACTTTGCTTCTGGGAGGTCACCAATCATCACAGTTGAAAACCAGCCACTACACATTCTAAGTGACTTACTGATGGAAAACTATCTATGGTAGAAGAGTCCACCAGAACCACTCAGCAGGATGAGCCAAACCAGCAACTGCTCCCTTGACCCACTGTCACTAGAATGCCCAGCACCCTATCACCACTGCTACTGGTGGAAGAGCGCTACCATTTTGTGTAAAACCGTGACTTTTAGAAAACAGCTTACAATACTTCGGCACTGTAAGCCTAGCAATGTAATCAGAACTTCACAGTTCCAGGTTCAGAGGCGGCAGCTCTTGATATCAGAAGGTGTTCACAGGTCTCTGGGGTGGCTCCCACACTACTCACTTGAGGATGAGGGCCATGGTCTCCTTCCTGTCCTTCCCCTGGAACGGCAGGGACCCCGTGAGCATCTCGAACTGCAGAGAAACACAGAGCACAGTGAGTTCATTCATCCAGACAGACCTGGCTTAATGGCGAAGCACCCTAGCAGGGCAGCTTGCTACCATGTCCATTTCCACATTCGAAATCTCCATCAGTCAAGTGTAACCACTGGTCTACGTGCTTGTGGTACAACAGTGACTAAAACTGCCTCACAGAGCTTGCCATTTGGTGGATGAGACGGGTGAATGACAGGTATGGTAGATAATCACACTCTGTGGCAGGCCAGCAGGCGCTGAGTATGGCCCAGAAAAGAGGCAGAGCGGGGTCCTGTGGTCAGGCAGTTTGGACGAACACGTCTTACATGCGGTTTAGGACCCTGTCCTGCCCTGGCAGGTGCCGTGGAAGGGATGAGCTAGGAGGAGGAGGAGGAGAACAGCTAGCTCATGTTGAACACCCATGCATGCCAGGATGCAGGGCCCAGAGTGCTGCCAGCACGAGATAGACCTGACCATGGCCATTAGCCTCTGATGAGGACAATACGGCACAGCAACCTCTCAGATACAGCTGCCACACCCTACATCCTTATTTTGTTATTACTGGACATCTGCCAGGACGGAGCTTGAGATAAGGAGGGGACCGAGCGCAGCCTTTTCTGAGCATGAGTTTCTTTCTTGCACCAACTCCCCCAGGCACATGCAGCGGTGATTACACGCACTCTGGAAGCAGTAACCCGGAATGGTCTCATCAGAGCAAGGTGCACAGCTGACCGCTTCTCACAAAAGAAACTAGGGTGGCGGCAGCAACCAATCTTTTCATAAAGATCCTGAATCTAAGTGAAATGTGCCCAAGGATCAATCCTACTCCATGTCTTTCAAGTCAGTTTAAATTATGGGGAAGCAGGTGTTTACGCGGTCTTATTGAATTCTCTCTCATCTTTATTTTTTAGTGCATGTGTCTCTGCCCTTTTAGAATTCATCCTCCAGCATTCATCCTTTGCAGTTTGAAAATCTTGGATACACAAAGTAGAAAGACCAAAAAAAAAAAAAAAATCACGCAGAATTCCATTACCCAAAGATATCCAAAATTAACATTTGTTAGTTCCTCCTAGTAATCTTTTCTAGCTGTTTTTTATTTTGTTTTAAAAACACAGATAAGGTTTTGTATACTAACTTTTCACAGAATAATATAAAACTTTCAATGGTTATGATGAAATCTTTGTAATATCACTTAACAAACATGTGGATATGCCGAAATGTAATCGTGAGTGTATCTACTGCTGTACACTTAGGACATTTCCAATTTTCTGCTATTATAAGTGCTACTGAAATGTGCACAGATGATTTCCTAAGATTTGGATTTATTCTTACGATAGGCTGCTAGGAGTGAAATTATAATCTTAAAGAAATGAATGCATTTAAGGCTTTTAATATTACCAGTCTGCTTTCTGAAAACAACATTTTAAAAGAAATGGAAACTTTTCCACCAGCTCTGACGTTTGAAGCCTTTTCTGTCACATTAAAATGTGCTGTCCATCCTGTGCACAGAGTAAGTGAGGGAACTCAGAGCAGACAGGCTGCAGGCAATCAATAAATACAAAAGTAATAAAAAGCAGGCGGAAGGGGGTCCAGATGAGAATTGAAAAAGAGACAAGTGTAATTAAATTGGAAAGGCCAGAATGCTCTGACTGGCAGATGAGCTGTTCGTCTGGTAAAACAGGATGAAAGTTTATAAGCTAATCACACACACTGAAATATCTCTCAGAATAGAATTGTATTAGCAAAGGGAACTCCTTTCCTATGCTGCTCTTTCTCCTTTTTGAGTCTATTAATAGCACTATGAAATCCCATTTCCAAGGACAAGACTTCTGGCTCTGTGAAATGAGAAAGCTGTCATCCCGTACACACCGTTTAATCCTTGTTACACAAATGGTACCTATCCGGATGCCTGGATAGCATTTATTTTTTGCTGATGGACTGGTATCTTGCATACATTTGTTTGGTGATATTTCTTCTTTTCTTTTCTTTTTTTTTTTTTTTTTGAGATGGAGTCTTGCACTGTCACCCAGGCTGGAGTGCAAGGGCACAATCTCGGCTCACTGCAACCTCCGCCCGCTGGGTTCAAGTGATTCTGTCTCTGCCTCCCGAGTAGCTGGGACTACAGGCATGCACCACCATGCCTGGCTAATTTTTGTTTTTTGTTTTTTGTTTTTTTTTAAGTAGAGACAGGGTTTCACCATGTTGGCCAGGCTGGTCTTGAACTCCTGACCTCAAGTGATCCATCCGCCTTGGCCTCCCAAAGTGCTGGGATTACAGGTGTGAGCCACCGTGCCTGGTCTGGTGATTTATTTTTAGCTTTTGAAGATGATTCCCTTGTGATCAGGAAACACACCGCTTTGTGTTTCTCTCTCCTCCTCCCCTTCTTTCTCCATCCACATAGTAGAAGGTCCCCAACCATCTATTCAGCCAGAAAACACCCAGCACAGCACCCACGGATATTCAATAACTGCTTCTTGGTGATGAAGGTGCTGCTGATGGTGGGGTGATACTGAGGGTGAGGTGTGGACTCTGCAGCCTCCACCAGCCATGGGGTTCTGCTGCCTTTCCTATGCCCTTATCCACCCCTTCCTGTGGAGAAGGGAGATAATTTCAGTATGGTCGTCTGAATCGAGCTGCCCGGGAACTTTTCAGTACTGAAGCATTACTGACTCAGGCTGCTGATGAGTTTCTTGGGACGTTATTTACAGTGAGACTTTTGGCGTTTTGTTGAGCAGCACTGAGGCTGGCCAAGGCCTCCGGGGTGAACTGAGAAAAGCCAAGGTTCATCTTGGGGTCCCACAGTCAAGTACACGCACCGGGGGAGGGAGGACACTCCAAGGGATTCTTTCCCAGTTGGCACCGAGACCAGGCTGCAGACAGGCACAGAGGGGCTCAAGGAGATGCAGCCACAGCTCCACAGGGTGCAGGCCCCATGCTTCTGGGAAGGTAATTGGACAGACATAATGCAGTGCTTCTCAACTGGGATCACTGTTGTATGCCAGGGGACATTTCCTAACGACTAGAGACATTTCTGGCTGTCATGCCCGGGGGTCCTGGTGCTACAGGCATCCAGTGAGGGAGGCATGGATGCTGCTAAACATCCTATGACACACAGGGCGTCCCACAACAAGGAAGTGTCCAGTCCTAACCTCAACAGTGCTGGCTGAGAAGCCTTGTCTAAAGGGACAGCCAAGGAACCTGGAAAGAGTGGCGGTCCCAGCACAGGCAGGACATGCCTCATGGAGGCCAGTGGTACTGGGGGCAGGGGAAGGAGGAGACTCTGGGAAGCGTGGGGCCCCCACAGTCAAGACGTTTGCCTGTGTCACCCTTGGTGACAGAAGCCTCGATTTCAAGTTTACTTGGTCGATCACCGTTCTTAAAAGGGCACCAAAAGCAAGCTAACATTTTCATTTGAAAACAGGTGAGGACAAGCCCTGTCCTGAGATAGGTGACTCAAAGTGGCAGAGGGCCTGGCTTTGCCGGTATGGAGGGGCTGGGTCTTGGACAGCTGTGTTGATCCATGCCCGTGTGTGGAAGTCCCTGTGTGCACAGATACACGCCCTCTAATCCAAGCTGCTCTCGGTCCACGTGCTGCATCCAACTCCAAGTGCCAAGAATCTCAGTCTCCAAACAGCCTTGGAAGGTGCCATTCCTCACAACCGTCTACAGATGAATGGTCCAGCTGCAAGCAGCAGAGCCTGAGCTCAGAACCATCCGTGTTTGCTATGGTGGCATAAGGACACACCACACGGCACCTGAGGTGGGATATTCAGAACATTCCGTGCCCGTGGTTAAGAAACGGGAGAAGGATAAAGTGGTCTCATGAAACCAGAGTGCTCAAGAGATGCTTTAGATGTTTACAAAACACAACCCAAACATCCTTCTAGAAAGTGGCTCCAGCCTGGCATAGAGGAGTGCTGGAAATTCTACAAACGTCACCATGCAGCTGGCCACCAGGTTTGCACGTTCTTCTCCAGGTACAAGCTCCTAATTTCAGAGACGGAATTTTATTCAGGGACACTGACTTCCCGCCCCTGGCACAGGCGTCCTTCCTTCCAGGTCTGTGGAGGGCACTTGTGGATGCTGCTCCTCGGGAAGAGATCCCAGCACACATCCATCTCCAGGGGATGGACGGCCGCCCACACATGAGGACCACTCCCTCAGCACGCGGCTTCCAGGGTCTCAGCCTTCTTTTAAAACAAGGCCCCTCACACGCACAACGGCTCTGCACCGATCCCCTTACAAGGCTTGGGTAAGATATGACTTGAAAGGTCACCCGAGGCCCATCTCTTAGCTGCAAATGAGAATTCAGAAGTCACTTCTGATGCCGCCCACGGAAGTGTGGGAAGCGTGAGGCCCCCACAGTCAAGACCTTTGCCTGTGTGCGGCCCGTCACCACGTGGGCGGGCGGGACTAAATGAGAATGTGTTTCTGGGACAATATGTGATCTTGGGCCCGACACTTAGGATCTTTGAGCTTTAGTTTTCATTTTTGTGCATAGAAAGAATACAGTCTTTCCTGCCGGATTGAAGATTGCCAGGTTGAGATCCAATGTGAAGATGGCCGGGCAGCCTTAGCTTATGGTCACCACTGCAACAGCCAGCCCTGCCTCGGGCTCGAGAGGGACACAGCCGTTCTGGAGCTGGACCCCTTCCCCAGCTGTCACGAGCCACTGAACGTGGGACAATCCCAGCAAACAAGTGAACAATTCAGTAAGAAATGTCCTGTGCCCAGGGAGGCACGCAGGAGGAGGGTGCCTGGTGTGTTGACGTGCCGGGCAGTGCTGGGCCAGGCCTCCTTCAGAAGCTCTCAATGCCATCTTCTCCACACTCTAGGGATGGGGAGGGCGGGGACTCCAGGACGGGTGAAGGCCTCCGGGTACTGGGTCTGGGTGTGGGTGCCTCTCTGCTTCCACTCTGGTGTCCTCACTCCCTCATGGGTCCCTTGGAGGCCTGGCCGGGTACAGGCATTTTGTCTGTGCTGGGGCATCTTGGGTAAGGGTGACTGGTGTTTAAGAAACTCCACGTGCCAGGAGACACTCAGAGAGACAGACAATGACGATACAAGATGGTAGATGTTAGAGCAGTGGCAAGCCAGGAGTGCCGAGAAGACACCGAAGCCAGAGCCACCAGCCAGAGCCACCAACCCTGCCAGGGTCAGCAAAGGCCACTGGCGGTGGCGCTTCTGTCTTAGGGCTGATGGTGGGAGGGAACCCGGAAGGAGTTTGCTGGAGCAACACGAACGCAACATGCTCTCATTTCCTCTTCTTCTGGCCCCTCCTTTTGTCTCCATCTTTGGATCATTCCTTTGATGTCTTTTCTGTTCTATTTTTTTTTTTTTCTTTCAGCTTCTCCATTTGTTTTTTAAATTTGTAGCAATAAAGGCCAGAAAAGCTGGGTGTGGTGGCTCACTCCTATAGTCCTAGCACTTCCGGAGGCCGAGGCTGACGGATTGCCTGAGCTTGGGGGTTCGAGACCAGCCTGGGCAACACAATGAAACCCTGTCTCTACTAAAATACAAAAAAAAAATTAGCTGGGTGTGGCAGGTGCCTGGAGTCCCAGCTACTTAGGAGGCTGAGGCAGGAGAATTGCTTGAACCTAGGAGACGGAGGTTGCAGTGAGCCGAGATCGCACCACTGCACTCCAGCCTGGGCGACACAGCGAGACTCCGTCTCAAAAACAAACAAACAAAAAAACACAAGAAACAAATTAAAGATATATTTTATATTATGAGAAAGGTTTATGATCTGTTGCCTTAATAGAAGAAACAGAAGAATATCAACTCCCGCCTCCGCCGACCCCCTAGAAACCTCACAAAACTAAGTCCGTTTGGTTTTGACTTATATGTGGTGTTTTGGCTGCGCTTTTCTCTGCTAAGGTACTCCTCTCCACTCCAGCCTGGCCTCTTGTTCTTTTAAATATCGGTTCGCCTGAGAGCCGGGTGACAGCATTTTACGACCTTGTTCATTACACAAAGGCTGGCCTGAAGCACTGCTGTATGGGCCACTCGTGAGCCCAGAGTTACAGGATAGGACCCAGAGACAGGAGGATGCCAGGAGCCCTTTCAGGGAGCCTGGGTGTGCACTGTGGCCAGCCCTGCTCTCTGGGGGAATTTGGGGTTCTCAGGAGGGGTGTAAGAACTGGAATCTCTCCTGAAGTCACAGACCATAAGCTTGGACCCATAGCCCAGCGCTGGCAAAGGCAACGTCAGACTTCCCTGCGCCAGCAAAATGTGCACCAGCATGGGAGGCCTCCACAAGGCTATCCCCGCTGCCCTCACTCACCACTCACCAGCCAGGGTCACACAGGAAACCGACATATGTGGAAGGGAGTGGAGCCACCCCCAAGACAGCAAAGCGAACCTGTCTCACTGACGTATCTAAAGAAAAACTCTTTCAGGGGAAGGAAAGCTAGAGGTGGTCTCAGATGATGGTGGGGTAAGACTTAGCTCAGTGGTCTCCACATGGAGATGAAAGCAGAGGTAGTCTCAGAGGTGACTGTGGGGGACTTAGCTCAGTGTTCTCTGCATGGACAGGAAAGCAGAAGTAGTTATCAGAGGTGACCATGGGGGACTTAGCTCGGTAGTCTCCATGTGGAGAGGACCTGCCCCTTAGCTGGTGCCACTGAAGGTCTGAATAATAATAAAAAATAAATCCACAGCGGCATCCTCTTGGCTGAGCTCGTGGGCCCCTCGCTTTGCTGCAGGCATTCTCTCAATGTGAGTCATGCCTGTGCTCACGTGTTGAGCTGCATGACTGTCTCTGTTGTGACTCTCTGTACCAGGCAGGAATGACCAGGGAGGGAAGGGGCTTCCACAGGCAGGAGCAGCCACGAATGTGATGTGGGCATCTGACTGCGAATTGGATTTCTGGGTTAGGCTGTGGACATCCATCTCCGGAGCTCGTCTAATGTATGTCTGCCCCTCAGGGAGAGGTGAGCAGCCCGTGCGGGCACGTGGGACACAGTCAGGGTCTGTGAGCTCCTGGGGCTGAGGCCAGAGCCTAGAGAGTGGTGCAGTGAAGTGACCCAAGTGGCAAAGGACCAGTGAGGCCTTGGGCACCAGCCAGGGGTTCCCCAGGAGACACCACAGGACTCAGCACTGGGGTTCCCTAGCAAGGGGACGAGGAGTGGGGTGTGGTGGGAGGCGGGAGGAGAGGTGGCCTGAACTCTGAAGGGAACTGAGATTGGCAGGCATACAGTTCCGCCACACGCCAGCGAAACAACCTTCATCCCATTTCCTAAAGTGCTCACGGCCTGAGTTTCCTCCTGCGTGTGATGCACAGGCTGGAGTGCGGGATACCCCTGAAATGCCACAACCCCATTGTCATCCAGGTCAGATTCCAGAGCACTCACTGCACGTCTGCTCCACCCTGAGGTCACGAGCCCCCTGCCCAGCTGGGAGGGTGGGATTGGCGGAGGGAGGGAGGGTCCTCTGAGGATCGGAAAAGGAGCCCACGCCGTTCCTACGGTGCAGAAGACCCCGTCCAAACCGGGTTCGGTTATGCACTCTGTCTGTTCAAACGTGACAGAGACAATTCACTTTTCCAGACGCCGATGCAAAAATGCCTAACTCCATGTACGTCTCAGTCTGTAACTAAGTGCAAGGATTCTGAGTTTAAATAAGAAAAATATTTTCATACGAAAATCATGGCGTCTCTTGTAATCATCACGCTAAGCCCAAAGAGCACAAAGCATAAAGAGGGTTCAACTCCTCACATGTCTGCGTTCTCGTTTGCATCCCAGCCCCGCTTTCTGAGGTGGGGACGCGGGATGGGGAGGAGGCTGCCGGGAAATGCTTGGCCTGGACACTTGCCTTGTGTCCCAAGCCCTCAGGCACTGCCTTCTTCCACATTCCGGGACCTCTGAACCAACCTGGGGACAGGGGTCCACGTGGGGAACAGCCGCCATAGCACGGAAGAGGGTCGGGGCAGGCTCACCATGAGCACGCCGAAAGACCACCAGTCGGCACTCTGCGTGTGTCCTCGCCGGTTCACCACCTCGGGTGCCATGTACTCGATTGTCCCGCAGAAGGAGTACGCTCTCTTGTCGTGGTCAATGGCCTCCTTACTCAGGCCGAAATCTACATGCAAACAAAGCACACACACTGCCTCAGTCTCTGGGTGTGTTTGGGGAAACAAAGCACACACACTGCCTCAGTCTCTGGGTGTGTTCGGGGGTACCCACACAGGTGGGCATCAGTGTCCTTCTGTGGGCTCTGCCCCCTCTCCAGGTGGGTGTGGCAGAGCCCTGCTCAGCGAAAGCAGGACCACGTGAGCTTGCCTTCGGGCAATAGGGAACTCATACAAATGGGGTGTCCTGAGACTAGAGTAGCTGTTTCCAGTTTGACTGAACTTGCCGGTGGCTTAGATAGAAACAGGGAGGGCAGTCACGTGGCCACCACCACAGTCCAGGGAGTGAGGAGGAGGCAGGGACAGCATCAGTGAGGACAGCAGTGCAGGCCGCACTCCAGCGACACTCCACATGTCTGCCCTCAGGTTGGCACTGGGCATCAGCAAGGCCCACATTGCAGGCCGCACTCCAGCGAGACACCAGATGTCTGCCCTAAGGTCAGCACTGGGCACTGGGGCTCCTGAACTAAACACTCAGTGATACTAAGGAGCCCAGCAAACAGAGCGTGGCGGGGGAGAGGGAAAAGAAGGGGCCACCGGGGAAGCTGCATGGTTCTGGAGGTTACGAAGACGTACAATGCCATAACCAGTCTGTAGCTATACAAAATTCTGCCAAATCAGAGACAAGCATCTGGCAAAGGGAAGGGTGGTCTAAATAAGGGGGCTTGGGCTTTGAGGTGGGCCCCCGTTACCAGGGCTGAGATGAAGCCACGGAGGCAGCCTGCCATCTTTTACAAACCTGTGATCTTAATATGTCCCTCTTCATCCAGGAGGATGCTAAAAGAAAGGGAAAGAAAACAGATGATTTAGAGAGAGACCCAGGCTGCTGACAGGCACGCAGAGCTCTGAGGGGAGCTGCGGGGCAGCTGCGGGTGGACGTCTTCAGGGAGCCCTGATGAAGCTGGCCCAGGAGGTCCCCATGGCTTGTGCAGTGGGCTTTCCCATCCTGCCTCCCTTCTCCACAGCTCCCAGCTCAACAACGCATTTGCTGCCACACCTCCTGGACAAAGGGATGTGTGTTCTTGCAGCTGGGGGACTGCTGGCTTTAGACCTTCGTGGGTCCCCAGGGAAGGTCTGGGAGCCCTCCAGACTACTGTGCACCAAGCACAGGTGGAGAGTGTCCTGGGACCGCCCTGGCCTGTGGAGACCCAGAGCCTCGCAGAAAGAATGTTTCTGCAATCGGGATCCCTTTGATGTCCAAAGACCCCCTTCTTCTCCCATGTATCCTCCCCTGATCCCCGCCCTGGCTCTTGAGACCTATCCCAGGTGAAGCCTGCACAAGCAGGGGCCATGGCACCAAGGAGCTTCAGGCTTCAGCAGGTACATCTTGGGATGAGACCTGCTCCCCGCTTGGCACCCCTGCGGGTCAGTGGGTCCCTGTCTTGTTCCCTGCCAAGCCCTTGTCACGCCACGTGCCTGACATGAGAGTTGCCTTTGCTCCTCCCAGGTATCCTGCCGTGGGGTGGACCCCGCATAGAGAATGGAGGCAGGGTCCGTAAAGGGCTGGGTGCAGGTGTAAATCCCTTCTTCCCTGAACGTCAGGCTGGAGTCTGGGCTGTGATACCTTGACACCCTGTGGCCCCAAACTTTCCCTATTTATTTATTTATTTGGCTGTAATTAAATCCTATCCTTCCAGATGCTGGGAGGTACCAGCCTCGCCCTAAAGAGACCAGGAAGTGGGCTGGAAACAGGCAAGGCTTGGAGGATTCATCTGTGACACCTTTATAGAAACCTGTGAAAGGAAGGAGAGCCTGACTCGCTACAGCACAGCGGAGCCCGGAAGACATCATGCTCGACGAAATGAGCCCGTCCCGAAACATCAGGTGTTATATGATTTTACAAATATAAAATGTATGGACCCTAGAGGAGTCGGAGTCACAGAGATGGCAAGTAGATGGCAGGTGCCGGGGGCTGGGGAGCTACTGTGCAGGGGGCCAGAGCTTCAGTTCTGCAAGATGAAACAGTTCTGGAGATGGACAGCGGGGATGGTGGCCCAGCAATGGGAATGTGCTTAATGCCACTGAACTGGGCACTTAAACGTGGTTAAAACTGTAAAAGTCATGTGTATTTTTCTACAATTAAAAAAAATCTGCCACGGAGTTAAAAAAAAAAAACCTACTATTTTCTGGAAATGGGAAGGAAAACCTACAGCATATCATTAAGATGACAATTTATAATGAACAAGGCAAATGTTTTCATATTTGCCTTTTGGGCATATTCAATCTTTGCCCAGAATTAAGCACCTTTCAAGATTAATTTTCTAATAATTCTAATTGAACAACACAACCTTTTCCTTCAAGCCTGCAATTAAATAAGGCTAGTTTTAGCTATGGGATCACGCTGACCTTCAGGAGTAACAAGAACCGGCACTCCGGGCCTGAGTGGATGCACGGGGTGTGCGTCTAACACACAGGCATCAACAGCCAGGGCCACGGGAGAAGGAGCAGTGGCAACGTCCACAGACTCACAACACAGACTCACAACACAGCACTCCGACTTAGAGGGTAATTAACACGAGGTTAATTTCTGGGATGACCTTTGCAAGGACCCAAGGTGACAGGCCAGGCTCTGCAATCACCTCCCAATTAGGGAGGGGTGAAAGGGGAGGCCCAGGGCTCGGCACCACGGGGTTCTTCTAGGTCAGACCCACTTTGAAATGGAAATCCGTCCTTGTGCTGCTGCTCTTGCGGGGAGACAGCAGCTGCTAGGAGGCTACTCTCTTCGTGGGATTACTCCAGATAAAGTCTTTTATGATTCTACGTTGAGCGTCCCTTATCTGAAATGCCTGAAACCAGAAGTGTTTAGGATTTGGGGATTTTGGAATATTTACTTATACATAATGAGATATGTTGGAGATGGGCCACAAGTCTGAGCACAAAATTCATTTATGTTTCATATATGCCTTCTACACATCACCTGGGGCTAATTTACAGAATATTTTAAATAATTTTGTGTATGAAACCACGTTTGTGTTAAGTGCTTATGTGTGGAATTTTCCACCGGGGGGTGTCACATTGGGGCTCAAAAAGTTTTGGATTTTGGAGCATTTCAGATTTTGGACTTTCAGATGAGGGATGCTCCAGCTGTATTTACACACGTATTCAACTCACATGTGCAGCTGTGGCATTCCACGGACTGGTGGTGCAGTCAGATCATCAAGCACATGGGCAAATGCATTTTACATCCTGCGGTGGATATGGGATGTGACCTGGTTTCTGGGTAAACCCAGCTGTTTCCTATAAATGACAGCTGCATCTAACAACACCAGCTTCAGAGCAGGGCTTGTCTTTTCTCAGTACCACGTAGGTGACAGGGCAGGAATGTGGAGTAGCAGCTGAGACCTGTTTGCAGACCCCAGGGCCCCCTTGGTCTTAGCTTATAGGCTCGGGGCTGCCTGGTGGTACCCAAGGCTGGTGGGTCTCACCAGGTCACCAGGTGATGCCTCATCTAGGGGTGGCTGTGGGCCCTGGTCTGGGTGGGTGGCATTAATCAGCCCCTCAGGGCAGTGAAGAGCAAGTGAGATAATCAGCTACTTCACCTCAGGGATACTGCTGAGGTCAACTCAACCTAAAATACCATCCTCCAAATCTCGTCTTTTCTAAGTGGATCACTCCTAGTTATGTGTCGGGTCTACAAAGAAAATGTAAAAACAACAATAACCAAAGGAAAATGGGAACACTATTATTTTGGAGGGACTTTATTGTTCAAAAATTTAGAACAGATTAGCAAAATATCCTAGAAATCATAGCCTCACAGGTCACCATTGCCAAGGATACACAAATCTCAGTGGACTCTGGGCCTGGGAATTCTGGGGCCATCGTCTTTTAGATACGTTCTTGGGCGAGCTGATCTGACTGGGTACCTAGAGGTGGGGCCGACGCGTAACTGAGTAGAGGTTCATTGACCACATTCGGGGGGCTTCCTGAAGTAGATGAAAGGGCTTCCTGAATCTGAAGGATGGCGGGGAAGAGATGACAGAGGAGGAGAAACTGCCCTGGAGACAGCCATGTTTGAGATGGTCCCCAGTGGCCAGATGAGCCTCACCCAGGAGAGAGGGCGGGAATGTGGGTCAGAGTGGTGGGCGTGCCCTTCTCCAGCTCTGGCTTCCTGTACATCACAGACACACACCTGAGCCTGGCCTCCCTCAGGCGTTATGAGTGTCAGGTGAGAATGGGCCTGGGCGTTTCCTATGCAAATCAGCAAGGCCACACCTGCACCCGATGGCTGAGCCGGTCCTGCCGGCACACGAGTCTACCCAGCCTGCTCTCTGATACGTCCTCATTTAGGAAATAAATATCTAGCAGTGGCTACCAACACGGCCAGCAAAAAACACGGAGCTGGTGGGTGTGGGGAAGTCAGCCCTGGTTTTTTCTCACTTACTTCTCAGGCTTCAGATCTCTGTAGATGATCCCCAGGCTGTGGAGATGGTCTAAAGCCAAGGCCAGTTCAGCCAGGTAGAACTTGACATCCTCCTCCGTGAACATGACCTAGTAAGAAAAAAAAAAACCAAAAAAACATTTAACTTGTTTTATGGCTGGTGTGTTTTAAAGAACGCTGGCCAGAGACGGAGAGTCCACACTGGGGTCGGTTTGCTCTGTGGAACGCTGTGGTCCCCCAGAGTGGTTTTCTGACTCTTCTCATGGAAAAGTAAGTTCCCTCTGCAGTTCTAAGATCAGTGGATGGAGACGAGGGCTTCCTGCAAAGGTGACTCATGCCGCCTTGAGAGTGGGGTGCTGAGATTCAGCCTCTCCTCTCTGTGTCCTTCTCGCCCCTGCAAGTCATTTGGCTCTGGAGTAGGTTTCTGGGTTTATGTTCCAATATGAGTGCTAATGATGTGAATTCATAACAAATTTAACACAAGTAAGACTCTGTGAGGGCTTGATGAGGTGACTGAAAATGGGTCTCGAATATCACTTTCCCCATGGATTATCTATCTCCACTCCTTGGGTTGATGCAAACTAGTAGCCTACGTAACCTGCTGTCAACCCAAAGTGGGATTAGTTCTACCAAAGACCACCCACAGGTGGTGCAGAGTCAGCTATGGGTGCCCCAAGCCGAGGGGACGGGATGGGGAGGGGTTTCTGGGTGTTGGGGTGGGCGGCCACATTCCAGGATCCCATGTGGCAGGGACAGCTCAGGGCTTGGAGGTGACCAGGCAGGGATGGCCTAAGTGTCCATGTGCTGGGGGCTCACTCAGGCCAGCCGAAATATGCATGAGGCCTGGGAGCCCAACAGACCCCAAAGCCATCGTCCCACAATGACTCATCCCCACCCTCGACTTGTTAGAATCAGCACATAGTTTTTGTAGACCCCCTTACAAGGAAGCCAAATCATGCCCACAAGCCATTTTCTATATTCGTCAGGAGAAATCAACATTACGGAGACTACAAGTCCGCATGATGACTGAATTATCAGCACGCAGCCAGAAGGCTGCCCGGCAAGCACAAAACTAGGAGAAGGGTGGCCAGGGTGCCTGAACGGTGAGTGGCGTCAGGCTGACAGCTGGGCACACACTTCACACAGGGGGCTCTTCCACGGGGCTGGACACGCAGGCTCCATGTCCCGACAGTGGCCAGTGGGTGCCAGCCACCCACCAGTCCCCCGAGTCCCCATCCTCCGTTCCACGCTTGGCCAGCGCCTTTCCCGGATGGATGTTCCAGCCACCCGCCAGCCCCCCGAGTCCCCGTCCTCCATTCCACGCTTGGCCAGCGCCTTTCCCGGATGGATGTTCCAGCCACCCGCCAGCCCCCCGAGTCCCCGTCCTCTGTTCCACGCTTGGCCAGCGCCTTTCCCGGATGGATGTTTCTTTTCTAGATTGGTTCATGTGCTCAGTGGACTGGCTGATAGCACATTCTGCTGGTGGCCTGGTTCTTTCCTCTGACTTGACAGATCCACGTGGCCCACCATGGGTTGTGTGTACAATTTAGAGCTCAGAGGCAAACCTGCCTTTCCACTCCCCCAGCTCTTAGTGTAACCCCCAAGGACAAAAGCAGGACATTTCTCCATAGAAAGGAAACATCTCATGGTGTGAGTCCTGCAGGTTTGCTGGCACAGTGACCGTCCCCGTAAGATGCTGGGCCCTGTACTTGCTGAATGAGGACCCAAGGTGAGTCCTGCAGGTTCGCTGGCACAGCGACCCTCCCCGTAAGATGCTGGGCCCTGTACTTGCTGAATGAGGACCCAAGGAAAAGACATTCCGCAGGTTCCCACCAACTCCACGAATCTGTGGTGCCCGCCCTGGACAACTTTCCTCCTGAAACAAAGGCCCTCAGGGGAGACACATTCCCACGTGAGAGCTGCTGGGCTTTTCGCTGATTACTGTTGTCTTTTTGGTCAGGGCGCCCAACCACAGGCGTGTCATAGCAGTTGCTGGACAAAACCAGACCCCAAATGGACTGACTCCCTGTGGATGAGAGGGGAGTGGATAAACCAACAGATGATACCACATGAGGAATGGGCAGATGCCAGGCTCCAGCATCTTTGGAAATGGGCACAGAGCACAGGAAGGGGCCAAAGGGCTTCGTGTAGAGCTTGGATCAGGTTCTCCCGGCCCAGTGTTTTTCCTCCGTGCACAGAGTCCCACAGATACGTGCACCACTGCCCGAGGGACTGATAGACGCAGAGGGACAGGGCAGTCATGGTCTCTGGGACCCTCTGGGCCTGCCTCATGAGCAGCTCTGCCTTGGTTTACTGTTCTTTTGGGGCTTTGTGCAAGACAGAGGGGTCTCCTGCTGAAAAGGGGAAGGTAGGGAAAAGGGAGTGGGGGACGTGAAGGCCACCGTTGCTGTGAAAGCACCTCGGCCACTCCTCCTTTGTATAAGAGACGAACAAGCAGGATCGTCAGAATGGAAAGCCTGGCACTGGCACTGCCATGGGCAGAATATGCCTTTTGCCATACCACGAAGTGGGGTGCTTTTCATGTCAATCAGGGCCACGGGGCTCTCAGGATGCGGTGAAGTTGCATCCTGGAGAGTTCCTACCTAAGGCACTGGAGGTCAAGGAGAAGCCCTGGGGCGTGCAGTAAACAGCGCCAATGTGCGGCAGCTTAGCAATACCTCCCTCTTCCCAGGACGGAAAGTCAGACCCTGTGAGTCTTCCCCAGCCGCTCCTATCCACTGACCTGCGCCTTCCATCTGCTCTAGCCGAGAGGTCAACAGCGTGACTTATGGTACTGGAGCTGCAGGAGCACTGCTGGGGTCACCTGAGACGATTGCTACGGCCACTTGTGCAGCTTCCTTAGAACCAGCCAGCAATGCACACAGCACCACTAAACACACACACCCCACATCACACATAGCACACACCATACATACCACATACAGCATACACACACACCAACACACATACACACAACCCTACACATGCACACAGCATGCCCAACACACACACACACCCCCCACATCACACATAGCACACACCACACACACCACATACAGCTCACATACACAGCTCATACACACACACCCTACACAGGCACACAGGATGTCAAACACACACACACGCCCCATCACACAAAGCACATACCACATATAGCACACACACACCCACACACATACAAACCCCACACATACACACATCCTACATATGCACACGTGCACACAGCATACCACACACACCAACCCCACACATGCACACAGCATGCCAAACACACCCCCACATATACACATAGTACACACACCACACACAGCACACATCACATACACCACAAATCACACACCTGACGTATACACACAACACACATCACACACATACCACACACTTATCCCACATGACACATGCACACCCCACACATGCACACACACACACACACACCATGCACACACCCCCCCACACACCCCACACATGCACACACACACACATTCCCACACACCATGAACACACACCCCCACACACCATGCACACACCCCCACACCACACACATGCACACACACTCACATTCCCACACACCATGCACACACCCCCACACACCATGCACACACACCCCCACACCACACACATGCACACACACTCACATTCCCACACACCATGAACACACACCCCCACACACCATGCACACACCCCCACACCACACACATGCACACACACTCACATTCCCACACACCATGCACACACCCCCACACACCATGCACACACACCCCCACACCACACACATGCACACACACTCACATTCCCACACACCATGCACACACCCCCACACACCATGCACACACCCCCACACCACACACATGCACACACACTCACATTCCCACACACCATGCACACACCCCCACACACCATGCACACACACCCCCACACCACACACATGCACACACACTCACATTCCCACACACCATGAACACACACCCCCACACACCATGCACACACCCCCACACCACACACATGCACACACACTCACATTCCCACACACCATGCACACACCCCCACACACCATGCACACACACCCCCACACCACACACATGCACACACACTCACATTCCCACACACCATGAACACACACCCCCACACACCATGCACACACCCCCACACCACACACATGCACACACACTCACATTCCCACACACCATGCACACACCCCCACACACCATGCACACACACCCCCACACCACACACATGCACACACACTCACATTCCCACACACCATGCACACACCCCCACACACCATGCACACACCCCCACACCACACACATGCACACACACACACATTCCCACACACCATGCACACACCCCCACACACCATGCACACACACCCCCACACCACACACATGCACACACACTCACATTCCCACACACCATGCACACACCCCCACACACCATGCACACACCCCCACACCACACACATGCACACACACACACATTCCCACACACCATGCACACACCCCCACACACCATGCACACACACCCCCACACCACACACATGCACACACACTCACATTCCCACACACCATGCACACACCCCCACACACCATGCACACACACCCCCACACACCACACACATGCACACACACACACATTCCCACACACCATGCACACACCCCCACACACCATGCACACACACCCCCACACCACACACATGCACACACACTCACATTCCCACACACCATGAACACACACCCCCACACACCATGCACACACACCCCCACACACCACACACATGCACACACACACACATTCCCACACACCATGCACACACCCCCACACACCATGCACACACACCCCCACACCACACACATGCACACACACTCACATTCCCACACACCATGAACACACACCCCCACACACCATGCACACACACCCCCACACACCACACACATGCACACACACACACATTCCCACACACCATGCACACACCCCCACACACCATGCACACACACCCCCACACCACACACATGCACACACACATTCCCACACACCATGAACACACACCCCCACACACCATGCACACACACCCCCACACACCATGCACACACACCCACACACACCATGCACACACACCCCCACACACCATGCACACACAACCCCACACACCATGCACACACATTCCCACACACCATGCACACACACCCCCACACCACACACATGCACACACACACACATTCCCACACACCATGAACACACACCCCCACACACCATGCACACACCCCCACACACCATGCACACACACCCCCACACACCATGCACACACACCCACACACACCATGCACACACACCCCCACACACCATGCACACACAACCCCACACACCATGCACACACTCACATTCCCACACACCATGCACACACACCCCCACACACCACACACATGCACACACACTCACATTCCCACACACCATGCACACACACCCCCACACACCACACACATGCAAATACGTACACCCCACACATCATGCACATGCGCTCACACACCCCCCATGCAAACCCCACACATGCACAGTCTCACCCACACACCCCCACACCACACATGCACACTTGCACACACATATGTACATCCCTCCCACACACGCACTCTTGCACGCACTCACACATGCACCACCACGCACACACATGCACTCTCATACACACTCACACACGCACCCCACACACACACGCTCTCATACACACTCACACACGCACCCCACACACGCACTCTCGTACACACTCACACATGCACCCAACACACACACGCACTCTCGCACGTGCTCATCTCCTCTCAGTGCTCTCCACCCCTCCTTCCCTCTAGTCCTAGACGGAAGCTCCTGCCCGCCCTCCTGTGTAATGTGGCGGCTGCTCACCTCTTTGGAGAGCCGGGTGAAGAGGTCCCCTCCCCGCAGGAAGTCCAGGATCAGGTAGAGCTTTCCTTCTGTCTGAAAGGCTGTGGGGGAGAGAGACCCGCATTTTGGCAGCTTGTCGAATGTCCTGTGGCTCTGGCTTCTCCCTGCTCAAGGTGCCACTTACTCCGGGAGGCTGAGTCACTTGAGAAATGGCAGGACCCCGCATCCAGCAGAGGGGGTCTGACACTGTGAGGGCTGCCCCTCTCTCACTGTTTTAGGGGGTCTTGAGATTTTTTTCATCTTTCTTTTTTCTCCCCTCCTTCCCTTTTTCAGTTGCAAAGGAATTGAAAGGTACACGGGGAGAAAGATGTGCATATTCAAGCTGTTGTCGTTGCTGGCTTTCGTCGTAATGCATCAGTGAGCAGCCTGAAGGTGGCTCTGGTTCGGAGGACGTGTCCTTTCTGCCCTATGGAAGTGCCTTCTTCCTACAGAACTCCACTCTGGTACCAGGGAACCCCCTGCCTTCCTCTCTCTCGGCAGTTCTGGTGACGGGTCGGCCCAGTTATTTATACATCAAGACAATGGGGCTCACGTCCGAGGTCTGGTCACTGTGAGCTGCAACTGCAGACTTTCTGTTTCAGGCCACAGGCAGGCTACACAGCTCCTGCCCACCCTCAGTAAGGACCTGCCTCTGTCGAGAGGGCGCATGAGCACGGGAGGGTCTAGAGAAGCCCGTCACCATCACTGCTGTGACGATGGCTGCTGCGGCAGCACTGGTGAGGCACCGCGTGGTGTCTATTTTATCTACATAGGAGGTGTGGCTGGAAGGGATCCCAATATCCCTGCATACTAGAAAACGTTTTATTTTCTAAAAGTAAATGCAAGAAACATCATAAATGTGGGGGTTTTAGAAACATAGCCTCTAGCTAGAAAGCCCTCTGCCAGAACTGTGTAAACTGAGTGCGCGTTAAATGCTTCGTCCTGGGCTTGACAGGCAGGTGGAGACGCTGGGTCACCACCGAGGTGATGTGGAGGTCTGTTTAAAGCTCTTTGTAGGACATCCAGTTCTTAAATTTCTTCAGAAAACACCCTAGCAAGTAACGTAAATGACATGTGGGATGGGACGTGACACCTGCCGCTGGGCGGCAGCGGAGAAGGCAGTTTTGCAAAGCCAGCCTCTGTGGCCTCCTCTGCCAGGAAGCAGAGGTTTGCAACTGCACTGTCCACGGCCCAGAAGGAACAGCAGGGTATGCCCAGCTTCTGCAGGCCTCCTTCATCCTGTCCTCAGATCCACGCAAATCTCACTTAACACCTCCCCGACACACCACCTTGTCCTCTGCAACCAAGAACAAACTGCTGGTTTTATTGTTGTTCCCTTCTGTGCTTAGCTCATCTGGATTATTAGGTGGGAAAGTTTAATGCAGTAAGCCATGAGTCTGCAGCCACCATCTCATCCCATCTTTTTATCATTTGAAGATTTCACTTACTGCTTCTCTATTGGGATAAAAAGGCAGACAGCAAATGAAGAGAAGTTGTGTGGCCTTTGGTTAATTATTTGAGCCTTGAAACATGAAAATAATAAGCTACCTTGAATGGAAGCTTTGAGGGTTCAATGAGCTACTGTCTTTAAACATGATATTCATTTGAAATGAAGAAGGTGTTACCATTTCTGGTTTAAAGAAATGATTGGGTCATAGAGCATTTTATTCTAAAACAACATAAAAATAAGTCATAGATTCACCCCAATCTAGGTTGAGATCTTCTAAGTTATCGATGGTATGGTAACAATGTAATAATGGATACCCCATCGAAAATTAGATCTTTGAGATGAAAACAGGGCTTCTTGCTCTTTCAAAGAAAATAAATACAGAAGAGGCTAAGCGATCAGGATAGAAGGCACCTTCATCCCCAGGCAGGGCAGGACTCTATGGTATGGGAAAGATTGTCTTCTTTCTGATCTGTTATTTCTTTTTCAATTTTCTTTGATCTGGAGAAGGTTGCCCTGGGTCCTCTCTAAAGTGTCATTTTGACTTTACTTACCGTAATGAAGCTTCACAATGAAGGGGTGATTCACTTCTGCCAAGATATCTCTCTCCATCTTCGATCTCACTCGGTCCCGAACTGCAAAGTAGAAAGATAAAGGCTTTCACGAGGCAGGAAATAAGAGTTCTGAGGAACACTGAACATGAAATATTAGATATAATTCCTGCCAACTTTCATTAAAACATTTCAAACATATACAAAACTTGAAAAAGTTGTACAAGAATCCTAGATTTAACAACTGCTTACATTTTAATATATTTGCTTTCTCTCTCCCAAACTATATTTTATTTATATATATATACACATATATATACACACACACACACACACACACACACACACACACACACACACACATATATATATATAAAACGCATCTCTAGCTCTCCAAAAAATTAAAAATAAACTGTAGGCAGCACGACATGTTACTCTGAGGTGCATGTGCAGGTGTCTCCTAAGAATAGGGACAGTCTCTTAACATAACTCTAACACCTACTGTCACACATAGGAAAACCAGCAATCACTCCATGATACATCTAACATCCAATCTATATTCAGTCCTTCCCTCCATGTCGTTTCCCGACCTAGGTATCCAATTCAATTATATAGGTTGTTAAATGTCTTTGTTATGCTCCTAGAAGACAATGGTCCCACACCTATTTACCTCTCCCTGTATTTTTTCATGGACTTTTTGGGAAGTCCAGGTCAGTTTTTGTCTGTACAATGTTCCACATTCTGGGTTCCTCTGATCGTTGCTCAATTGCTTTCTACAACGCTTGTATTTCTTGTAAACTGGAGGCGTGATAAGATTGGGGATAAACATTTTTGGTCACCAGGTGATGCCTGTACTTTAGCCTCCTCAGATCAGGGGTGCCTGCTGGGCTCGCCCTCTGTGTGATGCTAAACGTGATGGGTGGTTGAGGTGGCAGGTCACCATCTCTCCATGGAAAAGGTCTTCATGTCCCTTTGTAAGTAACAAGCATCTGTGGGCTGATACCTGGCATGGAGGGATCTGTGGGTTCCCTAGCAATCCTTCATCCAATGGTGTTAGCATACATATGTGATCCCTGCCTGAATCATTCAGGGCTACAGAACAGCCATGTTCACACATTGCTGATGGAACTGGAAATCAAGAGGAAGATTCCTTCTCTCCCTCTCCATGAAGATAACCATGGACCACGTACTTTCTGTTGAATTTAGTGTGTTACGACAGTTACATATTCTTCTTAGTGCTCACACTATCTCAAGTCTGGCCATCTGGGAATACAGATGTAATTAGTTTTGATGCAAAAACAAATGAACAAACAAACAAAGAGCACCACTTGAGTAAGAACAGCTTTAGTATTCCCTGAGCAAGCTGCTATACCCAGGGCAGTATCCGGGACCTCACACAGCCCCATGAGTGACGGGAGAAAATTTCTTCAAACATTTCTTTTGGGACAAATATGATTAAGTGTTGTATCATGGGCCAGGTATTTAAATTTATCCATATTTAGGACTTGTGATACACACACTGCTGAAGTTTTATTTAAGAAATTCTTGGCCAGGTGCAGGCCTCACACCTGTAATCCCAGCACTTTGGGAGGCCGAAACGGGCAGATCGCCAGGTCAGGAGATCGAGACCATCCTGGTTAACACGGTGAAACCTCATCTCTACTAAAAATACAAAAAAATTAGCTGGGCATAGTGGCGGGCGCCTGTAGTCCCAGCTACTAGGGAGGCTGAGGCAGGAGAATGACGTGAACCCAGGAGGCAGAGCTTGCAGTGAGCTGAGATCACGCCACTACACTCCAGCCTAGGGGACAGAGCAAGACTCCGTCTGAAAAAAAAAAAAAAGAAATTTTTCACCAAGAATGCTACAATAATAAGAAGAAAATAGAAAATAACAAACTGGGAGAATGTGGAGAACTTGAAACCATCGTGCATTGCTGATGACAATGTAAAATGGTGCAGTCACTGTGGAAAATAGCGTGGTAGTTCCTCACAAAGAAGCAGAATTACCGTGTGACCCAGCAATTCTGCTCAGAGGATACACATCCAAAAAAACTGAAAGCATGGATTTGAACAGGTTCATCCACCCATGTTCATGGCAGCATTATTTACAACAGACAAAGGAGGAAGCAACCCAAGTGTCCATCCACAGATGAACAAAATGTGATGCTGTAGTAAACACACACACACACACACACACACACACACACACACACAATGGGATATTATTCAGCTCTAAAAAAGGGTAAAATTCTAACACACAATATGAATGAAACTTCAGGACATTATACTAAGTGAAATAAGCCAGACACAAGAGGACAACTATTGTATGATCCCACTAGAAGAGCTACCCAGAATAGTCAGATTCAGAGAGACAGAAAACAGAATCGTGGTGAACAGGAGCTGGAAGAGGGAGAATGGGAAGTCACTGTTTCCATTTGGGATGATAAAAAGGTTTTGGGTGTAATATTGGTGAGGACAACATTGTGAATGTATTCATGTCACTGAACTGTTCACTTACAAGTGGTTAAAGTGATCAATATTATGTTATATAGGTCTTACCACAGTTATAAAGAGAAAGTCCTTCCTCATTCCTGGGTCCCTGAGCATCACTGTCTCAACTCCTGGTTTTAATGCTCACGAAGTCTGCCTTTGTCTTTGGTGTTGGGACAGTTTTGCTTTCCCGTTTGGTCTGTAATAGTGTCTCCTGGGGCCCGGGTGGTGACCATGGTGTCTGGCCCTGCACTCCAGCTCACTGTCAGCATCACTGTGTCCTATTCTTGGCTTCAGTTTCCTCATATGCTAACAGGATGAGACAGCTCCCACCTCCTGGGGCTGCATCTCCTGTGAGGTGCTGTGTGTGCCACAACAACACGGGGCCAGCCCACACTGTGCTGCCTCAGGTGTCATTGCAGTGACACCTGTATTATATGCTCAGATCCTCGTTTGTTTCCTTTTTCTTTTTTTCTGATCTCTCCTTGCTGTTCCACTGCTCTGCCCATCCCTCTTCTAACCCCAGACCCTTGTCATCACAGTGGGCCTGTGACATTCCTTAGAGCAGGAGTGTCGAATCTTTTGACTTCCCTGGGCCATACCAGAAGAACTGTCTTGAGCCACACATAAAATACACTAACACTAGCGATAGCTGATGAGCTTTAAAACATCACCAAAAATCTCATCATCTTTTAAGAAAGTTTACAAATTTGTGTTGGGCTGCATTAAAAGCTATCCTGGGCCCCACGTAGCCCACAAGGTGTGGGTTGGACAAGCTTGCCTTAGAGTCTAGACGGGCATCGAGTAGGCACACAGCAGGTGGTGCTGTGAGCAGAGATGGGGGATACAAGCGTCTCACCTGAACCTCAGTACCTCTTTCCCCAGTGGTCCTTGCAGTTCCTAATCCCTTGAGACCAAAACACCAAGGTGGAGGGTGCAGGAACGACTTCTTATCACTCACACCCAAGGGGACACAGGAGGTCCTCCTTCCACCTCAACTAACGGAATCAGGATTTTATTGCTTAAAAGACCTTAGGGAGCATGCAGTTCAACCCCATGTTCTTACAGAAGAGGAAACAGGCTCACTGCAGTAAAAAGCATTGCTCAAAGTTAGATAGCTCCTGGTGGCCTGGAGGAAGCAGACCCCTGCCTGCCCCCCTCCACTGGGTGAAGGCCTGGTGTAGGTCCCAGCCAGCGTGTGTGCACTGTCCTCCTGGACACAGGGGCAGCATGGACTGCAGCACAGAAGACAAACTGCTGGGGAGGCAAAGGGGGAGGCAAACAACCTGGGCTGAAGGAGATTTAATGAGAGGGGCCATGAATGGAAACCACTACCCCAGTTGTTAAAGCGGAGGACTGTGTTCAGAAGCCAGGAGAGTGCAGAACACTTTCACAGAATACAATTTTGTACCCCTGGCTGTGATTTTCTCTCTAGAGTAATGACCCTGGAGTTTAGAGATTCTTTTCTTCCTCTCTGATTGTAGTTATTGTGTGCAAACCTTTTTGGAAGGCTCTCCTACGGAATTTAGTCTTGCACCCGCTCCTGTTTATCATTTGTGAGTTCATGTCTTAGTGATCTGGATTCTGTGTGCTGGTCAGGGTAGTTTTCTTCTCTATGTAGGTGAACTGGAAAATAGGCCATAGGATCACAGATGTGGGGGAGATGTGGGAGCAAAGGTAGGCTCAGTCTTCCTGGCCCTTTTGCAAATCAGACAGCTGAATGGTGAGGTCACAATTCTTGCCGCTTGGCCTCAAATTCCTTCCTCCCCCACCTCTTCTCCTGGGCCCACTCCTTTCCCATCACTGCTTCTCAGTCTCCTTTGTGCTGGGCATTTGGAATGTGAAGAGGCAGGCTCTGCCCTCCAGGAAGTGAAAGCCCAGTGGGGAGACACCCTGTGGCGATGGCAGCAAGGGGCCACCAGAGGGTGACCAGCCCCACCCCTTGTGTGCTGGGGGAGCTGTGCATGCTGGGGGAACTGGAAAGGGCCCGGGAGGTTTTCACAGAGGAGGACCTAAGCCTTACAGGGGACCCGGGAGCCTCCAGGTGCTCAGGCAGGAGGATACAGGCCAAGGGATGGCCCTGAAGGGTGGCAGCTGGGGTACCCTCAGGGATGCGGGTGGGCTGGTGCACAGAGCTGCAGCGCCACACTGATGAGGCCTGCGGGCAGGGACATGGGAGCCTACAGAGCCGAGAGACCACGGAGAGGATTTTCACACAGCATATATTTAGGGCCTCGAAATTTAAGAGGTCCTGTGGAGGATGCAATAGCAACATGGCTGGAATGGACAATGTGGCTAGAATGGGGCAAAGGGATCCTGCTATCCAGCCCTGCAGAGGGACAGATCTGGCCTGGAGGAGGGAGAACTGAGACCTCACGACCTCTCAGCTACTGGGAATAAAAGGGAAGGAGCTGCATCATCCTAGCCCTCTGCATGGGTGACTCGTGGAGAAATTAGCCAGAAGAGAAGTCAGGTGGTGGGCAGGGAGAGAACAGGCCACCTGCACTCTTGGCCTGTGGAGTGCTGAGGACATGCAGGGCTCAGGAAAAGACTTGGTTTGGAGCTTTGCTGGAAATAACAGATGCAAACACCCACCCCAAGGCAGCAGCCCAGGGTGCCCAAGGACGACTGGAGGATATGCAGGATGAGAGGAGGACCATGGTGAGGACCTCGGTGAGGGTACTGTTGTTCTGAAGGAGGAGGGAGAGAGGATGCACCATGATGTGGTCCGCAGTGGCAAGACCCAGAGGAGACAGAGAGAGAAATCAGGAAATGTGAAAGAAGTGTTTGGTGGCAGCAGATGCTCAAGACAGTCCACCAGGTGGGGACTGCAGGAGGCCACTGGTGGAGTCGTGTGACTCACAGCCGATTCATTGGAGACGATGCGATGAGGACACTGCTCATCCCAGGGGAGAGGCTGGCAGCTGGGTCTGTGTAACCCCTTGATGTGACTTTTAGAAGCTTGGATATACTTTTTTATTAAAACATTTTATCCATTCATTCTTGAAAAAATAGTTCCTGATGTAGATAAAAATAAGAGAGCTTGTTTTATTAAACACGGCTGCAGTTATGCACTGGAGAGGACACTCTGAAGGGCAAAACCTCACATGAGCATCGGCATGACGTCATTAGGATGCTCCCAACAGACTCTGGAGATTGCCGGATGGAGCTCTTGTATCTACTACCCTGGCTCTGCGGCAGAGGAGAATGAATGTAGGGAGGAAAAGCAAAACGATTCACAAGGAAGATGTTACAAAGAACGTCTCTGTGAAAGGAAAATAAATCCTGGGGCCCCCACATCACGAAGCTAAAGGGAAAAGTCAAGCGGGGAGCTGCTTGGGGCCAGCCTGCCTCCCATCCTATTCAGTCACCCCTCTGCTCACTGAGATCAATGCAGATCTGATTGTCTCCTTTGGAGAGGCTCATCAGAAACTCAGAAGAATGAGACCATTTGTCTCTTATCTACCTATGACCCGGAAGCCCCTCCCCACTGAAGACCGGAGAGTCTTCCCACCTTTGCTTCCAGTTGTCCAACCTTTCCAGACTGAACCAGCGTTCATCATATGTTTGTTGATTGATGTCCTATGTCTCCCTAAAATGTACAAAACCAAATGGTCCTCTGACCACCTTGGGCACATGTTGTCAGGACCTCCTGAGGCTGTCACAGGTGCATGTCCTCAACCTTGGCATAAACTTTCTAAATTAACTGAGACCTGTCTGAGATTTTGGGGGTTCACATCTCCATTGCCCACCTCTCCCCAGTTATAGCCTCCAATAGCTATAGCCAGTGTGAGCACCAAAGAGTTTCAGGGAGTTAATGAAAGCAAACCTGGAATCTCTTCACTCAACACAAAGACCCCAAAGGAAGAAAGGACATAGTGGAATCAGAAAGATTTCTCTCAAAGTAAAAGCAAAGGCCTGGGCAGAAGACACAGGGCTCATGAACACAGGCGGGCTCTGCAGGAAGCCGGGGGTGGGGAGGGCAGGAGTGACCACACACAGTGGGAGGGGTGGGGAGGCCGCCCCTTCCAGGATGATTAAACAACAAGCCTCTCTCTCTGAGCTGCCTGCTGGCATCAAACAAAGTTAAACTCAATAAGGAAAATTTCTCTGTCACACATCACACAGCCAATGGGGCTGCCATTGAGGACCCATGGGCTTTGCCACGCCCTAGACTCAAAATGCTTCCACACAGGGAAAACCTCATGAGATGCATATGGCCAGGCTTCCTACGCTGTGCCCTTTATCTCAGCAGAGCAGGCCCAGGCTCGGCAGGGCCCACGGGAGGGCAGGCCATCCGTCACCCCAACGTGCCTCCTCTTCTGGGTGAAGTCCCTGTTCCACCTGCCAGGCCCTGCATGCTCTGAAGCTGAGACCTGGTGAAGCAGCGTGGCAGAGAAAAGGGGAGTTCCTACTCCATCTTGCCATCTCCTTGCAAAGCTTAGTCTTTGACTCTGTGTAAGAGCATCTAAAAGTCCTCTAAACAGGACCGCTGTTATTGAATTCACATCCATTTGGAATGAAGCACATTGTTTAGCCACATACCTGACTTTATAGCATTGGTAAATCTGGTGAAAAATTAGAGAAAGATAGATGTCTTATATTCAAATTTGGAAGGGACTATCTAGTTACAGTAAAAAAACAAAAAACAAAAAACAAAACAAGGTCTCCTCCCTGTATCTTACACTAAAATAAATCCCAGATCTATTAAAGAATTAGTTTAAAAACAAAACAAAACAAAAACAATGTTGGCCAGGCATGGTGGCTCACACCTGTAAGCCCAGCACTTTGGGAGGCCGAGGTGGGTGGATTGCTTGAGCTCAAGAGTTGGAGACAAGCCTGAGTGTTGGGAACAGGCCCCCAAATCTGGCCATAGACTAGCCCCAAAACTGGCCATAAACAAAATATCTGCAGCACTGTGACATGCTCAAGATTGCCTTGACACCATGGCCTACCCAGGGTGGAAAACCACTTAACGCATTCTTAAACCACAAACAACAGCATGAGCGATCTGTGCCTTAAGGACATGTTTGTGCTGCCGGTAACTAGCCAGAGCCATCCCTTTATTTTGGCCCATCCCTTTGTTTCCCATAAGGAATACTTTTAGTAAATCTTATGACTGGCTTGCTGTCAATAAATATGCGGGTAAATCTCTGTTCAAGGCTCTCAGCTCTGAAGGCTATGAGACCCCTGACTTCCCACTCCACACACTATATTTCTGTGTGTGTGTCATTAATTCCTCTAGCGCCACTGGGTTAGGGTCTCCACAACCGAGCTGGTCTCGGCACCTGAGCAACACGGTAAAACGCTGTCTCTACTAAAAATACAAAAAATTAGCCAGAAGGGGTGGCGTGCACCTGCAGCCCTAGCTCTTGGGAAGCTGAGATGGGAGAATCTCTTGAGCCTGGCAAGTTGAGGCAGGGTGATGGGAGTAAAACATTGCCTCAAAAAAAAAAAAAAAAAAGCAAAAACAAACTACAATAAAGGTGAACACTTATCTGGTATCTGGATGGGGAATCTTTTTTTGTTTTTTAAATATAAGCAATGGAAGAAATAACACAGGAAATATAGACAGATTGAGTTACAAAATATTTACAAATTGGCCATCCAAAAAGATTATAACATTAAAAGGCAAACAAAAAAAATGGTTATCTTAAACAAGCAGAAAAAAAGGTCAAAAGCCAAAATAAATACAATACCCAAATACTATCATTATGCTTATAATAATAAAGAAACGGAGAATTCAGCCCTGACAGTAAACGGAACATATTCCAGATTAAACACATCAGTGCAGGGAAGACGTTTTTGTAAGAATGTTCTGTATGGTTGACACCCTGGGCACAATGTGGCCTAACACAAGTATATGTTGGCTTTAGGGTGGCAGAAAACAGGAAAAGGAGGTATTCCCTTTAGGGCAGGGCTGTATTACTGCTGATGACACGGTGTAACTGACCAATGCCTAGTTTCCATATATGAATGCAAGGACAAACTAAACAAGATGTCAAGGGACAAGGACAGTCATCACACCAAGCAGCACCCTCAGCATATGAAATACTATGACTGGAAATGGCTCTTCAAGAGGGACTGGGGAAGATGCTCAGGTCTGTGTAAATTCTAGCTTTGCTGGGCAGAGCTGCAATCCATTGACCTCACCATTGCCCACCCTAGGAGGTATTGGTTATTCATGGCCCATATCCAGGGATGGAATGAAAGGGCTGGAACCATGGATCTGCCAACTGACAGTCATGGAGTGATTCTTCCACTAAGAAACAGACAGTGAAAGCAAATGTTTCATTTTCTGATGGTGAATACGTTCAAGCTGCCTCTTTGACAGCCAGGGAGTCCAAGGAGCTTTCATTTCTAAGATCTAGACACATAAAAAAGAAAACCAAGTGAAGAGGTTTCTTCGGACATGTCAGCAACAATTTTCTGTTGGGTAGTTCTAGACTAGTGGAGACTCTGGAGCCAGGCCATTTGGGCCAGGCCAGAGCCTCTCTGTGATGTTTATTCTCTGGTACTTAACAGGTTAGTCTGAAGTTGACTGGGGCTTGCTACTACAGATGTGAAAAGAATAAATGTTCTAGGCT